>NC_081192.1:9296000-9631500 GCF_902713425.1 Acipenser ruthenus | reverse complement strand
ACTATATCATTGTATCATGGACTTTTTCTGTATCTAAAATACATTTACTTAATTATTGGATGGTAACAGTTTTCAGGGGGTGGGTTATCTTTAAATAAAACTATTTGTGCAGAGCTGAGACTTGAAAGCTTGGTTTGATATACGATAGCACTCCTGTGAACACACTGCATTCTACTGTGTGCTTGAGGTCTGATCTGCTCTCAAGAATTTTAATGCACAATAAGGTTCTTGTGCGATTTGAACACTGCACTCTTTAACACTTTTGTAAGTGGATGTTAAGCTGAAATGCCACACCAATCAAATTTGCATTTTACTGACAATATAAATTTAATTTACAAATATATTTATACCTACTTCAACTGGTATCAACGTTTAAGATAGGAATATTTGATTTACCTTCTGTTACTTAAAACAGGACAAGTGGCTAAGCACAGTACTTGTTTCTCTGTTTTATCTAACAAAGGCTAGATAAATCCATTTTTTTCAGTTTTTTGCTTTCTTTCTAAAAGAAGACACGATATGTGTTACATTGATACAATAACATATTTTGTATAATTTTGTGCAATAATAACTGCAAAATTAAATGCATAAATGTATATCACAGAGAAACCTTTTTAGAAGCGGGTCCACGTAAAAAAGACAAACATTTTATCTGTGTCACTCATAACTACAACTTTGTAATAAGTTAACCTACAGTATATTAAACCCCATGTATATTAGTTTTATGAAACTATGGACATTTGATTATTTAAAGAAACATAAATGATTACCACATCATTACAGCATGAGTGCAAGAAAATTGATTGTATGCTGAGAATATATTGTTGAAATATTTTTTAGTTCTGCTACTTCTGTAGAAATGAAAGCATATGGATAAAATAATAAATGCCTGATTTAAGTTTAAAATGATACTGCATTTAATTAAGAGAAAAACAGTTTCATATAGTTTAGTTAGAGCTGTAATGTGCTTAATAAATCCTAGCTATAGATTTGTTTTTGGTGGGTTGATAAGAGGTACATTAAAATGTGTATGAAGGTCAAATATAAGCGTAGTGGTACCGTGTGCTGTTTTATCTTTATTCTCATAACTGCTGTATAAAGTAATGGCCTTCCTTCCCTGCTCAGTATTTTGTGAATACCTTTGGATCTGTAACTGGTGGATATGAAACACTTTTCTCATCCTGTGAATGATTAATTGGTTGATTGTGTGTTTGCACGAATAAAACTCCTGTAAGTGGTGTGTGCTGATAGAATTGGTGATTCTGTGAATTTTGTGGTCATGCTGTAATTGAAGATTTGAAAGTAAAAATTATACAATAAATAATTTGACACACTGTTGTCATTGTTTTGAAATTCTTCACCAACTCAGACCAAAAGGTGAACTGTATTCAGTCAGTCCAAGTGGTAGCATATATATATATATATATATATATATATATATATATATATATATATATATATATATATAATATATACATCAGTAAAAAAGAAACGTTATTAAAATAACTAAGGTTGCAGTTAAAAATCACAAAAGTCAGGAAATGGGATGTTAAGGTTGCACGCAACCTTAACTCACCCCTATTATATCTATGCATTGCATCAGATATGATGTCATACATGACATCAGCAGTGACTAATCACATGACAAATGCTCCACCAAGACTGCCCAAAAGGACATTACCTGGGTGTGTTTATTGGTATGCAGAATATTGTGCCGTTGGCTTTTCTTAGGAACTCATATGACAATAGTAACGGTTTGGTCCTCATTCTCCATGGCACTGTTCTAACATTCCTTTCACTGAGTGAGATACATATTCAAATGCATTTGGTAAACCAATGGTCTTGGATAGATATGTGGCAATGCCATATTGCATAGTCGCAAGTGTGCCAACTTTTGCATTGGAAGTAACAGTAGTAATTATCCAACACCTATATCACGTCTATAGACAATAGTGGAAAGAGTGACCTGAGTGACCGTGAGCGCAATGAAAGTGTACTTGTTCTGTCTATGATTGTGTCTACGTTGGCACGTACGCCAAGAGCATGATTGCTATAGTCCAGCACAGAGAATTTTTTTTTCCCAGTGTAATGTCCATCTGGGCAGTCTTGGTGGAGCATTTGGTATGTGATTAGTTGTAGAAAAAATTCAGCCTACCAATCATACCTGAAATCCAAAACAGCAGGCATATTGATTGAAAACCCCAGTTTTGGAGCTGCACAAAATAGGGGCTTATAATGGAAAGAACATTGCAACCTTAACTATGGCTATCTATCTATATAATTACTGCTGTCATTAAAGCACACTGAGTGTGTGTACTGCACATGCCTTGAATTACACGCGTATAACTGATATACTGCCCTATCAACATTCTGTAGTATATTACATATATGATACTATTACCCAAGTATATTGCACCACCTGTTTAAAAAACACAAATATTCTCCTACAATATGTAAAGCATTACCTGTTGTAGTGTGGCGATTATGGTACATATTTTGAACAGACATAAATACACAAAAGAAAAGAGGAGCATGCACTGTTGGTTTTTCATTACTTTGTAACACAGACCCTATTTTTTAATTTTGAAGTCTTAGGATTACTGAACTATTACTAAATTGTACAAGTTAAACATCTTGCCAGGTCCTAAAGTATTTTAATTATAACTATAGGTTTGTATTAAAAACAAATCTACCAATATAAAACCACATGCAAATTAGTTTTTATAGAACTATGGACACTGGATTTTTAAAACAAAACAAAACCAAAAAAAACAATCAATTGCAGAATGTTGTTGAAATATTTTTTAGTCTCCCTAGAAATTAAAGTGTATGGATAAAATAATTAAATACAGCATCATCTGGTATTTCTTAAGAGAAAAATAGTTTCATGTAGTTTAGTCACAGCTACAGACGTGCTCAAATTTGTTGGTACCCCTCCACAAAAAACGAAGAATGCACAATTTTCTCTGAAATAACTTGAAACTGACAAAAGTAATTGGCATCCACCATTGTTTATTCCATATTTAATAGAAATCAGACTTTGCTTTTGATTTTTTATTCAACATAATATTGTAAATAATAAAACAAATGAAAATGGCATGGACAAAAATGATGGGACCGCCAACCTAATATTTTGTTGCACAACCTTTAGAGGCAATCACTGCAATCAAATGTTTTCTGTAGCTCTCAATGAGACTTCTGCACCTGTTAACAGGTAGTTTGGCCCACTCTTCCTGAGCAAACTGCTCCAGCTGTCTCAGGTTTGATGGGTGCCTTCTCCAGACTGCAAGTTTCAGCTCTTTCCATAGATGTTCGATAGGATTCAGATCAGGACTCATAGAAGGCCACTTCAGAATAGTCCAATGTTTTGTTCTTATCCATTCTTGGGTGCTTTTACCTGTGTATTTTGGGTCATTATCCTGTTGGAGGACCCATGACCTGTGACTGAGACAGAGCTTTCTGACACTGGGCAGTACGTTTCGCTCCAGAATGCCTTGATAGTCTTGAGATTTCATTGTGCCCTGCACAGATTCAAGGCACCCTGTGCCAGGCGCAGCAAAGCAGCCCCAAAACATAACCGAGCCTCCTCCATGTTTCACTGTAGGTATGGTGTTCTTTTCTTTGAAAGCTTCATTTTTTCGTCTGTGAACATAGAGCTGATGTGACTTGCCAAAAAGCTCCAGTTTTGACTCATCTGTCCAAAGGACATTCTCCCAGAAGGATTGTGGCTTGCCAATATGCATTTTAGCAAATTCCAGTCTGGCTTTTTTATGTTTTTCTTTCAAAAGTGGAGTCCTCCTGGGTCTTCTTCCATGGAGCCCACTTTCACTCAAAAAGCGACGGATGGTGCGATCAGAAACTGACGTACCTTCACCTTGGAGTTCAGCTTGTATCTCTTTGGCAGTTGTCCTTGGTTCTTTTTCTACCATTCGCACTATCCTTCTGTTCAATCTGGGGTCGATTTTCCTCTTGCGGCCGCGCCCAGGGAGGTTGGCTACAGTTCCATGGACCTTAAACTTCTTAATAATATTTGCAACTGTTGTCACAGGAACATCAAGCTGCTTGGAAATGGTCTTGTAGCCTTTACCTTTACCATGCTTGTCTATTATTTTCTTTCTGATCTCCTCAGACAACTCTCTCCTTTGCTTTCTCTGGTCCATGTTCAGTGTGGTGCACACAATGATACCAAACAGCACAGTGACTACTTTTCTCCATTTAAATAGGCTGAATGACTGATTACAAGATTGGAGACATGTGTGATACTAATTAAAGAAACTAATTAGTTTGAAATATCACTATAATCCAATTATTTATGATCTTTTCTAAGGGGTACCAACAAATGTGTCCAGGCCATTTTAGAATATCTTTGGAGAATAAGCAATAATTCATCTCTTTTCACAGCTTCTTTGCTTTATTCTATGACATACCAAAGGCATGCAAGTATACATGATAAAATAGCTTTTAATTTCATCACTTTTCAGGAGGAATGAAGCATTATTTCAATGAGCTGTAAGGGTACCAACAAATTTGAGCACGTCTGTATAATTTGTCTAATAAACCTTTTAACTGTTATATATGCAGAGAGAGAAAGAGGTAAATTAAAATACAGTGTTCTGTTTTATCTTTATTCTCATAACTGCTTGTGGCAGGCTGGCTCGCAGTGGTGAGGTGTGGTGACGTCACGGACCAGGAAGTAACTGAAACCAAAACAATGGATGGGCGGGTGAAGCTGAACGCATCTGCGGTCAGCATATTTTATACATCAAATAAACAAAACAAATGATTTTAACAAAACAACAAAACAAAAGGGCACGAGGGCCAAACGAATCAGACAGACAAACAAGTAAGTGTCGTGCTGGCTAATCCAGCACGTTTTAGCAATTGTTAATTTTTGTCTTCTCTCTATCTCCCCGTACCTCCTCTCTGCACCCCAACAACCACCCCCGCAGCACGGACAGCTGCCGGTTCTTATACTCTGGCCGAGGGGTTAACTAGCTGTTAATTATCTTATTACCCCTCGGCCACAGTCTGCACGCGTTTGGTAAGGATGCGTGACTGTCGGCTAGTTAAATAATCAGTAGTTGATCAGTCATGCATCCTCACGGGGTTTTTAAATATAAATATAAAAAACAATAACAAAAGATGCTGCGCTTTTATCCGCGCCGCAAACAAATACAAATAATAATAAATAAATACGGGCAGGACACTCCGCCACACTGCTGTATAAAGTAATGGCCTTCCTTCCCTGCTCAGTATTTTGAATCTGTAACTGCTGGATATGAAACACTATAGAATTAACTCATTTTGCTTCAAAGTCAAATGAAACCAGCTGAATGTTACATTAACATATTAAATCACATAACGCTTTGTAGTCCGTCCATCCCCCCCCTAAAATTCTAGTTGATGCAAAACATTTGACCACAGCTATAGACAAAAATCAGCGATATGTTTACGCTATGTCTGGTGGGTCATAGGCAGAAAGCGACAACTAGTACAGAGTGGATCAGTGGGCTAATTCAATAGAATTTTACCTCTGGCCTGTGGATTTGAGTCCAGTGCTCCCTGCTTGATTATCAGTGATGAATCACAAAACCACCATATGACAAGATTGAGGTTGTATGGTGCTATCTCCCCCCCAGGACCAAACCCTCCACCCACATGCGTAATACAATACATAAAGAAATTAATTTGTTTGTTTGGAGTAGACTAAAATATAAGGCAGACAATCATAATGCAGACCTAATTAAAATCCATTGATCTTTTAAAATTTGAAATTATTTACCTCAAAATAAAATTGCCACACCATCTCTGTGTTTATTAAATCCATGCATAAGAATGAGACGTATTGCAGTTTATTGTAAACAGCTTATTTTAATAAAGCAATTAACAGCTGTATTTTTGCTTATTCTAAACATACTTTGTGACAAGGATTCTGAAACATGTAATACACCAGTGCTTAACGTTGCAGCAGTAAACTGCCCAGGCTGTGTGCTGCTAGACACGAATCCTAGCACGAGGAATTTCAAGGACCTCTCAGAGGTTACACAGCTTCCTCCTCCTAGAATTCAGTTTTCAGTAGATTCTTGGCTTTCTTCATGTTGGAAAGCACTAAATTAAACAAAAAATGTAAATAAGTACAGTAACTATGCTTGTGACCCATTGAATTTATACTTTATGTATTGAGCAGATGTGGTATAACCTGTCAGTGTATGCTTGCAGAGAAACCCGTTTTCCATACCATGTTATTTTTTTTATTATTACTTACACAGATCAATGTCTGCAGGTTCATAAGCATAGAGACGGTTTCCATATCTTCCAGTTATGTCAGCTCTCACTGTCAGAGACGGGTCTGCAATAAACCGTAACTATTTGTTACACAAATCTTTTAAGAGGTTCATTGTCAGGTTTTCATTGTCACTTCACTATAAGTATCAGGCTTAGATGACAAGTGCAAAGGATTTGATGATCTCAATTTAGTCCACATCATTAAACATTTTTGCACAGTTTGTACTTAAGGTAGATTTTAAAAGAGTACTGAGTTCCCTCACTCTCGAAGAGGGCAGGTCTCCAGAGGCAGATCACAGGATAATACTTCATGCTGCAAGAAATGTGGATACACTTAAAACGACTCCAGTGTCCAGTCCAGCCAGTCTTACTACATAAAAAACAATGGATGGCACATTCCACCCATATTGTATTTATATGGACAACATGAGAAAACATAGCATTCAAAATAAACTGGTGAACAGCTTCACTTACCAACAAAGATGAATCTGGGCACATACTGACCATCTGGGGCAAGGTGCTTGTCTGAAGTTTCAAACTGAAAATAAAAGATCTTAATTTACTTCAAATGTACACAAAATAAAATTGCATCCCCATTAATTGACACTATATAAAACAACGTTTAAGCATGCACATTTCAGCACAGACCTACAATTGTGTTCACCTGAGCAGACACATTGTAAATAACAGTACCTTTATCACCATTTCTAAAAGGATGGGCATCTGTGATCCCAACATGCCATTCTTTACCAGGTTTAACAGAACAGTGAAATAATTAACAGCTTTCTGGACTGGTTGGAGGCTGAACTCATGTCATTTAAACAATTAAGATGGTTTACCAGGTTTCCCCATAGCTTTTAGATCACCTTAACAGTTTCAGTGGCAGTCAAATACAAATTTAATTCAAAAGGGCTGTAAATTTAACTGTCATACCACAAGGTTCAACAGGATAAAGTCCTCTCCAGCCATCTTCTGAATTTCTTTGTTATTTGCGAATATTTGCTTCATAGCTATACAGAAGACAAACCAGTTACTTGTACAACAGTTATGTGACAAGATACAATACATTGGGTAAAATACAGCACATTGTGAATACATAAAACATTTATGCTTTTATGAGCGTTTGTGTTTAGGCTCTTTGAGCCACGATGGTGCTGCAAGAACATGCCACAATCATTTATTTATCAATAAAATGTTCATGGATAGTTGATTTATGATTTTAAAAGAATATGAACAGGCTTTATTTCTGGAGGGGTAATTCGACTTCATGAAAAACAGTTTCATTTAAAAAAAATGAAATCTGGAAAAATATAACATCCAATGTCAATTGGGGCCATGAATTGCGAGTATCTTACCTAGAACTCATTGTTTCCAGGTCTCATTGTCCTATGCACAAAATGTTCTTAAAACATAATGATATGCTAAAAGTTGTTGAGTGTATTACCTTGACTGTGGGGGCAATCCTCCAGGTGATGGATGACCATAAGGGGTTTGTTGCTATAAATACATAAAGAATAAAAAATTATATTACCATTATGTATTTATTTTAAAAAAGGAGGCTAAAAAGTATCCTTACCTTGACTTGGCTCTGAATAAAGCTTCTTCGTAGGTCTGAGTCCAATTTAGCTCATCACCCCACCCTGTAATTTTAATGAAACTGCATTCAATTGGTGTTAAAGAAATATAGAAGAGAGGATAGGATTTACAATTGTACAGGAATAACACAAAAATGACAAAAGGAATATTTATACTAGTTAAGCAATAATGAAATGTGTTGAGATTAGATCCACTCCCCCCCCCCCCCCCCCCCCCCCCGTACCATCTGTGATGTGACACTTTTTTCAAAATGTAGTTACCCAGGAAACTAATTTGTTCATAACCAAAACAGATCTTAGTTTTAAGTTTAGCAGTTTGCTTAATAAATTAGCAGGTGCGGTTGGAGGTCTGTCTTAAGTCTTAATGCCATTTGAAAGCAAAATGTAAATATTTGTTGCTGATCATAGCTTTCATTACATAAATGAGATGTGAAGTGCAAAGAGAAAAGTAGCTGAAAAACATGAGAGACGTTACCCCTGGACAGAGTCTGTGGAAATTTATTTTCCTTTTTGGCAGAACTATTATTTTCACGTTTTCCAAAGCTGGAGGAGGCAGCCACCAGGACCAAAAGCACGAACATCAACCCTTTCACCATGATTCCAGATTTCTGTGAAAGAGCAGAGAACAAAAATGAAACATTGATGCTATAATCTCATTATTAGCCGATTCTTCAGCTTTATAAAACTAGACGTACAAATACGAATACCGCTTTAAGGCTGATTGCTATGCTGCAAGCAAATGTGCTTTACCTTTCGGGTTTTAAACTGCCAATGTGGTAATATTGACATTATTACGATGTGTCTAGAGCAGGGGTTTTCAACCGGGGGTACGCGTACCCCTGGAGATACTTCTATGGGTCATATGGGGTACGCAGGACGAATAAAAATAATGCACAAATAAAAATCAAAGTAAAAAAAACAACAAAAAAAAACAGTATTATATATTCTCTAAACAACTGTGTATAAATATATTCAATCTTTGTTTAGCAGCTCTAAGTGAACTGCATATGAAAAATACCCCCCCCCGTATCACCTCCACACGTTCCACCAGTACGCAAGTGCGATTTCAATTGAGTGGCTTTCCATTCTGAAGGTGAAGCGGGCGTCTGGCGGTTGTGGCTGTGCAGAGCGCTCTGTTTTGATCCTGATCTTTGCCGTTTTCAGAAATGTTTCTGCATTTTTTAGAAGTACAAATGCTCCGGTAAACAATTATTAAATCACAATACGCATACGTTGACGGTTTTTGTTTTATTTATTACCGCGGCTGCATTTTAGTACAGAAATAGGAGGTGGTTGAATATGTTTTCGGTGTTTGAAATGGATACATTCCTTACTTGCAAAAGAAAAACGATGGAAGAAGAGAGTCTACAAAGTGTAAAGCGACAGAAAGTTATATAGAGTCCTTTTGGATCATTATTATGCTGGCTTTAATAAAACAAAAAATTAAAAAGTAATGCATTGTGAAGTTGTATCCTGTTTGCAAGCATATTTCTCCATGTATAGGACAGTCTAAATCGGATATAATCTCAGAAGTTTTCATGCAATTGTGTTATCTTTGTAATTATTGTCGCGTACTTTGTGATCATCTGTAAGTTGTTTTATACAACACTTCAATAAAAGTAATTTAAACAAAAGCACAATACTACGTTTTATTTATGGTACAAAAAGTACCAAATAAAATAGGTAATTATGTGTTTGAGAAACGACAACAGGTAAATTGTCTGATAAAGTTTTGCTTCTAGCTGAAATCTTACCTGCTTTCCGATTACAGAGTAACCTTTGTTCAGCAAGTTTCAAGTGTTGATGTGACTCAGTACCCTCAGACTCTCGATTTATACACCTGTGCACTCTTTAACCCCACCCCCTGCCTGCGGAGGAATGCAGGATGCAAACAGGATTATAAAGAGGGGGATATTTGAAATGTTCATTGCCCAACCCCCACAACCTATAACCCTTGAAGCAGAAATGTTTACATTGACTTTATATATATTGTTAAAATGTTCATTATGTTGATAGCCTTGGCATCAGTCCAGGTACAGGCAGGATTCAATCTAAAGCTGATATGTCGTAATGTTATTGGTTGACTGCGTTTGAAGAAATAACTCTCCACTTTATAAAAAGTGTTTTGCTTATCACTGATGGGCTAGACTCAGGAATGGACATATTATTACATCTCAAATGAAAATATAATTTTCTAGTGAAATTAAGTAAGGTTATTAATAGTTTTTGATAAACGCCACATCCTTTCATACAGACAAATTTATTTTGAGCCTTATACAGTACTCAGTGGTGGAGTATTAAAGATATGCCAGGTTCAGCATTGACTAAGTACCTTGTGGCAGATCAAGAAAAGGCATACTGTACAATACTGTGTCCACAAAGTTGTGCCTTTGAGTGTTATGCCCCAAATGCCAACTTACATAACACTAATGGAGCTGATGTAGTTGTAGTGGAACAAAAGTCTTTACCATCTACTGCTGTACTTTCAATTTGTACATTTGTAACACTACAAATCCCCCCAATGCAAACACTAAACAGGGCTGTGAATATGCTTCTTAATAGAGAGCTGGCCCTAATAGAGGGAGATTCTTAACTTGTCACCAAATTGAAAGATAATGACAGACGCATCTTTATAACAAGCTGGTCACGAGCAGTTTTTTCTTTAATGCTTTCATGCCAGACATTTGAAGGAGGTGTACTATATGTCAAAGCAATACAAATATATTAAAATACATGGTACTATATTATCATCTCTTTCCTAAATATATGCTGTATAGTGCAATATATTCGCATACATTTTAGAAAACATTCAAAATATATTGCAGTGTATTCCTACAAGAATACAAGATATATTTTATAGATGGAAGGGTTCCAAGTGTTGAATTTAAATCAAGGGAAGTAATGTTAAAACTTTGCAATGCATTAGTAAGACCTCATCTAGAATATTGTGTTCAGTTCTGGTCACCTCGTTACAAAAAGGATATTGCTGCTTTAAAAGGCATGTTGTATGCAGACAGGCTAAAATAATTGAATCAATTCAGTCTTGAACAAAGAAGACTACACGGCGATCTGATTCAAACATTCAAAATCCTAAAAGGTATAGACAATGTCGACCCAGGGGACTTTTTTGACCTGAAAAAAGAAACAAGGACCAGGGGTCACAAATGGAGATTAGATAAAGGGGCATCATTCAGAACAGAAAATAGGAGGCACTTTTTTACACAGAGAATTGTGAGGGTCTGGAACCAACTCCCCAGTAATGTTGTTGAATCTGGCACCCTGGGATCTTTCAAGAAGCTGCTTGATGAGATTCTGGGATCAATAAGCAACTAACAACCAACGAGCAAGATGGGCCAAATGGCCTCCTCTCGTTTGTAAGCTTTCTTATGTTCTTATAATGCAATACATTCTAAAAAAAAAAATAAAAAAGACACATTTCTTATTGGCAAAAGAAAAACTGGAAGAAGAGAGTCTACAGAAAGTGCACTGTTTCTGTAACATACACATTTCCTTTAGTGCATTTTAACATTTCTTAAAATATTATCCTTTGTCCAAATTTAATTCCTTACCAGTCATTATATTTTACTAATGTAGGAAAGAAAAGGAACACTCGTATATTGCTTTCAATTCGAAGACGACCACCAACACTACGTATGGGAAATGCCTGCCTGTTGGTAGGTATTTTCTGAGCTCTCTGTACCAGAACTGCCGATAGGCCCCTTCCTGGAATGATGCCCTCGGCCCCGCCTACCGAGGGATTAAAACCATCACACTGAGGATGCCATTTCTCTTTTTGCCTCTCAAGATGGTAAGACCCTCTGTGTTGGTATCTGAGCGTATTGAGAAAAGAGCTTCGAGTCCACTGCAGTTCCCTTGCCTTTCAGGCTGAAAGCTGGCTTCCTGCTTTCACGGAATCAGTGACCCCTGATTCAGCCCTTTTTCTTTCTTTATTTGTCAGCAACCTGCATGCGGTTGCGTTGCAGGCTGCTGCTTTCCTATCTGTGGTACACGAGTCGACTGCCTGTGCAGTATTGATTTAAAGGAGTGAGTGTTGTCGTCTTTTTCAGCCTTCACTCATGTGGGAGCATGTCCTCCACCGGGGCTAGGCTCTGCCTTAGCCCCGCTGTCGAGTACTTCAGCTGGCTGCCAAGTGGCAGTTTTAAAATATATATATATATATATATATATATATATATATATATATATATATATATATATATATATATACAGTGCCTTGCATAAGTATTCACCCCCCTTGGACTTTTCCACATTTTGTAGTGTTACAACCTGGAATTAAAATGGATTTAATTGGGATTTTTACCATTTGATTTACACAACATACTTAACACTTTGAAGGTGCAAAATATTTTTTATTGTGACACAAAAGTTAATTAAACAAAAAAAAGACAATTGTTGGTTGCATAAATATTCACCCCCCTGAGTCAATACTTGGTAGAAGCACCTTTGGCAGCAATTACAGCTGTGAGTCTTTTTGGATAAGTCTCTACCAGCTTTGCACATCTATGGATCCTGCAATTATTGCCCATTCTTACTGGCAAAATTGCTCAAGCTCTGTCAAGTTGGATGGGGACCGTTGGTGAACAGCAATTTTCAAGTCTTGCCACAGATTCTCAATCGGATTGAGGTCTGGGCTTTGATTGGGCCATTCTAAGACATTCAGGTTCTTGTTTTTAAACCACTCCAGTGTAGCTTTGGCTGTGTGTTTAAGGTCATTGTCCTGCTGGAAGGTGAACCTCCGCCCCAGTCCCAGGTCTCTTGCAGACTGAAACAGGTTTTCCTCTAGAATTTCCCTGTATTTGGCTCCATCCATCTTGCCCTCAATCCTGACCAGTTTCCCAGTCCCTGCCGATGAAAAGCATCCCCTAACATGATGTTGCCATCACCATGCTTCACCGTGGGGATGGTGTTCTCAGGGTGATGAGCAGTGTTGGCTTTGCGCCACACAGCACGTTTTGCGCTAATGCCAAAAAGTTCAATTTTGGTCTCATCAGACCAGAGAACCTTTCCACATGTTTGCTGTGTCTCCCACATGCCTTCTGGCAAAATCCAAACGGGATTTGATATGGGTTTTTTTCAGCAATGGCTTTCTTCTCGCCACTCTTCCATAAAGCCCAGCTTTGTGGAGCGTCCGGGTTATTGTTGTCCCATGGACGGTCTCTCCCATCTCAGCTGTGGATCTCTCTAGCTCCTTCAGAGTTACCATTGGCCTCTTGGTTGCTTCTCTGACTAATGCCCTCCTTACCTGGTCACTGAGTTTTGGTGGACGGCCTTCTCTAGGCAGAGTCGCGGTTGTGCCATATTCTTTCCATTTTTTAATAATGGATTTAACGGTGCTCCGGGGGATGTTCAAAGTTTGGGATATTTTTTTATAACCCAACCCTGATTGGTGCTTCTCCAGAACTTTATCCCAGACTTGTTTTGATAGCTCCTTGGTCATCATGATGCTGTTTGTTTAGATATGCTCTCTAACAAACTCTGGGGCCTTCCAGAAACAGGTGTATTTAATCTGAGATCACGTGACACTTTAATTGCACACAGGTGGACTCCATTCAACTAATTATGTGACTTCTGAAGGCAATTGGTTGCACCAGAGCTTATTTAGGGGTGTCACAGCAAAGGGGGTGAATACTTATGCAATCAAGACTTTTCAGTTTTTTATTTGTAAATAATTTTGAAAAATATGTAGATTTTTTTCCCCACTTCGACATTGTGGACTATTTTGTGTAGATCAGTGACAAAAAATCCTAATTAAATCAATTTTAATTCCAGGTTGTAACACTACAAAATGTGGAAAAGTCCAAGGGGGGTGAATACTTATGCAAGGCACTGTATATATATATATATATATATATATATATATATATATATATATATATTGTCATTGTTATTGTTGTTGACTAAATACCCTTGCTGACACATCTGCAGTGCGCACATGGTATCCCGCTTGCCTGTGTTGTGCAGCAGCAGCAAAAAAACAAACCAGCAGGCCTTGTCCTCCACGGGCTGTATTTTTCCAGACCCGCTGTAGAGTAGACCTCACCAGCTGCCCCGGCCTGCCCACCTCGGCGTGTTGGGCCTTTCGAAAAATCAACAACAGTAGTGTGCTCCCCTGTAATATTGTTGTGATTATTGTGTTGTACTCCGTCCACAGATTCACCCGCAGCGGCTTCGGTCTGTGTGCCCCCTGGTATACGCTATGCACTGACCAGGTGTGTGACTATATGTAGTTAGGGCAGACACCGCTGCTTCCGCTGCCCCCAGGTGCTTCGGTACCGCGGTGCATGCTCAGCCCGTGGTACTTCAGTGCCTCAGTGCGCGCTGTGCTCATTGCACTCGGTGCACTCAGTGCTTGGTGCACGCATTGCCCAGTGCTTAGTGCACGCATTGCCCAGTGCTTGGTGCACCTGTTGCACATGGTGCCCGGTGCCCTCTGTGCATATAGCGCCTCGGTACTTACATTACCCCGGTGCTTGGTGCACACAGTGCCCTCGGTGCTTAGGGCACTTGTTGCACACAGTGCTCGGTGCATAGCTCCTCGGTACATTTGGTGTGCTCTGTGCTTAGTGCATTCGGTGCACACGGTGCTCAGTGCATATCGTCTCAGTGCATTCGGTGCACACGGTGCTCAGTGCATATCGCCTCAGTGCATTCGGTGCACACGGTGCTCGGTGCATATCGCCTCAGTGCATTCGGTGCACACGGTGCTCGGTGCATATCGCCTCAGTGCATTCGGTGCACACGGTGCTCGGTGCATATCGCCTCAGTGCATTCGGTGCACACGGTGCTCGGTGCATATCGCCTCAGTGCATTCGGTGCACACGGTGCTCGGTGCATATCGCCTCAGTGCATTCGGTGCACACGGTGCTCGGTGCATATCGCCTCAGTGCATTCGGTGCACACGGTGCTCGGTGCATATCGCCTCAGTGCATTCGGTGCACACGGTGCTCGGTGCATATCGCCTCAGTGCATTCGGTGCACACGGTGCTCGGTGCATATCGCCTCAGTGCATTCGGTGCACACGGTGCTCGGTGCATATCGCCTCAGTGCATTCGGTGCACACGGTGCTCGGTGCATATCGCCTCAGTGCTCGGTGCTCAGTGCGCACAGTGCTTAGTGCACTGGGTATTCGGTGCATGCGGCGCTAGGTCCACTCGGTGAGTATAGTGCTTCGGTGCTTGGTGCGCTTGGACCAATTAGTGTGCACAGTGCTTGCCGCACTCAGTAGTGGCAGCCATGACGAGCATCCCATGGTTCCACGCCTGCACATCTTGTAAGGTGAATATGCCACTCAGTGACAAGCACCTGCTCTGTGTGCGGTGCCTAGGGGTCCAACATGCCACGGAGTAGAGTCCTGCATCGGGTCGGGTACCCTGGTGCGGGTAAAAAAAAAAATGTTTGGGTAAAAAAAAAAGTGTTCTGTCCTTTCAGTGTACTCGTCTGTAACTCTTTCCCAAATAATGTATTAGAAGGTAAATTTACCAGTATTCCCTGCACTAAATCAGGGGGCGATTAGGGAGGAGTCAGCTGACTAAGCAGTGTTGTTCTCACGTGTTTGATACGTTGCATGATCATTTTATCACCCACAGGGTTTATATCATGTAGTGGATAATAGTTCGAGAGGTAAATCAGAAGTGTGGAATTCTTTTGGAATCATAGCGAATGAAAATATTAAACATGTGACTGGATTCGTTGCTTGTCATTATGTTTTTGTAAACGACAGCCACCAAACTGGTACATCATCTCTCTGAAAGCACAGGAGTAGCTCCCTTTCACCTGGTGGCATGAAAGGAAGAGACAAGTATTTCATAGTAAAGTAGCGATAGTTAATATGTTACAATGTTAAAATATATGCAGACCACTAGAGAAAGCTACCACGCTATATAGCCTATTGTGTAAACTCAATCCATGAAGAATGGTAGAGATATCTGTGTGTGAATGTGAAAGCGTGAGAGAGTCAGTTGACGCAGGCAGTAGGTAAAAAACAAACACTTGCGGGTTTGGGTTGGGTTGCAGGTCTTATTAAAGTGGGTCGGGTCGGGGGTAAGAAGACAGTGTTGCAGCGGGTTGCAGGTTCGGGTCGGGTCCTGTAGTAGCGGGTCCGGGTCGGAAGTGGGTTGTAAAAATCTGACCCCCGCAGGACTCTCACCTGCGCGGGGGCGTGCGGATGGGAGTGATGTTGCCAAGTGGTGACGACGGACGCCTCCAACTTGGGTTGGGGGGCGGTCTGGGAAGGCAGAGGAGTCCGCGGCACCTGGTTGGGCTGTTGGATAGCCCTGCACATAAATATGCTGGAAGCTGCAGGCTGTTTTCCTGGCTTTATAAATGACATTACCTCACAGTACAAGGAATGAGGAACCTAATTAGCATATGGCCAGGGCGGGGCATGCTGGGGCCAAGCGATTGGACTTTCTATTGGCTCCAAAGGACAAGTGTACTATTCTGTTCCCCTTTTTGGATGTTAATCCTTATGCTATTGTTTCCCCTTTTGTGTCCCACCACCCTGTGTGAGAGTCGTTTGGTGTGACCCCGTCTCTCCCTACTGTGTATGAAATTACCTGAGCTGTGTTACACTCTGCAACTGTATGGGTTGGATGAATAAAATTTGGTTGATTTAACTCTTGAATCTGTTATCACTTCTGGGTAGAACATTGTTATTTATTGTGTATTTTGTACCGTATGGTTGTCAACATCCTGTGAGACAGGAAACGTGTAACAATGAGTATCATCAGTAGGATTTTACAAGATCAGAAATGAAATTATGTTTTAGAAATGGATGAAATACCTATATCTTGGAGATTAAGTAAAGTCCTTTGTAATACAGTTAAGCTAATTAGCAACACAGCATAGGTTTTTGCTTAAAAGTACATACAATATATTAGCAGGATTGGAAAATGACAAATGTTTAAAACACTGGTACTACAGTATGTACAGAGTTTAATTAAAATGTGTTTAACTTTATTATGATTTTAAAGGTTGCAAATGCACTTTGTTTTTAGTATTAATCCTGAGCCGAAGATAAAATAGTCCATAAATCTGGTTATCGTTGATGTGGAAGGTATTATGTAAGGTAAAAACCGCACGGCCACAAGTGGTTTATACCACTTATAACACGGCTACCTGTCATTTGGAGGAAGAAAAATAATTAAAATCATTCAAACACATTTTAAATTAAGACAAAACCAGAAACATTTATTGTGTATACATCCGCAGTGTAATATAGTTCCAAATGTAATTTAATTTATTATTCTCTTATTAAAAATAAATGGCACACTTCCGTTTATTGTGAATTTCTGCATCGAAAGTGGCATCTCGAAACTAGAGGACTAAGCACAAGCTGATGATGTGTGTGGTCTGGGCAGAGTTTCAAATGACACAGAAGGCAGGGGAGCAGCTGTGATGGAGGCTGAAGCCGGATCTTGAGATGAGTTTGTGTCCTCGTTATATGCAAGGCACACATATTCAAGTCCGTTTTCAGCCTTTCAGATCTCAGGAGATGTTTTTGTTAGTTGTTTTACACCCTCATGTCCACGTTGCACAAGATTAAGTTGAAGATCGAACCAGACTTTACGGAACAAGCTGACCACGGTGTTAGGGGACAGAGCCTCAGTTTGCCGGTAATTCGGGGTGGGGGGGGGGAGGGGGTCTGGCCTTTACCTGCTTTTCTAAAAGTTTTTGTGACTGACAGGAATACATTATTGCAGGTTTTAAACTCGCAGTCAGCAGAGATGTCAAAACCTCTCCTGTTAAAATATCTATTTAGTCCAGCTCAGCGTTATAAAACCAGAGACTGAATACTGGTCGCCAGTTGAACTTCTTGCATTGGCATAACATTTTTTGACTTATTTGCTTAAAATTAATGTCCATATTTGTTTCTTCAAGCCAGTAGATTAACAGGCCATGCTATAGTTTTTTTTAGTGTTTTTTTTCTTTAAATCTTTGTTTTCTTCTATTTAACTGATCCTCATCTATTGTTATGTGTCTATTTTTGACAGTTGCTGTTGTATGTATTTTTTATTTTATTTTTTTTCAGGTGAATGGCTGTCTTCACTCAGAAAGTTGGTGTTGTACCAGATATCTTGAGTTTCATCCCCAAATATATTAAAGGAAATAGGTGGAATGTCACTCATTTTTGGCAGTAGTTTTGTAACAATTAAAATGGCAGTTTGTCATGAAATTTAGAATGTAGTGGTGCGCAGTGATTTATTCAGTGTGAAGCTTATTAGTAAGCAAGCCATGGTATATGCTATACACATGGTCATGTGATGCTGTTTAACCAATCAGAGGTTGTTATTTTTCCAAGCTGTGTTATAATACAATAAAACAATCAATCTTTATTTTATATAGCGCCTTTCATAGTGGACCACCATCACAAAGCGCTTTACAAGATGCAGTAACAACCAGAAAATCCATAATACTTTAAATACAGAGAAATGCATAATACATGATATATAGTAAAAAACAAACAAAAAAAACAATGCATAATACATTAAATACAGTGAAAAATGCATAATACATGATAGTAGCATAATACATGAAATAGTAGCAACAACATAGCAGCTAATAGCAGATATCAGGCTTAAAGAGCATGGAAAGCAAGAGAGAACAGGTGGGTCTTGAGAGCTGATTTAAAGCAAGAGACGGTGGGAGCATCACGCACCAAAGCTGCGAGACAGTTCCAAAGAGTCAGAGCCATGAAGCTAAACGAGCGTTCTCCAGGTGTGGTGCACTTTTGCTTGGGGATAACAAGCAGGAGGACCTCAGCTTGAGGACAGGTACATAGCAGGTCAGCAAATTGAGGAGGTACTCAGGATTTGCATGCGTCCAGATAGGTAAGAGGATATCCAGGAGAGACAGGTTCCAGAGATCCCAGCATACTTCTGAAGGCGGTCAAGAAGAATGCCATGATCTATGGTGTCAAAAGCGGCTATTAGGTCAAGGAGGCCAGGGACATAGCTGGTCAGCAAGTTGAGGAGGTACTCAGGACCTGTGTGATGAAGGGCATTGTAGGTGAGCAGGAGAGTTTTGAAAGTAATCCTGAACCTTACAGGTAGCCAGTGCAGCTGGGCAAGACTTCTGGTAAAGATCCTGGCAGTGGCATTCTGAACTAGCTCCAGCCGGTTTATGTTGCATGCCGGGAGACCACCAAATAGAGAGTTGCAGTAGTCGAGTCGAGAGGAGACAAATGAATGTCAGAGTATCTCTGCATCTGGGAGGGAAAGGTAGGGAGGGACTGGAGATTTTTCGAAGATGGTAGATGGAAGATTTGACCACGGAGGAGAGGTGGGCATCAAAGGAGAGTTTTCTGTCAAGAAGTACACCAAGGCTTCATACTGTGGGGGAAGGCAGCAGCAGACAGTTTCCAAGGTTCAGGTCAGCTATATTGAGATTCTTAAGTTGAGTTTTAGATCCTACTGTTCAGCTGAAGAAAACTGGCAGACATCCAGGCCTCAATGTCTTGAATGCAAGCCAAGAGCCGGATTCCAGGGTTGAGTTTTAAGTAGAGCTGGGAGTCGTCAGCATAGGAGTGAAACATGAGGCTGTGTTGGCGGATGAGGTGACCCAAGGGAAGCATGTAGATATTGAAGAGAAGGGGCCCAAGAACAGATCCTTGGGGGACACCACAAGTGACTGGGTTTGCAACACACTGCATCCAGCATAGAAAACAGACTGTATGCATCCAGATAGGTAAGAGGATATCCAGGAGAGACAGGTTCCAGAGATCCCAGCATACTTCTGAAGGCAGTCAAGAAGAATGCCATGATCTATGGTGTCAAAAGCAGCAGTTAGGTCAAGGAGGACATAGAGGGAGCACCAGCATCAGCATTAAGCAGGAGATCATTCACAATGAGGAGCAATGATGATTATTTATCAATGAAGAGGTTTGTTGTTTTTCTTTTATTGTCATAGGCTGGTATTGATTAGAAGACACACCACACTTGCCTGATATTCCATGGCCTTAAGGTTCAAAATCTTCTTGAAATGTCTAGGTTTTTACTCCTGGACTATTCAACGCTATCAGTTAGGGTATGTCCAAAGGGTTAAGTAATTTGTGGGGGAATAAGTTTCAACGCCATGACAATAATGGATTTAAAAACTGGAGTTCTTTTCAAAGAAAATAAAAAGTTTAGATATTTCATTTGTAATGGCAGTAACCCAGATTTATCTTGGGACACCTCTGACGGTTTTTGGTTCTTGGGGGTGGTACAGGTGTTACCTGTTCAATAACAGCAGCTTCTCAAACTAATACATTGCAGTGCTTAATTTGTAACGAAAGAGGTGCCGGGTGGAAGCAATGAGAATAATACCGACCTTAAGAAGCGCACATTCAAAATCGTAACACGTTTATTTGAAAGAGTATTGTACGTACTGGTGTTAGATGTTTACAGTCACGTTTTCTACATCATATATTAAGTAGTACGTGCTAAGAAATGAATTAAAGGCAGAAGAAATCATTTTAAAAAAGCCTGTATACATGTTTTGTTATGGTTTTACATTTATATTGTTTAAAAAACAAATTAAAAGGCATTCAGAGGACCAGGAGGACGACATAGATAAAAAAAAAAAAACACACCCCAACACGAACATTGGTTTGACCCACGGTTTGCACTATCATCAGCGATGTGTATGCAACAGAAGCCGCTGGTAGATTACAAAAACAATTAATTAAACTTAGGCTAGGTAGTTTTTATCTTAGTATGTTTTTATTCTCTATTAATTAAATTATATTCATTGAAAAAGGCAAGAGAGAACCAGATTGTTATTACTTTTATTGTTTAGTATAATATAGCAGGCTGATGTTCCTATTGAATTAAGCTACAATATATATTTTTTTTCATTAAAAAGTTGTCGTTGTCTTTGTTGAAATTAATGTTCAGGTTTCATATTCTGTTGTGTACTACTCATTTAATCAAACCAAGTAGTGTAAGAAGTTGCTTGTATCGTTCATGGTGTTTATCATATCAAGTAAGCTTATTTGTGTATAAAAAACGACAATAGAGTTGCAGCCAGTGTCACCTTACTTAAAGGCACTCAAGCTGAAACCGTAAAGTAATTTAAAGTAGACTACAAACGTGGCAGTGGACTGTCTCTCTTTAGAGGACTTAATACAACTGTGTTGAGAATTTAAAAATAAAGTGTTTTATGAGACTTTTAACTAGAGGTATCAGTGCTATGACTCTGCATGCCCAGAGGTTCCAGGGCTGTGCCCTGGCACAAATTAAGCACTGGTTACACGTGACTGTGGGAGGGACATTTGTTGCCAATTAATTCAACTCAGACTATTTGCTTACTAAACAATATAATAAAATTGCTTTTGTAACTTGTTTTAAAAAAAAAAAAACATAGAAAAAAAGGAGTAACACATATTATTGAAAACAGCAAGCTTTATTAAAAAGATGAAGAACTTAATTGCTACAGTTCTTATTTAAAAGACTATAGATAATTAACCTCATCAAGCAGTAACCATTCATGTGAAAATTAATACATATGTAACACACCAGTGCTTATAGTTCAGTAAGCAGTCCAGGCTGGGTGCCTGGTAGACAGAATTGGTGGCAGAGGAAATCGTGGGACCTCTTAGAAGTTAGACACCTCCCTCTGGCACTTATAATTCGGTCTTCAGTAGCCTCTTGGCTTTCTCCATGTTACTAATCACTAATTAAAAAAAGGTTAAGTGAATGTTAGAATTTGCTTCAGAATTACAGTACAGTAGTTATACTAGAATATTATACTTAATATACCTATCTATATTTTGTACACTTAAGCGTTATCACTACTGTATGAAGTTTATTATGCTGTCTGCAATCTGTTTTACATTGATTCCAGTATCTCTACTAACAATGGAATACCTACTACATCACAACTTAGCACTGTCTGTTTGCAACTGACAATGGACTCTTCCTGTTATATATATATATATATATATATATATATATATATATAATCTTCAGCCTTTTTCAATCCACTGCTGGATGAAGGCCTCCTCAAGATTATATATATATTTAAACAGGATGCAGTAATTAATTATACTTACACAGAGTGAGGTCTGCAGGTTCATAGGTGTAGAGACGGTTTGCATATCTTCCAGTGATATCAGCCCTGACGGTCAGAGAGGGATCTGCAATAAACCATAATTATATTATAGATACTTGAATGGTTGATAACTAAGACTGAAGCTGCAGTATTTCTGAATTAACATTAGCCATTGATCTGTTATCATTTGTAATTTTTTTTTTTTTTTTTTTTTTTACAATTTTTTCTATATGTATCATATCAAACCATTTGCTTCCTTGTGAAATACCAATTCACTTACCTACAAAGATGATTCTGGGTACATACTGGCCATCGGGGGACAAATGCTTGTCTGTTGTTTCATACTGAAATTAGAGTGAAAGAATCATCACAAGAGACAACAAACTCAAAGTTCAAAAACACGCCTAATAACAGCTTGTGCAACAGGTTAAAACTTACAAAAATACCTTAATTGTGTTCTGTTAACTTAAATGCTTTTATGCTGCCTAAATAGAAAGTTCTGCTTTATCCCGAAACTGTCTCACCCTACCACAAGATTCAGGAGAATAAAGTCTTCATCAGCCATCTTCTGAATTTTCTTGCTGCTAGTGAATACTTGCTTCAGAGCTGTACACAGAACATAGTATAGCAAATACGATATCAGTATTTATGGTGTATATAATCATGGATGATAGTGGTACACTATTACATGTCATATATAGCATGCATGTAATTTAAAAAATAACAGCACAACACAAAAAACTTAACAAGAAAATACATCTTCCAAAAATAATATAATTTTTGCATATCTGAACATCTGCTGTTTGAGCTATTGTGTAAAGATGCATGTATCAAGCACACGCATCAAAGGTCTATCCTCAAACTAATCTGCTTGTGTGAAAAACAAAATAACAAATATAAATTGCTGGTGTGTTACCTTGACTGTGTGGGCAATCTTCCAAATGATGGATAACCATGATAGGTTTGTTGCTGTAAAACAGAATCATTTAATAATATTGTGTATATATATATATATATATATATATATATATATATATATATATATATATATATATATATATATATATATTTTACAAGACATACTTTTGGTGTGTCTTTGTGATGAAAGTATTCTCACCTTGATCTGGCTCTGAACAAAGCTTCTTCATAGGTCTGAGTCCAAGTAAGTTCATCACCCCACCCTGTAATTCAGAGAAACAGTATTCAAAGACATATATATATATAAATCATCATCATCATCTTCAGCCTTTTTCAATCCACTGCTGGATGAAGGCCTCTCCAAGATTCTTCCACAAAAGCCTGTCTGCTGCGTCCCTCATCCATGTTGCTCCAGCGTGTTTCCTAATTTCATCTTGCCATCTCCCTGGAGGTCGTCTTCTTGGTCGCACTGTATCTCTTGGGATCCAGTCTAGTATCTCCTTGGTCCAGTGATGGTCTCATCTTCTTGCTATATGTCCGGCCCCACGGCCATTTCAGTTTTTTTGCTCTTATAATAATATTGCATACTTTTGTTTGCTCTCTTATACACTCCTAACTCTTCCTGTCTCTTCTTGTTATTCCCAGCATGCATCTTTCCATACTCTGTTGAATCGTTTGTAATTTTTGAGTCATTTTTGAGTCGCGCCCGCCCTCCACCTGTGTTTGATTACGTCACCTACCAGCCCTGCTGCTGCCTTCCCCCGTGCACGCTACAGTATTATAATCCTGTTGAGTGCTTGAAACACTGATGAAAGTCATTCTGCAAATCATATTATTATTGTTATTTACACTACATTTCTCAGGCAGAACGACTGTGCCACCCTGAGTGTGACGGTGCAAAAAAATTAAAAAAATGTGCGTATTCTAAGCTTTGCAGATCAGTGACCATCGGGACTGATTGATGCTAAAGTAAAGCCAGAGACTTGCATTTTACAATGCAACGAAGTACGGTGTGGATGTACTGGATCAAATGGCACGGTTGTATTATGTCAAAGGTACTCGCAAGTGGCCTGTGTCTGTTTTTTATAATGTTTTGGATCTGGCAGCCATCAACGCTTAGGTTTTGTACAAGGAGTGCATTGGCAACACAATCACTCGGAAGGACATCATTTTGCAGCTAGCCCTGGACCTACGGCAGAAACATTTTGATAAGAGACACGAAAGCTGACTGGCAAACAGTGACGTGCAAGGTAATTATCTTGTGTATGACTGTTCATTACCTTTCGTTGTCACAACGCATTTCTGCATAGCGATTTTTTTTTTTTGTAATATACAAACTTCGATGAAAAGACAAGAGGCAGCGATGCCCTCTGCCTTTCCCTACCACTGAATTTGAATGTAAACCGCTCTACTCAGTAGCGCAAGCGCGTTCCAACCTTATAGTCTCAGCAATGAGTGAGAAAAAAGCACAGCGCGTCACTGCCTTAACTGTGTCACCTGACTACACTAATTCCATTGCACAGTTAAGACTTTTAAAACTTCAGGCCAAGAGAGAGCAATTCTACAATGATGTCACGGACATCTTCGTCCACAAGGAGAGAAGGACGGACTTTATATACAAGTAGATATGCAAGTGCAAGTATGTATTTTCATTTTAATTGTCGGGTATTGATGAACAAATGTTTAAAGAACGGTAACAGTTTAACTGTAGATTTGGGCATTTATATAAACACACTAAATATGAATTAAATCAGTGTATACGCTTTATAGTACATTATTTTGTGGACAATAATAACCATTAATTTGACATTGAGGTCAGATAATAATAGGTATGAAAGCCAGTGCCATCTGTCGGTTGAATCGTGTAATTACATCAGGGTTTTCGTTGAGCTGCGTCAATAAAAAGTTTCGTTCCCAACCGTGCATGATTCGAATTCTGCTCTCTATAAGCCTGCCAATCGAATCTATGTAAATTGAGGTGTGAGACTGGCCAGTGCGTACCCAACCACTGACCTCACCGCACGTTACTGCTGGCAAATGCCCCTCAACCTCCAGCCAGCGCTGCGCCCACAGGCACACAGTATAAAAGACAATGCCACGTTGCTAAAAGCAATGAAAACAGAACTTTTGATGTCTGCGCCCGTAGTGAAAAGGCAAGTCTGTGACAAGTTCACTGGTACATTTGAAAAGCGTGTTTTCTGCGTAGATTGTACTTAGAAAGCTAAAATAGAACTCTGAACAGACAGACAGAACCTTTGAACTCTGTTTCACTCAAAGCGCTTTCACGTTGCATAAGTTATGTTATATTTTTGTTTTATGCTATTTTTATAACTAGTTATTTATGTTTTATAATTTTATATGTGCATACAGCTTTCTACACCTGTTTACACATAAGTTTATTGCATAAAGTTTATTTTATTACAATTTTTCATGTTTATGTATATCATGTTTAATTTTCAATGTAAATACGGTGTTTCTGCTCTGAAAATGTTATGTATGATGTTCATAAATAAAAATATTAAGTTGTATCCGATTGTTTGTTTTTCATTTTCATATCGAAGCCTTTTTAAAATGGAGCCGCACATTTTGCGTGTGCGGCGGTTGTATGTATTCCGAAATCTCGGCGATTCTAGTGTTAAGGACAAGCTGTACATTGTCGGACAAATCTTAACTGGACGAAATCAGTCAGAATTATGTTGTCAAAGAGCTCAAGTTTAAAGCAGCAGTCGCTGAGGCAGTCATCTAAGGCCTTATCCACAACAAAATCCGATTTACCGATTTACCTGAAGCCTACCCCAACGTTAGAGCGTCCAGATTGCCGTAATGAAACCGAGTTAGTTTAACCCAGCTGTTGTTAAAAAACAAAACAAAAAACAGTTTGCTGAATGACTGTATCCCAGAAACCTAATGTACACAAGTTCTTCTTTCTCCCCCGTAAATGTTGTTGTTTATTTTCATTGAACATGGCAGCAGAATGGAGGAGCTACGAGAAAATGCCTAAGTATGGGGGAAAAAATGCCGATGCCATAGTAAATAAATTAGATGAGCATTTGCACAAAGGGAAAATCTGGGGCGGATAAAACGTTCTTTAATTTAATTAAAAGTCCAAATAAAGACCTTTAACTTGCTAATATGTGATGTGATCTAAGATCATTTAAAATGTGTTTTAGACACATTTTAAATTTTTGTGTACTACAGTACATAAGCATATGTGACTGTACCCCTGTAAATATGACAAGAATAAATCCTCCTGTATTTTAATTCGGGTTTGTCTTTTCTTTATTCTCGTCTCATGTAACCAGGGGGATTATGGCAATGTACTGCCGCAAAGCACTACTATGTCGGAGCATACTGTGTAATCAGACTCGAACACGGTTCACGTCCAGATTACAGTGAGTTAAACCAGATTATCTAACCCAATTATCCCGATAACCGAGTTCGAGACTACCTCCTGAGTAGGTTTCAAACTCGGTTGTTGAACTCAGTTATGAACCGTGTTTAGTGTGGATGCAAATCGATGTGAGCACTGTTAAACAGGTTTTGAACCCTTAACACGGTTCTAAAACGTGGTCAGGGCCTAAAACATGTGTTAAAATAGCATACAGGCAATGATTACTGTACTGTACCTGAACTGACAGTTTGTATGGCAATGTTTATTCAATATTATTTTTATTATTATCAGTTTTATTATTTCTATAATTTATTATTACTATACTGTATTATTTTTTATAATTCATTTAGCTAACTATCTTTATTCAAGACAACATAGAATTACTGTATTAAAAAATTAGAATACAATATACTGTATAGTAAAGTACTAGTTACATGTTACATTGTTTCTTCTGTACCTTTATACTATATACATTGTATATGTACATTAATCAATTAGTACTGTACTAGGTTTAGATTTTTGTGCTGATTTGGCAGGTATGTGCATGTATCTGGTTATTACATACCTTGGTTATAACATGCTGTTTTTACAGTTCCAAGGCAGTACATTGTATCAGAGTTTCTCTGTGTATGTATATATATATATATATATATATATATATATATATATATATATATATATATATATATATATATATATACTAAGACTAAAAGAGAGGAAATAGCATGAAATGCTTACCTCTGGACAGAGTCTGTGGAAATTTATTTTCCTTTTTGGCAGAACCATTTTTTTCAGGTTTTCCAAAGCTGGAGGAGACAACCACCAGGATCAAAAGCACTGACATCAGCCTTTTCACCATGATTAGTTTTCTGAGCATAAAAAGAAGAATGCAATTGATGATATTATTATTATTATTATTATTATTATTATTATTATTATTATTATTATTATTATTATTATTATTTCCTTGCTTCAAACCAGCATTATTTTTTCATATATATATATATATATATATATATATATATATATATATATATATATATATATATCACTCAGATTATTACTAGAAGATTCTCAACACTGAAGATTGTTAAAAGCTATGCAATGAACATCTCATTATAAGCTTCACCATTTAAAATAGTAGCTCTCAATTATTCACTGAACTACAATGGCATGCATTATCAATATTATTACTAAATAATTTATATACAGCAAAAGCAAAACTGTTTTCACCTAACAGTGAATTGGATAAACACTGAAAGTTTAAGATTCCAAAGTAAAATGTAGGATCTTATTCCAATGTAGAGTGCCTAAGACAAGGAGGAGTCTTGCTTGCCTGGCTGTACTAATCTTGCGTTCAGAAAGGTGGTTTCAGATGTTGATGTTGTTCAGCAGGCAGGCTCTTGGATTTATACACCTGACTGCTCTTTAACTCCACCTTTTAACCAACCGCAGGAATGCAGGAAAGCATACATGGTTCCAAAGCTGACATACTGTACATTAACACGATCTGTTACGTTCATTGTTGGATTCAATGGCCACCCCCATGAAGTTTAACCCTCAAGTTGCAATGTTTGCTTTGAGTTTACAGTTTGTTCAAACATGTCCTTTTTTCCAGGTACAGTATGGGCACTAATCCAAGTACAGGTAAGCTTAAATCATGCTCTCTGATTCGCCAACAAGCTGATTAGTCTTTTTGTTATTGGATGAGCATTTGAAGAGGAACCACTGATTTTCTCCAGGCTTCTCAATAGTAGAAGGAGCGGGCTCTGGAAGCAGGGGAGCAGAGAGGGGGTGCAGCTAATCTGCTGGTGGTGGAGGAGCGGAGGGGGCGAGAGGGGTGTAGGGAGAAATGATAGTCTAGGGCAGTGGTTTTCAAACTTTTTAGGCCCCCGTACCCCTTGCCAAAAAATCTAGTTTACTGTGTACCCCCATCTGAGATAGGGTCATAATATACCTATGAAAACATAAAGAATTGTATTTTAATTACTAGGGTTAAGTACTTATTGTTGTTAACTGAAAATAAAAAAAATAAATAAAAATGCTTACCTACATATGTGATGGACTTGCCTGCTTTTTATCACAGATTTCAGTAAAACTACACCCTGATTAGTAAACAATGCAGCCCATGCACAAGTGTATGTTATTCTGTATTTTAGAATGAACAAATAGGACTTCAAGTTACAAAAAAATGTAAGCGGGTCATTACAAAAAAAATAAGCAAGCTTTGATTTGCTGGCTCAAAAAGCACACAGGGAAGGGTGAGGGGCTACAGTTCAGCCAATTACTGTTCATGGAAAACTGCTGTTAAACTAATAAAATACAATTAAAACTAAAAATGCCATGGAAAATTATTTCAAAATCCAGACCAATAAGTATGACAAAACGAGTCCAAAAACAGGTTATCCTTTTGAGAAACAAAACCTAGGGTTCTAATTCTCAAAAAAAATCGCGCATTTCTTCCAACAAATGCATTAGTGTATAGAGAAAATAGACGAGCATAAAAACAATTTAAAATTTACAAATACAGGCGTTAAAAAAAAAGAAAAAAAAAAAGAAACAGGTCGCATGCGGAACTGTGTGAATATTGAATAACACTGAATATGTTTTTTTTTTTATTTAGCTCGAATGTTACCGTTTAACACTTGAGCTGGACATTTAAAATGCTATGTGTGTCTTGTGCCCTATCGAATCCAGCCAGAACAAGCATTGTTTTGAAGTGAATATTCCCAAAAGCTAAATTTGATGAAAGTACAAAGGTGACATTTATATCATGCAGTCAAAAATTACTTTTAACAAAATGCTTACATGTTAGTGTTTAGTGCAATCGTCTGTTCATGTTAATCAGCTACCAGACAGCTTGTCAATGGGCACTTGCTATATTGACATGAACACACTCAGTCCAGAAAGCATTTCAAGTAAAGACAACACAGTCGTGTACGCTCCAGCGCTGTGATTTCAGTCTAAGTGTGGCACAGCTTTGCCTGCTCAACTCAATAATACTGTTATTTAAAAACATAAACTTAGATAAAACACACTGAACTGATTAAACTACAAACACTGAACATTTAAACTCCAGAAAATAAACGGATCTAGTAAATACTACACATTTTTAAAAGAAGCAACATCATACAATTTTCTTTTTCTTTTTTCTTTTTTGCCAACAGACTGCAGAACCATCGCCCAATATGTAATTTAGCCATGTGCGTTCAACGTTCACTCGCTGTATGCAGCCGGTTGGGTGTTTATAGTTAACCTCGCCCAACATAAAGGAAACGTACACCAACACGGCTGTGGTTTGATTTGAAAGGACATTCAATATTGTTAATTAGATTGCTAAGCCGCAAAGTACTACAATGTGGTAAGAAAAAAAAAAAATCTCGCATACCCCATGAGGAGCGCTCGAGTACCCCAGTATGAAAACTGCTGAAAGGAGGGAGCAGAAAGGTCAAGAGATAGGCTAGTACACGAGTTTTGAATTGGATGCAAGCAGCGATAGGGAGCCCTTGTAATATCTCCACCCCAGCTGTGTTTGATCAGCTAGTGGTCAGACACAAAGAATACATTAAAAATGATCACATTAAGTACCAAGAGCCCCTGCAATTGTTGCACAATGAACCGGTTTCATGAAGTTTCAATAATAAAATAAATAAAGTTCATTGCATAGCTTAAATAAAATAAACACTCAAAAATAAATATGTTACTCTAATGTGGATTGTTATATGCGACGTATGCAGTATACTAGTATTTTATATAGTGTTTTAGTAGCAGTGTAAGAAAGATATACACATTATACAGGGAGTGTACACAGGAACCCAGCATCAGAAATTACATTGTAATATGCAGGAAAGCCCAGTTCCGTTTTTATCCATATTAGTTTAGTATGAAAAATGTTATCCCACTGTTCAGAATAGCTGGAGGATTGTTTGCTTCCTATCAGACCTAATTGTTTAGGTAATCAAACATTTAGACTCTGATCTTCTTAATTTACACAGGAGTGGACTTGTTTACTTAGCTGGTTTCAACATCTACACCCTTTTCCGTCACTGCTCTGTATAAATTAAACTTACTGTATGCAGCTGTAAAACAAGCATTTCTGATATCAATTTTCTGAAATGTAAATGACTATAGTCATGAAGTTAAGCACATTGCTGTCACACAGTACACTGTATCTTATGGCCCAAGTGTGTCAATAGGTGTGCACCTGAAGAACTTTCAGGTTCATTGATAGAAGCCCCCTCTAAAATAGGATGCATGTTTAAGGAACTACTGGAGAAAGTATACATGATTATGATCCATAAAAGGTGTGTATGTGGAGAAGGTGGGGGTGTAATAGTAATATCCTGTGGTAGTTTAACATCATGATATCTTAGACTATTGGTAAAAGTACAGGAAGCAGATGGTAATGGAACCCCCCCGCCGCCCCCCCCCCCCCCCAAAAAAAAAAACACTTTGATAGGCAGAGTCAAAAGAAATCTACTCTCATTAGATGAAGTTCTTGATAAATCTCATTAACATACACTTGCCTCAATATTTTTTACAGCTAACTTGCATCATGTATGTTTAAAAATACTTACATTTAAATGTGCTCTTATGGCCGTTTTTACTAAATGACAGTGTGGTGCACATACCTTACTTTATACAATGATCTCAGTATATTATTCATTTGGCAATCAAACATTTACTGTTGCCCAAAGCAATACTATGGGATATTGTATACCATGCTGTAATTCTAAGCTCACTGGTAAAATTTATGAAGATTATTTGAAACATCTTTGACGCCAAGAGGACTTTGCTACCATGCTTACAGCTTAACAAAGTCAACAGTATAGTATAGTAGTCCCTTAAGACCTATTTACAAGCCAATACTGTGGCCTTTTGGTTCAGAACCCATGCCATCTTTAATTTGCACAAACTAAGTTGCTTTTCTGTCTCATTCAAGAAAGAAAATGGAGAAAATGTGGACTGATGTACACTAACTTGTGTCCCTATACTGTTCCAGTACCTGGGCAGTATATTGAATCAATTTAAAACATCATCACTAAATAATACTCTGTCATGACTCCCAAAATATCCTTCTTTCAGCATTAAATCACATGGAATATGTCATTATTACTTAAGTACATTTCTATTTCATAAAATAATGACTACAAAGAAAATCATCAAATTTCAAATTTGAAGTAAGCAGATTTAGTTGTGAAGGAATTCTGAAAAGTAATTTACATTTTAAAACACAAGTTTGGAGTAATTCCTTGTTCCAGCTCAAACAAAGATTCCTCACATGAATGACCCTGGAAGCAGGGAATGGCCAGCAGTGAATGCGTGCTTTGTTTTGGCCTCTGTCAAGATTGGCTTTCGTCCATAGGTTGGATGCATTCATAGGTTGGATGATTTAACAAGCTCATACAATATTATGCTATTTATTTATCTTTGCTTTATTAGAAATACGATTCATGGTAATTAAAAAAAATAAATCATTAAATAGAGAATAATGCATGGGGGAGTATGTGATATGAGAATGCAATGCCCACCCGATACTACACAAACCTTGAGGGTGAAGCCCGAGCGGTTTATCCAAGCATTCCACCCGAGTGGGCATTAAATTCTCATTTATTGCACACACCCATGCAGTATTACTGGTCAGTAATTTTTTCCTGCCAGAATTCTAAAGTTCTGGACTGCTTGTTGTGAAATGACAGCAACTTCTCACAACAGAAAAGAAAGAAATGTTTACTGAGGAGGAGCTGAGAATCCTTACAGCTGAGGTCACTCAGCATGACATTGAGTTATTTGGAAAAGCCTCAGTTAACATCAGTAATGCTACAAAGAGGCCATATGGTCCTCTATAGTGGAGAAAGTCAATGCTGTTGGTGTTACCAGGACAGTTAACAAGGTGATGAAAAGGTGAAATTCAGCTATTAGGTCTAGGGTGACTTGCGGAGTGAGATGAGAACACCTTACCACCGCATCCTCCGGCATCCCAAACAAAGTGACCCTGGGTTTGAATATGCACGGTCTTCTCCGTCTTGCCCTTCTCCTCCGAAGGTTTTTCTGCCTTTCCTTAACAAAAGCCCAGCGTCGCCGCATCAGGAAGTGCAAACAGCAGACATCCTGAAGCCAATGACAGGTCTCTGAAGGTGTGTGCTTTTATACAGCTCTTAATTATTTGCTTCTATTAAGGTCAGCAATTGCCCAAGTGCAAGGCAAAAGCCTTACATCTCATTGTAATGTTTGACTAAATAAAATTAACCTCTTGCCTTCTGTGTATATCAATGGAGTAAAATAAAATGACAATTAATAAAAGAGACTGCTATATTGAAATATCTGAATTAGAAATACATGTTATAAAATAATTTAAAGTTAAACTGTTATACAAATAAAATAATTATTGTTGAAAGAACATATTACAGTTAAAAATGAGAGAAGTTCAGTACTAACTGACAATGTTAAAATATTGTAATAACTTTACTATGTTTTAAAGAATATACAACCAGTAGAATAACCATTTGAATTAAGAAAACTGAACATATGTTAATGTTAGAAAAAAAGCTTGTCTGTGTGCCTTTGTTATTAGAATGCATACACACTTGGAAGCTGGTCAAACTTAAAAATAGGGCCTCCCCTATCTTTAAATAAATGAAGACTATCGCACGCGGAATCCTGTGTTAACCTTGGCAGATGCAGGTATCTGGTTTAATTGGCTTGAAAATGAAGTCATAGTTTTCAGGGAACTAAACACAGAGGCTAGGTATTGCAAATTAACAAAAAGGAAAAATAACCCTTTCTAGATCCACCAGCGAGAGAGCACCCCTGTTAGGCAGGTCAAAGCTCCTTTGAGTCCCTCTTACCCCCCGGTGTATCCACAAGGTGAAGAGTCCTCCCCTGGGGCCCCCCTGTTGTCTTCTCTTGCATGGCTTTCTCCCCAGGTTTTGCCTGCCTCCGCCATTCAGCCGCAACTGGCTGTCACGATCATGCCTGAACGTGTGACCGGTCATCACGCTACCGGAGGACCACCGCCGTCCAGACTTGTCCACCCGACGTCCACCGAGATAGTCACAGCACCAGGTTGGCGAGCCTTGGCCTCTCCCCGGCCTCGTCAGGCCTCAGCAAAAAGCAGCTGAACCTTCTCCTCTCTCCGTCTTCCTTTCATTGCCTTCTCAGGTTGTCTCCCTGCACCCTGAAGGGCCAGCTCCCCCAGAAGACCCGGCCACTGCTGCCGCCCGTGCTGTCTGGAAGCAGAGCTGTGAAGGGCTTCGGCCAGAGCAGCGGCGGCAGCTTTGGGAACTGCTGTTTGAGTTCCGCCACAGTCTCGCCACCTCGGCGGAGGATGTTGGAAAGACCCACCTTGTTCAACATCCCAGACACCCGCCTCATCAAGCAGCGGCTGCACCGCTTAGCCCTTGGCCACCAGGAAGCTGCAGACCGGGTGATGAAAGTTGCCGGCATTATTAAGCCCTCCGACAGCCCCTGGGCCTCACTGGTGGTGATGGTGCCTAAGAAGTATGGTCAGTGGGGGTTCTGTGTTGATTACCAGCACCTGAATGAGGTAACCACCAAGGACTCCTACCCACTCCCCCGCATTGATGAAGCCCTGGACCTGGTCTCAGGGTCGAAGTGGTTCTCCTCGTTGGACCTCCAGAACGGATACTGGCAGATAGCCCTCACTCCTGAAGCCAGACAAAAGACGGCGTTCTCGACAGGCCGCAGGCTCTGGCAGTTCAGGGCCATGCCATTCGGGCTCTGCAATGCTCTGGCTACTTTTGAATGCCTAATGGAGATCACCACAGAGGCTGACAAGGTTGCATTTGTGAGGGACTGGCCAGTCCTGATCAACCCCTATCAGGTGAGAGGGTTCTTGGGTCTCGCCTCCTACACCGGAGGTATAATTATATAAGCAAGGGGGTTTATTGTTCTGTTGTGGTCTCAGTCCATAGGGACCGAGTGTTAAAGAAAATAAAAAGCAGATATTCCGTTTGCACCTGCAATCCCTGAGTCTGTCCATTTATTATGTTTAAAATAAAACAAAAGAGACCCAGTGTCACCAAAATATTTAAAGTTTAACATTAAAGTTTAATAAATTAAAAAAAACAAAAAACATTGATCAATCATGAGAAGTTTTTTCAGTTTCCATAATGTTATAATTACAATGTTTTTGCCCTCTCAATAACAGGAAGAAACTATTACAGACTTGGCAGATTAACAGAAATGACAACACAATTATTTGGATACAAATGTGGCCGTGTCTTGTTACAGAACTGCCATGGTACTTACTGTGCATGGTGCCATGCTTCTGTCATGGATTTCCAGTGTGCATTGATTCATACCAATGGTATACAGTTGATATGTAAAAATATGCACATATTAAAACAATCTTACCATACTGTAGCTGCCCCCCACAATTAAAACATGTACAATTCTGGATAATTATAAAGTATATTAAGGTCTTATTTTCTTTCATAAGTCCTGGATATGCTATTTTTATAGTACAAAAGACACAATCAAAAGCCACTGAATGCTGAGGTGTCCTTAACTTGGAATTCAATAACCCCAACATGAGTTTGTGTTGCCATAGCTCATTGTAAATATTTGCTGCTGATCGAGTAGGGTAAGGCTCCTCTTGTTCACACATTACAAACGCCATCTGGGGCACCTGCCCCTCCTTTGGAATACGGATATGAGTGCGTGTGTGCTTTTTTTAGAGGAGGATTCTGTTCACAGGATTTCCTGATTCCTGGAAGGGGGGGTGGCTCTTAAGTAACTTTTAAACGGTGTCCTATGCTAGCAATGAAAATCTAAGAAAATCTTGTTCATAAGGAATATCATGACATTTACAGGGAAGGTGATATATTATTGTATTTAGGTCTTTATAAAAAAAAATCAGACCTCATATTGAATAGACTGTAATTTGGATAACCCCACAGTAATTTACATGAGAAATTGTCCACTTTTCTAAAATAAGGATATATGAGGTTTTCTTCTAAAACTAATAACATATGTTCTTGTACCATGAAGTTCCTCTCACTTGTTAAGATAAAAAAACAGATTTCTGCAATAATAATTCTGCTTGCAGCTTTTTAACATTTTCTAAACCAGAAGAGTTACTATATTATTACCCTTAACAGTTACTTTTCTTGCAGTGGTCTTTTTGAATGCAGTATCCAGTTTGCATCCAAGACATCCTTGTCTGTATCCTTGTCTAGTTAGAATGCAAAGATGGGAAACCTGCTAACTCTGTTCTCACCTGGTGAGTCTCATCACATCCCAAACATTCAACATTCCAAACATTTAACATTTAAATGGGAAAAGGATAATCTCAGTGGATCATCAGGGGCACACTCAAACATTATCCTACAGTGCTTTACCATATGGGTACATGCAGTACACGGTTTTGGTTCTGCTAGTGACAGGCCAGTTCTACATTTTTGACATCCACATATTAGTCTGGACACATGCCAGTCTGTCCCCCTTTTCAGAGAGAGTTTTCCACAGAGCGCAATGGTTCTGGACTGATAACTATTTTGTTTATACATTTCAATTTGATCACAAAGGGGTATTTTGTTAGGTATTCCGCTACTACAGACACATTGCCTGTGCAAACAAAGACATGTCTTCTCTGGAGCACTGGGAGGAAATGCTGGAGAGCGAGGTGAACGGCTCGCAGTTCCAGCGCATTTATGTGCAGGGATGTCCAGCAACCCTGCCCAGATTGCACCCCAACCCGAGTTGGATGCGTCTGTCATCACCACCTGACTGCTGTGGATCACCCCCCTTTATGCCTTCGTGCAGGTGAGAGGCTTGCCACCACCAGCGCAGGGCTTCCCAGCATACGCGAGACACGGTCAGCAGACGGTGTCTGTTGCATTTGGGGTGGAGCCGGAAGGCAGTGAGCCACGCATGAATTGGGAGCATGTAGAGTAACCCTAGTTGGATGGCTGATGAAGCTGCGGCCATCAGACCCAATAGTTTCTGGCACAACACCAATTGTACTGAAACAGGGTTAGACAGTTGTGAATCACATTGTAAGAGAATCCAGCCGGAGACCCAAGTAAACCATACTTTGCACAGGTATTAATTGGCTTTTGGCCTCGTTGAGGATGAGACCCAGTCTCGCCAGATGCTCTGTCATGATTGCCGTGTGGGCCACTGCTCCTTCCTGCAACTGGGAACAAATCAACAAGTCATCCAGGTAGTTCAACACCCTGATTTTTTATAGTCACAAGGGGGCTAGGATGGCATCCACTCACTTTGAGAACATGCAGGGGACTAATGAGAGGCCGAATGGCAGCACAGAAAACTCAAACTTGCTTCCCTGAAAGGCGAAGTGGAGATATTTCCTGTGCGCGGGACGAATAGGGATGTGAAAATGAGCGTCCTTTGTCCACAGTGGTAAACCAGTCACCCGGCCGGACGGACTGGAGGATGTCGGTCATACCAGGGGCGTAAGCACTGAGGTTACTGGGTGTCTAGTTTAGACCGCGTGCAGTCCCTCAAGAACCTGTTGAGGTGTCTCAGGTCTAGGATAGGGCGAAGGCCATCGTCCTTTTTTGGCACTAGAAAGTACCTCGAGTAGAACCTCTCTTCTTGAGCGGTGTGTTCTACGAGGCGGATGGCTTGTTTGAGAAGTCATGTTTTTACTTCGTGTCTCAGGGCCAAGACCTGGAGAGGGTCGCTCACAGATGTAACAGTGATCCCTCGAAAGGGAGGAGGGCCAGCAGCGTGTAACCGATGTGTACGGTGGCGAGCACCCAAGAGTCTGAGGTGCAATTGTTCCAGAATTGCAGCTGGTGTTGTCAGAAGGGGTGAGTCTGAGGCCACAAGCCTTCAGGGCCCCTGCTGGGGCTGCTGAGGCTGGGGTGGAGCCTGTCTTAGAAGCTACCTAGGGCGGTTCCTTTGGAACTGTCTCCCGGAGCACTGTTGCACTGGGGCCCCACGTCTGGCGTTCCCCCGTCCTTGTGGGCGGCCTGGGCGATGCCTCAGGTCGCCACGCGGCGCAGTGGGGATCGAAACTGTCCGGGTCACGTTTGTGTTACGAGCGGACGCCAGCGCCTCATCCTCTCCCATACCAGAGCACTGGAAGGGAGCATCACAGTCACCTGTCAAGACGTCTTCCACTCTCGGTGGGAGAGTTGCAGTATGTTCTCCAGCGCTGGCCCGAAGGTAGGGTCAGGGGAGATAGGCACGTCCAATGAGGCCAACTTGTCCGCATCCGGGACCCTGGCCTGTGACAGCCAAAGCTGACTGCGCACCATTACCAGACCTGCCAGTCTTCTGCCCAGGGCTTGCTCTTGGAAGCCTGAAATTTGCAGCATTGTACCCGAACTAGTGGTTCAGGGAGGGGTGCCGATCACAAGATGCCATCCAGGTAGGCGGTCAGGAGACCTGCCGTCTTAGCCAGGCACGTTACTTGTGCTTCGGCTGCATACGCTTTTTTAAGGTGGGCCTCTGTTATCCTGCATTGGCCTTTAGGGCATGCAGGGTCCTTAGACAGACCTCCTACCAGAGGGGCTCGCCCCAGGGCCACTACGGTGGACTCCACCGGAAGGAATTGCGCTATTCCCAGCGCCCTCGCACCTTCAAGGAGACACTCGGCACCGAGGTCGGTCGGTGCCAGGAAGACTGTACCTCCTCCAGAAAATCCGGGAACACAGGAAAAGGCTGGTGGGTCAAAACTTGCACCGGTCTGAAAACAGAGCGGCGCTGTTTAAGCGCTGCCTTCCAAGGGACCTGGAGGAAGTTGGAGGCTCGCTCCATAAGTGCCTGAACTGAGCTTGAGGGAGGGGTAACAACAGTCTCTGAGGCAACCTCAGAGCTGGGGCCCATCTCCTGGGTTATCTCCTGGACCTCTGTCTCCTGCAAATGAGTCCCCATCCCAGGAAGCTGTGATCGAAATCACGTGCAAGGGTGGAACTTCGACATCTCGACGTGCTGGGGCAAAGCACCGATGCACGGAGCGTCTGAGCACTAAGGGTGCCTAAGCACCGATGCACCAAGGTCCTGAGGTACCGAGGGCACAGAGGGTACTGAAGTGAGGAGAGTCCAAGCATTGAGGGTGCTGAAACACCGAGGCACTGAGGACACCAAGGGTACCGATGCAAGGAGTGTTTGAGCACCGAGGGTGCGGAAGCACTGAGGCTTTGGGGCACCGAAGGCGCCGAAAAACACAGAGGTACCGAGGCTCTGAGGCACATTTAAGCATTGAAGGCACCGAAGCACCGAGGCGTAGAGGCTGTGGGACACAGTGGGGGCAGAAGCACCGAGGCTCTGAGGTATCGATGCACCGAGGGCACCAAAAGCACCGATGCAGGGAGCGTCTATGCACTGAGGGGCCGAGGCTCTGTGGCACTGAGGGGCCGAGGCTCTGTGGCACTGAAGCACTGAGGCACCGAGGCCACCAAGGGCGTTGAGCGTTGAACACGAGGGCAGCGAAGCACCGAGGCAGCCGAGGGCACTGAGGGCAAAGAGCACCAGGGGCGTAAGCACCGAGGTTACTGGGCCGGGTGTCTAGTTTGGACAGCGTGCAGTCACACGACCGAGGCAGCGCATAGTTTGCAGCAGTATGGAACACTACCTACAGAAAGTACCAGTCTGGACCACGTGCAGTCACACAGCCAGAGTAGTGCATAGCTTACAACGGAGTGGAGCACAGCCTTCAGACAGTATACAGAGAAAGAAAGAAAAAAAAAGAGATTTTTTATTTTGAGACTCAACACACTGAAGTGGGTGGGTCAATGTATGCAAGTCTACTTTACAATGGGCTGAATCTGACCCCAGTGGAGGAAGCGTATGCTGTTTTTTTTTTTTTTTTTTTTTTTGACACAAGGCAGTGAAAAAAAGACACACACACACACACACAGCAGAAGGAAAAAACACAGACAGCAGATGCTGTAGGTTAGAAAAAGCAGGCTACAGTCGCCAAGCGATGTAGACTGTTAAAAGAACGTTTTTTTTTTTTTTTTTTAAACGGAGTGCAGTTGTGCAGCGTTTTAAGCTCAGTCCTCAGAAGCAGAGATTCCGATTCCGGGGAAGTGGCAAGCCGACTTCCAGCAATAAATTGCAGGGGAATTAGCAGAAAAGCTATTTTTCAAAGAATCAATCACGCAACTGGAGACGTTAGTTATACCTACCTGTGGCAAAGTGGTTTGTAGTGCACAGGTGTAGAGGTAATGCAGTGCTTAACAATAGGCCAACAACAGTTCCAATGGTGAAAATGAAGCTTTATTTGTTGCTTTAAATAAGCAGACACAGTGATGTGTAAAGCCAGTCAAAACCACAGGATTCAGTCTCGAAATAATAACACACACTATAACAGACACGGTCATGAATCCCAACAGTGAGTGCTCCTTGTGTAAGTGGTGATTGATACAGTAACAGTGAAACAGTAGTGCAGTGCAGTCCGGGGTTGATGCTGATTAGTGACAGCTCCCAGATTTAGTCTTCTATGAATGATAAGGCTGACAATTAATAGACAGACAACATGACAAAAACTCACGGTTACTTTCGGCTTTTACCATCCTTAACAGGTCTTTTACAACCATAACAAAGGAACAGATCGCTCGGCCACATCCCCTGATATACCTTCAATCACGCCCCCTTTGGTAGCGAGTGCAATCACGTCTCCTCCAATCCATGACTGACACATCGCCTACCCCAGTCTAACGCTGACTTCTAGTATTGTAGCTTCACCCCCTTTTTGGATGGCCGACTGTTCCTGTTATACCGTGCCCTCACAGGTCGGGAGGGAGATTGTTGACTAGGATTCATTCACTCTCTGTCACACTACCTTACCTACCTGATTGTTAGAAGCAAAAGAGAACGCGAGCTCCGTGGAATGACTACTTAATCCCTCGGTAGGCGGGACCGAGGGCGTCACCCCACGGAGGGGCCTATCGGCAGCTCTGACATAAAATGCTCAGCAAATACCTGACCTGTGTCAGGCATATCCCAAAAGTATTGGTCTTCTTCAATTTGAAAGAGAACGCTTACTCTTTAAGTTTGCCAGTGTTAAAAATAACTACATTTGCATAGCTACAATGCCAGTGTCTAATACGTGTTACAAAGTTAAAAAAAAAGGATTACACATCTGTACTCAATACCAGTAGGAGCTAATGTGTATTTCATGCATACTTCAACAACACTCAAATCCGGTAGACAAAAGTAATTACACTGATCAAGGCATTTTCCATTTTAAAATAGGATTATTCAAAACTAAAGTTATATATATATAGTAGTACAGTACCTACCCTACACCAGAACTCCCTTATAAATTATATTTGAAATCAATTTATAAAAAAAAATACAATTACAGTACAGCTCTATATTGAATGTCATAGACATGTGATAATGGCACACTAGTGCCATCTGCTGTTCAGTATCTAATATTACAAACATAATATGGATATTTGTTGGTTGTGCAATATTTGGCAGAAATATATCTTCATCCTAAACTTAAACACTCAAGTACAAAATAGGTAAAAGCAAACTGTTTAATCTGGTAGCTGTACGGTCAAAATACAGTGCACACATGTATGTGTACTCTGAATGTTTTCCTATGGCACAGCTGTCATTACGTCACCAAATACTATACAGGGAAATTGAGCTCCTTAGAGGACAGTTAATGTAGTCCAGTGTTTATTATCTTCCTACTTTACAAAGTAAAGTTATTAGTTGTACTCAGAGCTAGAATTTAAGGATTGTACAGTGTATGTTGGCATAACCTTCAAAGAATTGTATTATTGTATGTTGATTTGTGTTGTATAAAGTTGTATACAATCTTAGGATATATAGTTAACACATGAATTTCATACAAAATGTGAAAAGAAGAGAAAAAATGTAGGGGCTTGCTAAAAAATATTTACTGTTGTTTACACCTAAACATCTATAGGTTGGTGGTGTTATATTATACGTAACCTTGCTGACAGTTATTGTAAAGGGCACAAAACACTTTCTACCAAATCTTAGGGACAGACCATTTTTGGACTTACAAGACACATATCTTATCATTCTTTGGTAAATATGTATTTAGTGACTGTCACAGCCTTTAATAGCAAAGGGGACATTTTTCAACTGTACTTTTCCTTGTTAAAAATGCTCTATAAAACATAATAATAAAAACCAAATCATTCATATTATGTAACAAGTAAAACAATATTTAAGTTTCTCAAAAAAAACAAAAAAAAAACAAAAACTGCCAAAACTGATCTACTCCACATGGTACTTGGTTTTCACTAACAAAATATTTATACTAAAGCAATGCTATTATATGGATCCAGTCACCGGGGATGCAAATTACTATCTGTTTTATTTTCTTTAGCTTGTCACAACTAGCTGGAGCTGAGAACAGAACAAAGTCTCATATCAAGAATCAACTTGAAATCAATGGTGTTGGAACCTTTGTGTACCACTGTATAGTAGCTACAGCAAAGCTCTGCATTCAAGTTAGGGTTTACTAAATGATTGTATGAACGTTTAGTCATTTAAGTGTGAAAGCTAGCTGGTTAATACATATTCCTAGTACAAACATGGTTTAAAGGGAAGGGAAGAAGTCATCTGGAGAAGGGTGGGGTGGTTGAAAGATTGTTTTTGTGTGTGAATGTCAACAAACTTGGTGACATAAGACCTCCCGAAGTTACTGTCCAGTATATTTTGAGTTACACGACAAACAGGAAGACTTTGAAAACGTGCTTAAATGAAAAATATTTAAAATGTATTGTAAGAAAAATGGGTCAATCAACGTTAACCTCCTGTTGGACTGGTTTGTGCCGAACCTGGTGACAGATAGCTGGATATATAATTAACAGTAAAAGGAAGAACCATTTTTAAACTTCATTCTATCTGCTAAAACATGAAAGGTATTCCATACTGTGGTGGCTGAAAATGACAGAACTATGTGTTGATTAGAGAATATGTACTTAGCACTTCCATTTGCTAAGTACATATACTCAGACGTCACGGTTTGACCGGAACCATCCTCGATTCCCATCAACTCTCCCAGTGTCCCAAAATCTTTCCCAAAACCTTAAGAAATGTCCCAGTTTTTAACCGCACCAGATATCACTCCCTACATAATTTACACAAACAGTCGGCAATCTGTACCAGATACAGTATGTTTGCTATGACAGGTAAGATTAAAGGAATTATTTCATATTTCAGAGCATGTACCTTTTTTGAAAATAGCTAGACTTACCTTATTTAAGTAGCATCAGGTAAGTGTTATTTACCATTTGAGAAAATTGTTTGAATAATTTTGGTAAACCTGCATTTTTCTGTGTGTTTTTAAAGATATCCTGTCCACACACAAAGACTATAAGACTGCGGGTTTTTGTTTTTCAAAATGCAAGGCTTTATATGTTTTGATGGAGTTAAGAAATGTAGAACATCTAGTCCAGACAGTAGTTTTCATTTTATTTCCTTTACCATGGGAGACTTTGGTTAAATAAAATTCAACCCAGAGGAAAAATATGTTTTCCTTATAGAAGATGCTTAAGGCTCTGCATGAAACAAGTTCTGTCCAAACTTCTATTCCCAGGAAACACACAGTTGGCAGCCTGCCAAGTTGGAACACAACTAGAAATGCTATGATTTTGCTGAAGAGGGCGCCAGAGATGGTAAGGTTTGTGAGGAAAGGAGGGTATATTTGACAGAGCTTGTTATCTGCAGTGCTGTAATACAACATATCTTCAAGCAACAGATCACCAGTGTGTGAGCTAGGTAAATAATATTAGCTTTATTAGGTGAGATGTTGCTTGGGCAGCATAGCTAATGGTTTTCCGTTCAAACAGAGCTGTGGGTTAAAACACAACCAATGATTTTTCATTTGGCTGAGGTTCGGGAGATTAAGAATAGCTAATGATGTTTCAAGTCCATTTCAAAAAATTGGAGGATAGATATAATAATTTTTTTTTTTTGGAAAGCAAAAAGATTTCAATTTAAAGTATAGTATTTCTCAACACACAAGTGGCTAGTAATATGTGGTTGTTAAGGCCAGCATACACAATACCACATCCGTCAAGCAGATTATTTTGGAATATGATTCAAAAAGGTTTTTTTTTTGTGATAAAACTGTTTCAAACTAATCAGTAAAATGGTACTAAGTTGATGTACAGTAGCATGTGTTAGCACAAAGTGTCCATAGCAGCATATAGTTCTTCATCATTTCTTTTCAGAATTACTGGATAACTATACTGACACTTTATTCAGATGTATTTAATGTTTAACTATTGATACTAACTTCACAATTACATCCTAAAGGGAGATGTTTTTAATTTACAGAATCTGAGACAGTGAAGTATATATTTTTTGTTTGGTTTTACAAAACAGGGTTCTTATTTTTTCTGTATTCACAAATGTGATGTGATATTTTCACACTTAAATGGAATTTCCTATTTGACAGGTTGCTAAATAACCTTACAGGCATGAACATGACATTATAAACTGTACAGTACAAGCAGCAATTAAAAAGGCTATGACACATTTACAGTTATTTTTTAATTCCAGTAACCCCATTGCAAACCCACTTTATCCGCTGTATGTGAGCTGCTGTTACTGGGATTGTAATAGAGCCCAGGCTGCGGTATGCAGCTAGGCGCATCAGCTGTTGAAGTGCTGCGCAACATAATCTGACTGATGCCTTATGCGTTTTCAAAAATCCTTCAGCAGCATAGCTGGGTGTCTATCAGATTTAGAAAAGATTTAATTTCTGTTATAAACGTAGTCAGCATTTATCACACTTTAGACACCACTCACATATAGCGCTTCCAGTATATTCCAGCCCAGGATCTTCCAACAAGCTGATTCATTATTTAATTAACAGTGTTTAAAAAGAAAAGAAAAAAAAAAATAGATGCTATTATAAATTATTACTACTACTATCCTTTATTTGTCTATTGCATGAACTGTGTCTTAATACACAGTGGGGCATATTTTTGTGTAAACTTTACAAATCTAATACTAAACAACTTAGTAAGATAATAACAAGTCACAGTTTTGTAACATATATTTTTCTCCATGGCAAACAGAAAATAGAAGCCTAAAGTAAATGCCCCAATATTGTACATGTGTACATTTGAGGAAAATGAAAACAGTAAAATGTACAGTACTGGTTTCTTCTCTCAAGGTGATCAGTTTTCTGTTCTGGGCTTGTTGATGCGGAGGCAGCTGTCCCATCCCTTTTTACAATATGTTCTGTTTTAGAGACTATATTGTTACTGTAATTGGCAGCTAAGTGGCAGGTCACCTTCTACTGTATGGGCCATCGTATTTCCTTGTTCTATGGCACTATTCAATTACACTTTCAAACACAAGAGGCCCATACCAAACAAACTAATAAATACCAAAAATGTGAAACTGAAAACATCTTCACCTACTTATTGATTGAATGTTGGTATACAACTAATAAATTGACTAATGTAAAGTTAGATTGCCTCTTCCCATATTTCCCATTAGGAGCAGTCCTTCTTTCTGTAATCAGCATGCCATGGACTGCAGATTCAACAGAACTAGTGTGCATGTGATATGTAGCACAAGCAGATTATTAGCGATGGGACTCAGGGCAAGAAAATGGCAGTTCCCTTTACAGCTGTTAAACATGAGATCAGACAGTGAGGGTTTAACTATTTAAAATGTGTCCAGCTAGCTGGAGGAAAACTCACAACACAGTAGAGCATCTCTCTCTCTCTCTCTCTCTCTCTCTCTCTCTCTCTCTCTCTCTATATATATATATATTCAATAGCATACTTTACAGTGTTCTTTATATCACAGTTCTGTACAGGATTTTACATTGCCTTGAGTCTGCACACATCTCAGTGTCTACTTTGATGCTCAGCGTCTATTTCCACCTAACGGCTGGATCTCTGCATATTGGATTAAATGTTGTAACATGATGGGGAATATAAGATTAAGTATATTCTTAACTGTTCTGTTTGCAGGGTCATTACAACAGGTCCAAAGCCATCTTCATCATGGCAGAGCTGCTAGACAGAAACCTCATCTCTCTGAAGTGCAGGTTTAGGGAGAAAAGAGCAGGCAACAATAATGGTGCACCAAATACTTTTTCCCCCTGATGAGCCCAGGTGCTGCCAGTTTTGGATGATTCTGGGATTCTTTGAGTTTAAACATAAATGAAGTAGTGTACGTACGGTACCAGATACATTTTCTTAGAAATTATGCATACTCTACTAGGCAGTACTAAAGTATGTGTGATTTGGCTAACACTTTAAAGGGTAAGTAGCAGGGTTCCAAAAAATATAGAGTTATACGTCCCCATGTGTTGCTACAACTGTTTAAATAACATACCTATGATTTCTATTTCGTTGTTAACATCCTGACAACTTTTTACACTTATAACTTTAAAGTTTGTTTCAAAGCTCTTTTCAAAATGGCCGCTCTAGTGCACTGGGGTTTGAAATCTATCTTCTAAATCACTTAAAAAAAAAAACACCACCACCACCAACAACAACAACAACAACATAAAAACTAGTGCTGTGAAAAGAGCTTGTCAGGATGTTAACAATGAAAAGATAAATGACAGGTATATTATTTAAACAGTTGTAGCAAAACGTGGGGATGTGTAACGCTATGTTTTAAAGGAACCCTGCTACTTACTCTTTGATTTGAATTACATTGTAATTACCTACAGTGTTTGAGTAATTACAACATACATGTATTAATTAGTTGGTAACACTGTTTCAAAATGACATGACAATTTTTGAAAACTTAATGCCAAAACTTTTAGCAAAACAAAGCCCAGCCGACTAAAGAGTTTTATCGCAATGTAATGCCGTGTAATCAGCCTTGGCAGCCAATATGATTTTAAATGCATACAGTATGACAGGCCCTTAAATTGCCCCCTTATCTACAATATTGACCCCAGTTTCCGGTTCAGCATCTTCATGAATTCAAAGTATATATCCTTTGTTTCTAATTGTCTAGTAGTGTCTTCAGTCCATCTGATGCCTGTATTTCACTCACACAGGCACACTGACGATTTCCCTGCCATTGTCCTCTTCTCTCTCTGCTACTCCCTTAAAAAAGTTGCCACAACAATACATTTTCATTGTCATTTTGCAGTTTTGCCGTGCTTATACTGTAATATGCTTTACCATACCTCTGTGGGCTTTACAGTGCTTATCTGTGCGTTACCATGCGTTAACTGTGCTCTATTACACTTTACTGTGCGTTTACTATTGTAAACTTGTATAACCGCTGTCATGCAATGCAGTATTAGAAACACATACACGGTATCATAGGCATACAGTGGTTTGTTTTTACATCAAAACATTATACAGTTTGAAAAACAATTGTCTCAAGAACAATTCTGACACAAGTGCCTGGGCTGGTTTCAACTATACAGCGGCTTCTGACAGGTAGATTTGATTCACAACAGTGAAATCAAAACACTGAGACTACTAAAACATTCTTATATGCTGTTTCCAGAACAATGTCCACCCTTAACTATGCCAGACTGGGATGTGCAGAGCATCATACTAAATGTAATTGCTTACTGTTTAAACACACAAAACACTTAAAAGGGTACAAACCAGAAATAGAAAGTTAGAAAAATCTATATCCATTTTCAAACAGGATCTCTATGGTAACTTTGCACTTGGGCTTTATTTACAGCTATTTACATATGAAACAATTTGATGTAGTGGCTATATGTCATATAGACAATGTGTACACTGCTTAAAATTACAAATCACAGTTGAATTGTACTGGTATTATTGTAAATGATACAAATCTATATTCCATTTTTAAGACATGTGGCTGTGTCTCCATTATGTTTTATACAACATGTAAGCAGAGATACAACAATTTTAAGTCGTTTCTGTGCGTACAGTGTAAAAATCGTAGCCTACGGAAAAGTACAAATTAAACTGGAATGCACATTCATGTTGCTATTTTTTTTTTTTATCTGGCTAAGTAGGCACTTGGGTTTACAGTCTTTTTTTTCTTTAAATCCCTTTGAACATTCTGTTGTATAAGCTGGACGTATCTTAAGTTGAGTTACAGATGATTTGTAGTGCTAGTGTTTCAAATAGAGGAAGTAGGAATTACATTTTCAAATCCATAAGGATTGTACATCTGTTTACAGAAAAAAAGTGTTATCTAAAGTTGTCCCTCAGGCATATGATTTATGGACACCCATTATGAACAGTTGAAGAACCATTCACAGAGGGGAAACTAACTGTAAACACAAAGCACATGCAGGCTCTTATGACGATTTTTAAAACACACCATTTCATAACCTATGAATAATGGCCTGTTATGGCCTCGACATTACAACTTTGTCTAGTTTACGGTGACAGTTCATAGAATTGTGTAGACAGCTGAGAGCCATATCCTGCTTCCCAATCAATCAGTGCAGCCCCTCCCATTCAGTTAAAGCACTTGTACGAGTTGAAAGAGGCCTGTGTGAGCAGACCATTCACACTGCACTCAGGGAGTGTTTACCCTCTTGGGTCCCTGCCAAGTCTTTTCCTTCCAGCTTTCCTCCATGTCCCTCAGCCCCCATTGCACTTAACCACATGATGGCCCGCTATGAAAAGCTGCCAATCAGGATGCCAGAGCTTCAAAGGCATCCATCATCTGGGCACATAAAGGCTTCTTTGTAAAGCAGTCTGAGTGAGAAGCTGGCAGATTGTAGGCAGACGGGGAACTTGAGCCTGTCTTTCTCATAAGGCCCTGAATAACTGGCTGGGACAGCTCTTATTAACTGCTGAAGAATGTACTTTTGCTATTATTGAAATAGTTATTTCTTTTCTGTCTCTCTTCGTTCAGCTTTTCATCAGTTTCCAGCAGCGTCTATCCCTGTAAACACAACTGGTCACGCACATTGTAAAAATAGGTTTATTATTAAACTAATATTTTGATCATTGGATGAGGATGCCAGATACATTCCCAGGTGCAAAACAAAGCATCCTGTTGCCACAGCAGTTAAACTTGCCTGCTTTTAGGTTTTGCTCATGTTGGAAGAAAACTTGCGCTATTGGCCCCAATGAACTGAGTTATGCCTCACATATCATGTATTGTGGGTAATTATATAATAATATGGTATTTAAAAATAATTTCTAATAAGACTCTTGCAAACCTTTTCCAGTGGTCTTGACAGACACCCCAAAGGTCCATAAAACCTACATTACTATCACAGTTATTATTCATTTTTATTATGATATGAAAATGCGTGTCTGTTGGGAAGAAAAGAAATACACAAGGAATTGCAGCTGTGATGAGCACATTTTGTAGACCCTGTAGATCTGTTTGTAATTCATATTCCAGCTCCCTACAAAAGCTTGGTCGTTGTGTGCACAGTACAGTATACGGTAAATACTTCTAGATATGATATAAGACACTGAGCCAAATATATAGTTAAAAACTAAAATGAGGCATAATTAACTTATTCTTAATTATTGTTATTTCTTTGTGTTTGTTTCAATGGCAATGCAGTGGAACTTCAATAGTTCTATACCAAGGTAAACTGTAGCACAAGGGAAGCTGCTACACAAAGATAGAATGCAACCACAGTGGTGACGTGTTCATATGTTAACATACAATGGTATAAGGATGTCCCTGAGCCGCTTACCTGGTAAAGGCAAAGCCTTGAGGTGTGCAGTGTCATGCAGTCAAAGTTTCCAGTCTTGGCTGGGTATTCCATTTGGAGCGTTGCAGTGGCTCTGGCTCTCCTATGGGTTATGGAGGCCAGGCACCTGATGAGCTGAAGAGGAAACCTGCTTGGTTGTCCTCCAGAAAAAAACACACTTGTATATACAATATCAGTACAAGACCCCACACCACAAGAAAGCGTCTTAATTGCTATGCAATAGAGCCATGCTGATCTGCTTTTGTGGTTATAGAGCATTTAACCTCATCTCATCTCACCGACAGGGGGCAGAATCTGTAACGGCAGTGCATCACACAACACTGCCCGTTACACTTGATGTGTTTTTTATTCTACTTCTGCAGCTTCAGAGTTGGTTTTACGGATACCAAATAAGTTTGGTAACGAGAAAGGCTAAGCTTGCCATTTTAAGAAGATCTTTTTCACAGTATTTATTTTTGTAAATGACTATGACATGCCTGCACATGTGAGTTTTGAAACATTACCAATATATATAAAGCCCAATTCAGTGATGTTGATCCAGTTTATTTTTTGTCATGACCACATATATCCAATTAAATCAAAACCTTTTCATCTATAATATGGATATATTTTTACTTTTTTGTGTTTCTCGTGATTGATTGGACACAGAACACTCCATCTCACTTTTGCTTCCTGTCAAAAAACTGAATTGTGGAAAGGACAGCGTCACAGCCCAGGATGTTGAATGGCAGGAAATAGACCCAGAGACAGAAGCTGCAAGTTTAAAGTGCTAAGGTGCATGTTTAATAAAAAGACACTACTGACAAAAACACATTTAACCAAATAAATGGCACAAGGGCTAAAACAAAAGGTCTATAAAAACTCACAGACATAAACACAGCACAGCAACACAAAGCACGGGCATACACCTCTATCACCAACATTAAGTCTCCACTAATTCTAAATTAATGTAAGGCAGCTGCCAAATAAGGCTGTGTGTCTCCAACAGATCAAACTGTGTTACTTTATACTTTGTCCACATATATATGCACACTATCTCTTCATACAAACCGAATTATTAATATATACTCGTGACCTACGCCAGCTTAAAGTTTAAAGAGGTTAAGCAACTCTATTGTAAATCGTCAGCAATGGAGCAACACATGTTTTTTTTTATTAATTTCCACAACAGATTGAATAGCAAAAAAAAGTTACCAATAAAAATTACTAAAACAGAAGATTCTTTTTTCTTAAAATGCATACAATATACAACAAAAATCACCATATGCGTACATGTATAGTAGGTGACGTCACCTCCTTACTGTCTGCACCAGTGAGGCTCAGACTAGTGATAATGCCAGACCTTCCCTCAGTGAGCAGCACTTATGCCTTGACATCATGAAAAAGAAATAAAAATACTAAAAACAGGGATACAATCATAAAACACACACAATAAATGATTTTCTTTTAAAAGCAGTGAGAAAATCGAGAGGCTCTTAAGCAAAATTAAAAAATGGTATCCAGAGAGGTCCTCACTCCTAGTATCAGTCTAGCTCAGATCTCGTAGCTGGATCCAATGGCAGAACCACACTCGCATCAGTCCCTCCCCCTCTGGTAGTTCAAACTCTAAAAATTAAACAAACAAATGGGGCTAAATCATAGGGAACACAAGCTGTATCAATATGAGAAGAGGCAGGGAAACACACAACCACACAGAAGAATATGCAGCTAAACTGAGCAATATAGTAGACTTTCTGCTCTCTGTGGTTGCGATTCCCTTTCCTGCTCTTTCCTTTTTCTCTTTTCCTCTCTCTCGTCTGGTAAACCTGCTAACTTTTTAAGCTATGCGGGCAGGCAGGCACTCATTAGTCTCAGGACTTGGTCCCTATGACAGAAATATAATGAGTTTTGGTTGTAAATCTTCCTCCGGACCTGTGAGGGCGCTAAGCAGCAAAAGGGGAAGTCTTTGGACGGGCTGGCCTGACAGTTCTTTTCCTGGGCTGGGAAGTCGGTCAGTCTGGAAGAAGGCGAGACTCCGTTGCAGGAACGTATTGACCCGGAAGGGAAACGACGTAGCAGCTGCAGACAGTAGAGACAGCTGCACTCGTTTACCAAGGGGTCACGCGTGATAGCATAAAGGGGACGGAGGATCATAAATCTTTTCCTTCGCTTGGTTCAGAAACGACAAGGAACTGGAAGGACCAGGAAAGTATTCCCATTTGTATTGTACCACAGAAAAAGAGTTAGTGAGTGTTTTGTTTGTTTTTGTCGTTGTTAGTAATTGTCTTTTGTTTTTGTGAAATTCACTAGACGGCTAACACGTCTCCGGAGCTGTCACCTTGGGCCAGCACTACCCGGGGCAACACTACACTACAGTAACTGTTTAATTATTATCACCCATCACGAACACTACTGCACGCACCCAGAACTGGTGACCGTGTTAGTATATTGTGGGACTGATATTTGTGTTTATTGTTTGGGACTGTAACCCTGTTGTTATTTACTCCATGCACTACACATCTACACATTGCTGTGTATTGCCGGGGATTATTATTTGGTCACCAGATCTGGATACAATTAAAAACTGTTACAAACTGGATTATAACTCTCTGTGTTTCATTACTGCACTGCATCACCCCTGCACCTGCACTTATCACTTACCACTTTGCCACAGTCCATAATCAATTTCAGTTGCAGGGGAAGATTAATAACAATCTGAGTTTGACTGCCAAAGATATATAAAGTGAATTGGCTGCAAGTGGGACTGGGGTTTCCATTTCAACCATAGGTTTAGTATTGCATGGTGAAAGTCTCAATGGTCGCAGGCCAAGATAAAAGCCACTCTTAGGAAAACGTCACAAGGACAATCGCTTAAAGTTTGTAAAACGGCATTTGAATGATGGATATGAGTTCTGGTCAAAGGTTTTGTGGAATGATGAAACAAAAATCGAGCTATTTGGTCACGCTGATAGTCATTACATTTGGAGAAAATCTAGTAAGGCGTACAAAGAAAAAACACCATATCCTTCAATGGGGCTATTTTTCCTCTAATGGCACAGGAAATGTAGTTCCAATACATGGTAAAATGGATTCCATAGCATACCAAAAGATATTGGCCAATCATATGAAACCCTCCGCTACAACTCTGCTCACTCCACTGAAACCGCCCTCCTGTCTGCCACCAACTCACTAAACTCTGCCCGAGCTGCCTCTCCTCTGTCCTAATTCTCCTCGACCTCTCTGCTGCCTTTGACACTGTCGATCACTCTATTCTACTATCCTCTCTTGCTGACCTGGGAATCTCTGGCACGGCTCTGGCCTGGTTCTCCTCCTACCTCTCCAACCGCACTTATCAGGTAATCTGGCGTGGAGCAACCTCCACACCTCACCCTCTCTCAACAGGAGTCCCTCAAGGGTCAGTCTTGGGTCCTCTCCTGTTCTCTCTCTACATCCGCTCCCTGGGCCCCCTCATCGCCTCCTATGGTTTCTCATACCATTTCTATGCTGATGATACTCAGATTTTCCTCTTCTTCCCCACCTCTGCCTCCACCATCCCCTCCCGTATCTCTACCTGTCTGTCTGCTATCTCCTCCTGGATGCACTCGCATCACCTCAAACTCAACCTCTCTAAATCTGACATCCATTTCTTTCCCTCCTCCTCCTCCCTCTCCTCTGATCTCTCTATCTCTGTTCCTCTGGAATCCACCACACTCTCTCCCTCCTCCTCAGCTAAGAACCTCGGAGTCACCCTGGACCCCTGCCTCTCTTATTCCCAGCACATCTCCACTCTGACACGCACTTGCCGATTCTTCCTGAGCAACATACGAAGAATCCGACCCTTCCTCACCAACTACGCCACCCAGCTCCTGGTCCAGGCCCTGGTACTCTCCCGCCTAGACTACTGCAACTCCCTCCTGGCTGGCCTCCCAGCGTCCACCACCCATCCACTCCAACTCCGCTGCTCGCCTGGTGTTCTCTCTGCCTCGCTTCTCCCACTCAACTCCACTGCTCCGTTCACTCCACTGGCTCCCGATCACCGCTCACATCCAGTTCAAGACTCTTGTACTAGCCTACAGATGCCTTGACCAGACTGCACCCATATACCTCCAGACCCTCATCTCTCCTTACACCCCCACTCGACCTCTCCGCTCCTCCTGCACTAGAAGACTGGCTCTACCTCCTCTACACTCCCCTGCCTCCAGAGCCTGCTCCTTCTCCACCCTTGCCCCGCAGTGGTGGAATGACCTTCCTACAGATGTCAGGACTGCCCAGTCCCTGACCACCTTCCGGCGCCTCCTCAAGACTCACCTCTTCAGACAGCACCTGTAGAACTCCTCTTTTTTTCCCTCTGGACACTTATCACTCTTCCTTAAATGCGCTTTACTTGCTCTTATCTGCCCCCTATTTTACTGCATTTAATCCTGTACTTTAGAGTACTGTAATCTGTCAAGTGTTATTTAATCTGTAGTATTTTGTATTTAATTATATCCTGATGTAACTATCACTGACACTGTTATCTGCTCCGTTATTGAATGGTATTTTGTTATACTTGTGCTTGCTAGAACCAAAGTCATATTTATCTTGCTCTTAATTGTATTATTACTTGTACTGTGATTCTTGAAATGTATTTTTGTTCACGACTGTAAGTCGCCCTGGATAAGAAATAAATAATAATAATAATAATAATAATAATAATAATAATAATAATAATAATAATAATAATAATAACAACTTTTAAAGCACAACTGGACATTCCAACACAACAATGATCCAAAACACACATAAACGTTTACGTCAAAATGGTTGAATCAAGGTTCTGGAATGGCCTAGAGTTGAAGAAGGCTGTGCACAAGAGAAGTCCTTGGAATTTGAATGAACTGGAACAATTTTGCATCGAAGAATGGTCAAAAATCACGAAAGAATCATGTCAAAAGCTCATTGACAAATATCCTAATCGTTTAAAAGGTTAAGAACATAAGAACATAAGAAAGTTTACAAATGAGAGGAGGCCATTCGGCCCATCTTGCTTGTTTGGTTGTTAGTAGGTTATTGATCCCAGAATCTCATCAAGCAGCTTCTTGAAGGATCCCAGGGTGTTAGCTTCAACAACATTACTGGGGAGTTGGTTCCAGACCCTCACAATTCTCTGTGTAAAAAGTGCCTCCTATTTTCTGTTCTGAATGCCCCTTTATCTAATCTCCATTTGTGACCCCTGGTCCTTGTTTCTTTTTTCAGGTCGAAAAAGTCCCCTGGGTCAACATTGTCTATACCTTTTAGGATTTTGAATGTTTGAATCAGATCACCGCGTTGTGGCGACCGCCACATAAATGATGTTAAAAATACATCATTATCTGTTCTTTAATTAGAATGGATTATACCTGGCCAGGTTAGAATAAATTGTTAATTTCTGCCTTGTTTATTAGCCTATCTCCCGTTTGGCTTAGTTGTCCAGGCTTGGGGGGAATTCATCGGGGTTCATTTTATTTCTTTTTTTCTATGTGAAGGCTCTTATATTCTGCCAGTTACGGTAATTGTTTTAATTCAATCCACCTGGGTTTCATTGATAAAGAGCGTATTGTGGGAAATGAGAGGATGGCCTGGAAGGAGAGCTGAGTGTCGTTTGCAGTTTTGTTGCGGTTTCTTTTTTGCTTTTTAAATTATTTAAGCTTATCTAGAAACGATGTAACATTTTTTTATGGAGTGTCACTGAGCTAATTGTCCCGAATACAGCTTTGGAATACCGTTCGTTTTATATGGATTATTTGAAACTGAAGAAAACAGATCGATTTACGTCCCAGGAACAACGCGCAGCCGGTCCTCGGACACACGGCATGAAGGGGTGAGACGGTCTGGTTAGACTTTTACTTTTTGTGCTGGACAATGCTGGATTACAATTGTTTTTTTTTCTTCATAGTACTATGGGCGTTTATTTTGATACTTTATTTTTCTCTGGAATATGTTTTTTTGCAAGTTTGTTTTGTTTTGAAGCACGTTTGACTTTGTTTTTTGGATTGACTTTGTTTGGTTTGTTTTTTTTCTGCAATAAGGAACTTTATAACCGCATTAATTTATATGGACTGGTTAATTTTTGTTAATACTACTTCATTGTGTTTCAAGCTGTTTTTGCGAATCGGTTTTACCAGTAATACCCAGGGTTAACAGGGTCATTTTGACTGTTTACTGTATTACTTGCTGTTTCACTGCCAAAATATTTATATCAGTGTATACACTATGCATTCTATTGTGCTATGAGGTTTCTTAGAGCAATGTTTAAGGTATATTTTGCTTCCTTTGTATCGACATTGTACTGTTCTACAGTTTTTTGCCACTATAAAAAGGTTACTGAAGATTATGACACTCTTACCCACGAACTTTTGGTCCCATTATTTGCTGTCAATCAGTCTTTAATTATCTGTTTTGAAAACAGTTAGTCTTGGCTTGTGTCTTAAAAGTCTGGTTGTTACAGAATTGGTGGCCCGTACGGGGACCTGGGTTACGTTTAGAGTGGTGTGTTATTGTTTACAGACTTTTTTAATTGTGATTTAAAAGGAAAAAAAAAAGGAAAATGTCTGTATTAGGAAGTGAAACATTAAATCTTGAGCATTTTGATTTTGCTGTGGCTCCGTTTGTAACCAGACGTGAACCAGTGTCGGAACTGATTGATTCCCTAGATGAGCTTTATTTAGATAATTTAGAACGAGCAGAAGGAGAGTTGGAAGATAACCTGTCCCAATTGGAAAATGAAGGGGTGTTAGATCAGGCCCTTAATTTATCAGTTGATGTAGATCAAGTGCGGGAGAAGCTTGATGATTTAAGCAAACATTTTAAGGAGTCCCAGGAAAGTCAGATTAATAGAGAAGAGTCATTAAGAGGCTATATAGATCAGAGATTTGAGAATGTAGAGAATTATGTAAAATCTGCCCTTGCTAAGCTGGAGAGGTCTGTGGTGAAATGTTTGCGTCGTAGAGAAGAAATATGGCAGGAGGAAATGAAGCAATTAAAGAGACAGGCTAGTACACCCTGCGTGTCATTTGGATCATCGTTAGCATTTCCTCGAACCAAGCCGGTGGCTTCACATGCCAGAGAGGAGGAACGTCAATCTACGTCATCGATAGTTCAAAGAGAGAACACCAGTATGATGGCTGGTAAGCTCCCTATTCGAATTAATTTCCCAGAGTTCGGTGAGAAGGCTGAAGAGAAAGATGCGATTGGATACATTGAAAGGTGTGAAGAGTTTTTAGCTCTGCGTCCATTGTCAGATCTTGAAATAATTGCTACCCTCTCTTCAGTGCTTAAGGGTCCAGCCAAGAGTTGGTGGTTGGCCGAACGTCAGACCATAAAGAATTGGGGTCAGTTTAAAACTATGTTCCTGAGAGCATTTCTACCTGCCGATTTTCAAACCATGATTGAAGACAAGCTCCGTGACAGAGTGCAAGCGCCAGGGGAAAGCATACAAGACTTTGCCTACGATTATCGCGCTCTCTGTATAAAGTGGAAGGCGGATATGGAAGAAACAGAAGTAATACGCAGGATATTAAATAATTGCAATCCAAAGCTGGCCAGCTCACTGCGTGGTACTGTCACTTCTGTTGCTGAGCTCGTAGAAGTTGGTACAATGGTAGAGAGAGATTGGTCGGTTCAAAAGGAGTATTGGGCTAAAGTCAACAACCAGTCAATTGAACGTTCAGACAAGAGGGGAGCTAAAGGTTTTATGAAAAAGCAAACTGAAGTAGGAGTGGTACCTGATGCTTTATCACGAGGCCTATGTTCAGATAAAGCCATCGTGTCTGTCTGTATGGACAGAGAACAATGTTCTTCTGATATACCTGCCACTCTGGATGAAATTGCAGAGGCTCAGGCACGTGATATTTCTATCAACACGTTGCTAAAGGAAGGACTGTCACGACAAGGTGGGAAACAAGAACGCATTTCCTTTGTGGAGACTCAAGGACTAGTATATAGGAAAGCACCCATGGGTGATGGTGGAGTGCGATACCAGCTGGTGGTACCAACTTCGATGAGGCCAACATTTCTGCAGTATTACCATGATAATCCACTCGGAGGACATCTAGGACGGATGAAAACTTTACTCCGCATTCTGAAAGTGGCGTGGTGGCCGTCTGTGCGCAGCGACACCTGGAAGCATTTAAAACAATGCATGATTTGTCAGAAATATAAGCCGTCCAATGTGAAGCCGGCTGGGTTGCTTCAATCTACCCATGTTTCTGAGCCTGCAGAAATGATGGGTGTTGATTTGATGGGTCCTTTCCCAAGAAGCAAAAAAGGCAATACGTTTCTTCTAGTAGTCATTGACTATTATTCGAAGTGGGTGGAAATGTTTGCTTTGAAGGACAGTAAAACCATGAAAATTGCTCACATTCTTATTAATGAAATTTTTACGAGATGGGGAACACCTCGTTTTTTGGTTTCTGATCGGGGACCTCAATTCACAAGTCAGCTTCTAGTTGATGTCTGTAGGACCTGGAGGGTTATTAAAAAGTTGACCACAGCTTACCATCCTCAAACCAACCTTACGGAACGGGCTAATCGCACAATCAAGAGTATGATCGCCTCCTATGTAGGGGAAAACCATCAATGTTGGGATGAGTTCCTGTCAGAATTCCGTTTTGCTATTAACTCCGCCAAACAGGAAACCACGGGTTACTCTCCAGCTGAGCTTGCGGTCGGGCGTTGTCTTAAAGGGCCTCTTGACCGTCTCATTTCTATGCCGCCTTTGCCTGGTTCAAAACAGTATTCTGTTTTGGAGCGCCAGCATCAATTAGCAGAAGAGGTGAGAAAGCATGTGCAGGGAGCTCAGGCCAAGCAGGCTAAATACTACAATGTTAATAGGAAGCAGACAAGTTATCAGGACAATGATTATGTCTGGGTTAGAGCACACCCGCAGTCAGAAGCAGCAAGTAAATTTTCAGCTAAACTGGCACCTAGATGGTTGGGCCCAGTTAAGATAATAAAAAAATTGGGCCCAGTAAACTATGAAATACAGTGGATGAACCCAACTCAGAAGGTTGATGTGGTGAATGTGGTTAATTTAAAACCATATTTCGGGGCAGATCCCCCTGTACCCCCGGTGGGGGGGGGGGACTATGTGGCGACCGCCACATAAATGATGTTAAAAATACATCATCTGTTCTTTAATTAGAATGGATTATACCTGGCCAGGTTAGAATAAATTGTTCATTTCTGCCTTGTTTATTAGCCTATCTCCCGTTTGGCTTAGTTGTCCAGGCTTGGGGGGGTTCATCGGGGTTCATTTTATTTCTTTTTTCTATGTGAAGGCTCTTATATTCTGCCAGTTACGGTAATTGTTTTAATTCAATCCACCTGGGTTTCATTGATAGAGCGTATTGTGGGAAATGAGGAGGATGGCCTGGAAGGAGAGCTGAGTGTCGTTTGCAGTTTTGTTGCGGTTTCTTTTTTGCTTTTTAAATTATTTAAGCTTATCTAGAAACGATGTAACATTTTTTTATGGAGTGTCACTGAGCTAATTGTCCCGAATACAGCTTTGGAATACCATTCGTTTTATATGGATTATTTGAAACTGAAGAAAACAGATCGATTTACGTCCCAGGAACAACGTGCAGCCGGTCCTCGGACACACGGCAGGAAGGGGTGAGACGGTCTGGTAGACTTTTACTTTTTGTGCTGGACAATGCTGGATTACAATTGTTTTTTTTTTCTTCATAGTACTATGGGCGTTTGTTTTGATACTTTATTTTTCTCTGGAATATGTTTTTTTGCAAGTTTGTTTTGTTTTGAAGCACGTTTGACTTTGTTTTTTGGATTGACTTTGTTTGGTTTGTTTTTTTTCTGCAATAAGGAACTTTATAACCGCATTAATTTATATGGACTGGTTAATTTTTGTTAATACTACTTCATTGTGTTTCAAGCTGTTTTTGCGAATCGGTTTTACCAGTAATACCCAGGGTTAACAGGGTCATTTTGACTGTTTACTGTATTACTTGCTGTTTCACTGCCAAAATATTTATATCAGTGTATACACTATGCATTCTATTGTGCTATGAGGTTTCTTAGAGCAATGTTTAAGGTATATTTTGCTTCCTTTGTATCGACATTGTACTGTTCTACAGTTTTTTGCCACTATAAAAAGGTTACTGAAGATTATGACACTCTTACCCACGAACTTTTGGTCCCATTATTTGCTGTCAATCAGTCTTTAATTATCTGTTTTGAAAACAGTTAGTCTTGGCTTGTGTCTTAAAAGTCTGGTTGTTACAGCGTAGTCTTCTATGTTCAAGACTGAATAGATTCAATTCTTTTAGCCTGTCTGCATACGACATGCCTTTTAAACCCGGGATAATTCTGGTTGCTCTTCTTTGCACTCTTTCTAGAGCAGCATTATCCTTTTTGTAACGAGGTGACCAGAACTGAACACAATATTCTAGGTGAGGTCTTACTAATGCATTGTAAAGTTTTAACATTACTTCCCTTGATTTAAATTCAACACTTCTCACAATATATCCAAGCATCTTGTTGACCTTTTTTATAGCTTCACCACATTGTCTAGATGAAGACAATTCTGAGTCAACATAAACTCCTAGGTCTTTTTCATAGTTCCCTTCTTCAATTTCAGTATCTCCCATATGATATTTATAATGCACATTTTTATTGCCTGCGTGCAGTACCTTACACTTTTCTCTATTAAATGTCATTTGCCATGTGTCTGCCCAGTTCTGAATGCTGTCTAGATCATTTTGAATGACCTTCATTAATGTAAATCATTAATGTAGATTAGGAATAGCAGAGGACCTAATACTGATCCCTGTGGTACACCACTGGTTACTTCGCTCCATTTTGAGGTTTCTCAGTACTTACTGTTTTCTACCTGTTAACCACTCCCTAAACCATATGCATGCATTTCCTTGAATCCCTACTGCGTTCAGTTTGAGGATTAATCTTTTATGCAGGACTTTGTCAAAAGCTTTCTGGAAATCTAAATAAACCATGTCATATGCTTAGCAATTATCCATTGTCGATGTTGCATCCTCAAGAAAATCAAGCAAGTTAGTTAGACACAATCTCCCTTTCTTAAAACCATGCTGACTGTCTCCCAGGATACTGTTACCATATAGGTAATTTTCCATTTTGGATCTTATTATAGTTTCCATAAGTTTACATATAATAGAAGTCAGGCTTATTGGTCTGGATCGGTATTACATTTGCAATTCTCCGGTCTGTCGGTACAACCCCTGTGTCAAGAGACTGTTGCATGATCTTGGTTAGCGGTTTGTAAATAACTTCTTTCATTTCTTTGAGTACTATTTGGAGGATCTCATCCGGCCCAGGGGATTTGTTTATTTTAAGAGCTTCTAGTCCCTTTAACACTTGTGCCTTTGTTATGCTAAAGTTATTTAAAACTGGATAGGAACAGGTCGACATGTGGGGCATGTTGTCCGTGTCCTCCTTTGTAAAAACTTGTGAAAAGTAATCATTTAATATATTTGCTATTTTTTTTTCTTTGTCTATGATTTTGCCATTTGTATCTCTTAGACATTTAACCTCCTCTTTGAATGTTCTCTTGCTGTTATAATATTGGAAAAACATTTTGGAATTGGTTTTAGCCCCCTTAGCAATGTTCATTTCTGTCTCTCTCTTGGTCTTTCTAACTTCCTTTTTGACATGTGTTTGCAGTTCCGAGTACTCTTTCTGTGTACTTTGTTTTTGGTTCCCTTTTAAATGCTCTGTAAAGTGCCTTTTTTCGCTGAATATTTTTTTTAATTGATCTATTAAACCATTTGGGCCATTTTGTTTTAGATTTAGATTTGTCTACTTTTGGGATGTAATTGTTTTGTGCCTCTAGTACTACATTTTTAAAAAACAGCCATCCTTTTTCTGTGGATGTTTTCTATATTTTACTCCAATCTACTTCTTTTAGTCTCTGTTTCATACGTTTATAGTTTGCTTTTGTAAAATTGTAAACCTTAGCTTTAGTCATTACTTTTGGGGTTTTAAAAATCACTTCAAATGAGACCATGTTGTGGTCTGAGTTTGCAAATGGTTCTCTGACCTCTGTTTTAGTTATTCTGTCTTCGTTATTTGAAAAGACTAAATCAAGGCATGTCTCCCCTCTAGTCGGTGCCTTGACAAATTGCGTTAGGAAGCAAACATTTGTCTGAAGCTCTCTGAATTTGTTTTGCAGGGATCTTGGCCTGTCTCTTCCAATGCTGTTTGTACTGATGTAGACAACTACTACCGGGTCGGCTCCTGTTCGTTCTAGGAGTCTGTCAACGTTCTCAGTGATGTTCGTGGAAGGCAGCACACTGTTGTAGTAAGGGGATCCAAACTGCGAACTGAACTTGCTGTGTTTCTCAATATAGAGTACCCAACAATCATGACCTCCCTGCTTTTTGCTGCCTGGCCAGCAATGTTTATAATGTCCTGGATGTTGTTCCTTTTGTTCTCTTAATGTTGGTTTTGATCATCTAAATTTTGAAGTCGCTCATATTTGTTGGATGTTTTGATTTCTGGTTGTTGTGTTTGACGAAGTTTCTTTTTTTCCCTGCTTCTGCCTACCTGAACCCAGCTGTTTGACCCTCTTGTATCTCTCTGGTGGCTTTCAGTCTGCTAGGGGTGCTGACTTCCATGAATTGCATGAATTGTGGGTGTGCCAGCTCCTCAGGCTCCTGTTGAGGAACTGGCACACCCAGCTTATTCACACCCTGACAAGGAAAATGAAATTGATAGACTATATCAAAGTACTATTTAAAATAAAACTTGAAACAATTTATTCTACAGTAGTGATATATCAGTGCTTGTATTTCTTGCAGAGCTCCACACGTCACTCTGGTCTGGGCAGAACGTGCTCTGCTCTTGAGAAAAACTGTTTCTTCAGGGCACCTTTTTTGGTGCAACAGGGATGTCTGGATGCAAGGGAGACATTGTGGCAAAGTGCCCGCCCCTGTGTGCATTTGTGTGTTATGTGTTGTATGGTGCGTATGTTAATGTTGGTGTAGAGATTGGTACACGGGATATAAACGGGTCTGTGTTTCACGTGTATTTAAAAAGGTAGATTTGTATTTAGGCACGAGGAGGGCACAAATCACTTCACGTGCTGGTTAAATGTAATATGTGAGCACGGGGTTGCACAGAATGAATTCACGTGCTGGGATTCAAGTGAATAATTAATTAGTAATTGAATCCCAGCACAACAGTATATATAGAGACACGTAGCACTCAGTCGGGGGTTAGGTGTTCAGAGAGTGGAGAACGGGAGAGAGAGAGGAGAGTTAAATCATTAAGATCGTAAAAGTAAATATAAGTGTTTGTTCTCACCGTGTTTGTTTGTCTGTCCGTGCACCGTTTGTTTAGTGTCAGTCGTTTTGTCTGTCTGTTTATTTTGGCGTCAAGTGCCGTGTCCTGTTTTGTATTCCGTTGTTTAAACCTTTTATTTTGTTATTAAACGCTGAGTGCAGCCATTGCACTCGGCTCATCATCACCATCACCGTCTCTGTGTTTGAATTCCTTTCTGGTCTGACGCAACCCACTCTGGCCGTCTTTGTGACAGACATATAATGATTTTAATGTACAAACGGCAAGTAAGAGACAAAAGTTTACATCTGAGAAAAAGGAAACGTGCACAAAAGAAAGATAAGCACATCAAAAGTAAACTTTCATACCTATCATTATTTGCATTAGCTTCTGAAAACCTTTAGAAACCATAAACCATAAAACACATAAATTATACGTTCTACAGATGTTCTTCAAATAAATGGAAGAAATTGAATCTCTTTGTGCAGGTCAGCTGAACCTTGATTCGGGTTCTGGTCACCCCTAGCTTCAAACACTAATAAATACATTATTCCCTGGTAACCTGGGCAGTACCTTTTCACACAAGACTCGAAATAATAACCCTACACATGTGCAGCATTGAAGCTTACATAATGTATACTTTGTAGTTGGCAGTTCCACATTGTTATAATATTAAAGTAAAAAATGAGATCAATCATTTAATATGCCAGAGCAAACAAGAATGCTGCTTGTTAGGACAGAGAATGTTTGTCATTTATGAGCTCTGCTTTGTTCACAGCTTAGCAATGCAGAGGATGTAATGTGACACTTGATTATTTAATTGAAGAAGCTGCAGTTGTGATTTTGACATAAAAACCAATTAAAATGGTGTTTAAATATACTGTAGCTCTGCCAAACAAGCACAGTATACTGTGCAAACAGCTTTTCATGTTCATGTCTTGTCTTGTAGCAGCTGAGCTAATGTACAAGTAAAAATTCATGACTTTATTTAGTATATAGTTTAGGTTCCTGTTTTGTGTTTTAGTATAGTGCTCAAGAAAGAGCTAGGTGTTTGTTTTGTTTATTTTGTTTTGGTTCATTTGGTTTATTAAAAAAAGCGAGTAAGCGCTGAAAACCTTAATTTCCTGTGTGCTGGGTCTGTTTTAAAGGGGCAATGAACCGCGGAGAAGTGCAATTCTGTTACATGTGGTGGCAGCGTGTGTGGGCGCCCCTACAACACACAGAGAATAGATAGTTTTGAGGAATTGATCGCGCAGATCAATAAAAACACCGCTGCTCAACAAAAGCAAAACAGGAAGTGGAGGCAAGAGATGGGGCTGCCAGATCCGGAGCCGACGGAGCTAGACCTGCTGCTCCAAAAGTGGGAGCAAGCGAGAGGAGCCCCGCTGACTCTAGAGCCTAGAGGGGAGGAGCCACCGCTCCCCGAGCCCAGAGGGGAGGAGCCGCCGCTCCCAGAGCCCAGAGGGGAGGAGCCGTCGCTCCCCGAGCCCAGAGGGGAGGAGCCGTCGCTCCCCGAGCCCAGAGGGGAGGAGCCGTCGCTCCCCGAGCCCAGAGGGGAGGAGCCGTCGCTCCCCGAGCCCAGAGGGGAGGAGCCGCCGCTCCCCGAGCCCAGAGGGGAGGAGCCGCCGCTCCCCGAGCCCAGAGGGGAGGAGCCGCCGCTCCCCGAGCCCAGAGGGGAGGAGCCGCCGCTCCCCGAGCCCAGAGGGGAGGAGCTGTCACTACCAGAGCCACCTGTACTGTAATAAAACCTGAAATTATACAAAACCACTTGCTATTAAAGTTTAACTAAATTTATTACTGTTAATATTGACCGGTTGACATAAAGCATCACCTCAAAAGCAATATCATTCTTATAGTCAGAAATATATACAGTAGCATTACAGAATGTGGTTTCCTTTGAAAATAAATATTGTTATTTAAGTTTTGAGATATTCTCTCTAACAGTATTGTATCAATTGTTTAATTAGACTAGACACATCTGAAAAATATTACCAATCAGGTCAAATAAGTTTTCAGCCACCTATGAATTTGCAAACAGACACATTTACATTTTTCCATAGGGCACCAACATAGAGGTTATACGAAGCTAATATGTCTTGTCCAGTTATATGCTGATATATCAATTCACGGGGGGGGGGGGGGGGGTTGTTGTGTGCACTCTACCTCTTTATATGCATGTATTAGTGCTGTGTAAAAAATAACGTTGTACCGACAGACTGGAAAATAGCAAATGTAATACCGATCCACAAAAAAGGGAGACAAAACCGAACCAATAAGCCTGACTTCTATTATATGTAAACTTATCGAAACTATAATAAGATCTAAAATGGAAAATTACCTATATGGTAACAATATCCTGGGAGACAGTCAGCATGGTTTTAGGAAAGGGAGATCGTGTCTAACTAACCTGCTTGACTTTTTTGAGGATGCAACATTGACAATGGAGAATTGCAAAGCATACGACATGGTTTATTTAGATTTCCAGAAAGCTTTTGACAAAGTACCGCATAAAAGATTAATTAATTCTCAAACTGAACGCAGTAGGGATTCAAGGAAATGCATGCACATGGATTAGGGAGTGGTTAACATGTAGAAAACGGAAAGTACTGATTAGAGGAGAAAACTCAAAATGGAGCGAGGTAACCAGTGGAGTACCACAGGGATCAGTATTAGGTCACCTGCTATTTCTAATCTACATTAATGATTTAGATTCTGGTATAGTAAGCAAACTCGTTAAATTTGCAGACAACACAAAACTAGGAGGAGTGGCAAACACTGTTGCAGCAGCAACGGTAATTCAAAATGATCTAGACAGCATTCAGAACTGGGCAGACACATGGCAAATGACATTTAATAGAGAAAAGTGTAAGGTACTGCACGGAGGCAATAAAAATGTGCATTATAAATATCATATGGGAGATACTGAAATTGAAGAAGGGAACTATGAAAAAGACCTAGGAGTTTATGTTGACTCAGAAATGTCTTCATCTAGACAATGTGGTGAAGCTATAAAAAAGGTCAACAAGATGCTTGGATATATTGTGAGAAGTGTTGAATTTAAATCAAGGGAAGTAATGTTAAAACTTTACAATGCATTAGTAAGACCTCACCTAGAATATTGTGTTCAGTTCTGGTCACCTCGTTACAAAAAGGATATTGCTGCTCTAGAAAGAGTGCAAAGAAGAGCAACCAGAATTATCCCGGGTTTAAAAGGCATGTCATATTCAGACAGGCTAAAAGAATTGAATCTATTCAGTCTGGAACAAAGAAGACTACGCGGCAATCTGATTCAAATCCTAAAAGGTATAGACAATGTCGACCCAGGGGACTTTTTTGACCTGAAAAAAAGAAACAAGGACCAGGGGTCACAAATGGAGATTAGATAAAGGGGCATTCAGAACAGAAAATAGGAGGCACTTTTTTACACAGAGAATTGTGAGGGTCTGGAACCAACTCTCCAGTAATGTTGTTGAAGCTGACACCCTGGGATCCTTCAAGAAGCTGCTTGATGAGATTCTGGGATCAATAACCTACTAACAACCAAACGAGCAAGATGGGCTGAATGGCCTCCTCTCGTTTGTAAACTTTCTTATGTTCTTAACGTGACAGACAAACAGATTTTACTTTTGCTTTATTGTTGTAGAATTCAAAGTGTTGAAGTTCACCCCAGTCACTAGAACCCACACCAGTACGAGACAGTGAGGTCTGTTACTAGTGATGAAGATCACATTCCATTAAAGTAAAAGCAGTTAGCATAAGTAAGGGCAAATCTTGAGCCTACTGGGTCTACCCTAGTCCCACATCACTGACTCCCACCCTCAGTAGGTGAGACTACAGTTCCAGGAATGAGCTCTGTGGAGGGAATTTTGGACTTATTCATGAAGCAATGCCAGAACTTAGAAAGAATAGCTAGGGGGTGAACTGAGGAGTAGTGGTTAGGGCTCTGGACTCTTGACCGGAGGGTTGTGGGTTCAATCCCAGGTGGGGGACACTGCTGCTGTACCCTTGAGCAAGGTACTTTACCTAGATTGCTCCAGTAAAAACCCAACTGTATAAATGGGTAATTGTATGTAAAAATAATGTGATATCTTGTAACAATTGTAAGTTGCCTTGGATAAGGGCGTCTACTAAGAAATAAATAATAATAATAATAATAGATGGCTGATAGGTGGAGGCTGGGATAGATCTATTAAAATGTTTAGTATTATTTATAGTGGTGAGAACATATATTGAAGCCACAATGTAGCAATGCCAGTTTTTAAATTGAGTGATATCCAGTTTGTTAACCCTGACAAATAGAGTACAAAGCTTAAAAAAAAGAATTTGTATTGTATTGTCTGGGGTTATATGCTACTGCTTTCTGTCTGTATGCCAGTTACACTGTGGTAAAAAGCAGGATTGCTAATGTCACAAGTATTAAGTCAATTAATGCCCAGAAGGGAAGTGGTGTCATCAAACCGACCACTTTTGTTTTCACCACACAAGTAGATGAGTGAATGATTGCTGGAAACAAAAAAACTAATTCAATGCTTATATTTTGAGGTTTTTTTGCAAAGCAAAAAAAGTTGAAAAATCTCTCCAGTACCACTTTGCAGTCAGTTAACACTGACTTTCTTAATTTATTTTTGGAAATCATTGTCATTTAACTACTAATTTGCAGATCTCAAAACCAGACACATTTAACACAATTTCTTACGAGAATGATGCCCAAATCCAGTAATTCCAGTAATTCCCCCAAACAGGCACAATGTAATTACGGTACATTTCCAAGTCATACTGACACTAATTTGCTCAGCACAACGAAGTACATTTTTTTTTTTATTGGAAAAATACACATTTCTAATAACACATGCGTTAACAGTTAAAATGCTGCACAGTTGCTCTTTGTTACACGCTGTGTAACTACAATGTCAAAATCATCATCTGTAACTCTAATCTAAAGCACCAATAGCACTGTAGCATTACTTCACATTTGAATTTTGATTTACAGACTTTAGATTTGTAAATTGTTAATCTGCAGTGTCCCAGTATTCTTTTCAACATAATTTGGGGATTTTTTCACAGACCACAGTGGTCCCTGGACAAAAGTTTAGGAACATCTGTTTCAGTTTTGGGAATTCATGCTTCTCTTTATGTATTGACCCACTTATTAATATAGCTACGTATTTAATATAAATACAATGTATGTGAGAGAGAGAGAGAGAGAGAGAGAGAGAGAGAGAGAGAGAGAGAGAATTAAAAACAAAAATAAAAATTGCTACTCGTGCTGGAAGCACCAGCACAGTACTTGTTGTTTGGTTTGGTTTCGTGTCTGTTTTGTTTGTCTGTTTGTTTTGGCCACCGTGCTGTTTTGTTCAGTGTTTGTTCAAACCTTTTATTTTGTAATAAACGCGCAGCAGTGCCATTCTTACCCCAGTGCTGTCTAAGTGTCTGTGTATATCTTCCGGGTCTGTGACATCACCTCACAGCCATCCTTGTCACAGGACCACTCGGACTTATTTCAAACATCATAAAATGTAACTGAACAGTAAAAAGTAAGAACATGTAATTTGATGCTACTTACTCAAGTATTGATTCATTTGTGTTAGCACAATTACTATCAATTTCATAAACACACTCCAAATATTTGATACTGTATAGCCATAGGGTTCACAATGATTTGTACATGAGGCTTATACACAACTTCTGGCTTTCTTTTTTTTAAATGGCAGCTCTGTTTTACTGTTGTACCAGTGCCATATGTTTTTGTTTAGATTTTACACATTCCAGCCTCTTCTTTTTAAACTCCTCAATGGCCTCTAACTTGAAGAAACAACTAGGAAACAAAAACAGATAAACATATATCAGGGGTTGTGAATGACACGCTCAGATACATTATTTCGATGCTAACTATTGATTTTTCCTGCAATACAAGGTCTTACGATGTGTGTGACAAGATGGTCGAGTGGTGACGTGTGACAGAAATATAATGAATCTTGGTGGTAAATCTCCCTCCCGACCTGTGAGGGCGCTAAGCAGCGATGGCAGAGTTCTTTTGATGGGCTGGACTGACAGTTCTTTTCCGGGTCGGGGAGTCAGCCAGAAGAAAACGAGACTCCGTTGCAAGAACGTATTGACCCAGAAGGTAAACAATGTAGCAGCCGCTGATTGTAAAGGCAGCTGCATTCGTTTACCAAGGGGTCATGCGTGACAGCATAAAAAGGGGACGGAGACTCGTAATCAGTTCCTTCGTTTTTGGTTATTAAGAAGTGACCTGGGTGGACCGGTGGTTTTTTTTTGGTGAAAATTGTGAGTGTTTCATTTGTTCTGTCTATTTGTTTGTTTGTATTCACTAGACAGCTAACACGTTCCAGAGCTGTCGCCAGAGGCCAGCACAAACCCGGAACAGCACTGGTCTCGTATCACTATAAACTGTATTTTACACCACTAGCACTAATTCACGCACTAACAGACTTGTGTATGTGTTTTGTGTGGGTGTATAATAAAAACAAGACTATTATTTCCGGGGCAAACCCGGGGATTATAAATTAAGTAATACACACCGCTGTATTACTTACCTTCATTATTGTTTACTGTTTGTTTCGCCGTCAGGCACTGGACAAAAACAAATAAAACAAACCTTTTCACCTGGATTACAATTGTCTGTCTGTTCTTTAATCACCTTCACCTGCACACTATTAACCACATGACATCACAGACCAGGAAGTTGGCACACACAGCATACTACGGGTGAGTTGCAAATGAGTTATTTGTTTATTAATTACAAATAAAACCTTTAAACAAAACAAAACACCGGTACACAAAACAAAACGGCACGGTGATCAAAACAAACAGATAAAATAATTCCACCAGCATGAGTGAACAACCAATCCTGATGAGCAGCTGATCCGCTCTTTATATATACGTGACCATCTCCAAATTGGTAATCACTGAATTAATTTGTAATTTGGAGAGGCCACAGTATGCATGCGTTTAGCTGGATGGGGAATAATAATAACAAACATTGTGTTTAAACATCAAACAATACATTTAAATCATAACAATACAACACAAATACAAATAAACACAGGGTAACATAACCCCCCCCCCCCCCCATCCCTGTCCCGTCCCCCGTCCCCCCTTGTGCGTAGCATACATGGCCTAAAAGGCCACCTCTCCCATTAAAGGCCTAAAAGTCTCAGACAATTTCAATGGGCTCACGGGCAGCAGCAATAACAAATCCACAGGAGACAGCAGCAAAGGACCCTCAGGTGATGGTAACTGGTCTCCTGGCTGCAGAGGCAGCAACAGCAGCTCTATCTGTCGGCCTGGCACCACAATGTGAGGACGTCGTCCAGTGGCAACACTGGCAGCAAAAAGGATGGCAGCAGAAAGGCTGACATTGGTGTGGGCCCTCCACCATTGGCAACGCTGGCAGCAGAATGGCTAACAGCGGTGTGGGACCATCCTCCATTGGCAACACTGGCAGAAGAAAGGCTGACAGCGGTGCGAGGCCCTCCTCCATTGGCAATGCTGGCAGTGGAAAGGCTGACAATGGTGCAGCACACCCCGGCAGCGGAAATGCTGCCTCCTCTGGACCTGCAGCCTGCAGTGGCAGTGCTGTCAGCGGCAATGCTGACAGTGAGAAGGCTGGCAACTCTGGACGTGTAGCCAGCAGTGGCAACGCCGGCTGCGGAAATGCTGGCTCCTCTGGACATGCAGCCAGCAGTGGTAACGCTGTCAGCGGCAATACTCACAGCAGACAGGCTGGCTCCTCCAGACCTGTCGGTGGTGCTGGCAGCGACCACAGCACTGATAGACCCATGGGCAGTGATGAACAGGCATCACCGGGTGGTGACGAACAGACATCCCTGGGCAGTGTTGAACAGGAATCCTGGGCGGTGAGGAACAGGAATCCCGGGCGCTGTCGAACAGGAATCCTGGGTGGTGAGGAACAGGAATCCCGGGCGCTGTCGAACAGGAATCCTGGGTGGTGAGGAAGAGGAATCCCGGGCGGTGAGGAACAGGAATCCCAGGCGCTATCGAACAGGAATCCTGGGCGATGAGGAACAGGAATCCCAGGCGCTGTCGAACAGGAAAACTGGGCAGTGAGGAACAGGAATCCCGGGCGGTGAGGAACAGGAATCCTGGGCGCTCTCGAACAGGAATCCCATGCGCTGTCGAACAGGAATCCCAGGCGCTGACGAACAGGAATCCTGGGCGCTGTCGAACAGGAATCCTGGGCGCTGTCGAACAGGAATCCCAGGCGCTGTCGAACAGGAATCCCGGGTAGTGAGGAACAGGAATCCTGGGCTCTGTCGAATAGGAATCCCGGGTGCTGTCGAACAGGAATCCTGGGTGGTGAGGAACACGAATCCCAGGTGGTGAGGAATAGGAATCCTGGGCGCTGTCAAACAGGCATCCCAGGCGCTGTCGAACAGGAATCCCGGGCGCTGTCGAACAGGCATCCCCGGGCGCTGTCAAACAGGCATCCCCGGGTGCTGTCGAACAGGAATCCCGGGTGGTGAGGAACAGGAATCCCAGGCGCTGTTGAACAGGAATCACAGACGCTGTCAAACAGGAATCCCAGGCGCTGTCAAACAGGAATCCCAGGCACTGTCGAACAGGAATCCTGGGCTCTGTTGAATAGGAATCCTGGGCACTGTCGAACAGGAATCCTGGGCTCTGTTGAATAGGAATCCTGGGCGCTGTCGAACAGGAATCCCGGGCGGTTAAGAACAGGAATCCCGGGTGCTGTCAAACAGGAATCCCAGGCGCTATCAAAGAGGTATTCCCAGGCGCTATCAAACAGGTATTCCCGGGCGCTGTCACACAGGAATCCCAGGCGCTGTCGAACAGGAATCCTGGGTGCTGTCGAACAGGAATCCCAGGTGCTGTCGAACAGGAATCCCGGGTGGTGAGGAACAGGAATCCCAGGCGCTGTCGAACAGGAATCCCGGGTGGTGAGGAACAGGAATCCCAGGCGCTGTCGAACAGGAATCCCGGGTGGTGAGGAACAGGAATCCCAGGCACTTTCGAACAGGAATCCCAGGCGCTGTCGAACAGGAATCCTGGGCGCTGTCGAACAGAAATTCCGGGCGCTGTCGAACAGGAATTCCGGGCGCTGTCGAACAGGAATCCCGGGTGCTGTCGAACAGGAATCCCGGGCGCTGTCAAACAGGCATCCCCGGGCGCTGTCGAACAGGAATCCTGGGCGCTGTCAATCAGGCATCCCCGGGCGCTGTCGAACAGGAATCCTGGGCGCTGTCGAACAGGAATCCCGGGCGCTGTCGAACAGGAATCCTGGGCGCTGTCAAACAGGCATCCCCGGGCGCTGTCAAACAGGAATCCCAGGTGCTGTCGAACAGGAATCCTGGGCGCTGTCGAACAGGAATCCCGGGCACTGTCGAACAGGAATCCTGGGTGGTGAGGAACACGAATCCCGGGTGGTGAGGAATAGGAATCCTGGGCGCTGTCAAACAGGCATCCCAGGTGCTGTCGAACAGGAATCCCGGGCGCTGTCGAACAGGAATCCCAGGCGCTGTCAAACAGGCATCCCCGGGCGCTGTCAAACAGGAATCCCGGGCGCTTTTGAACAGGAATTCCGGACACTGTCGAACAGGAATCCCGGACGGTGAGGAACAGGAATCCTGGGCGCTGTCGAACAGAAATCCCGGGCGCTTTCGAACAGGAATCCCAGGTGCTGTTGAACAGGAATCCCAGGCGGTGAGGAACAGGAATCCCGGGCACTGTTGAACAGGAATCCTGGGTGCTTTTGAACAGGAATCCCAGGCGCTGTTGAACAGGAATCCCGGGCGGTGAGGAACAGGAATCCCAGGCGGTGAGGAACAGGAATCCCGGGCGCTGTCAAACAGGAATCCCAGGCGCTGTCAAACAGGCATCCCCGGGCGCTGTCGAACAGGAATCCCCGGGCGCTGTCGAACAGGAATCCCGGGTAGTGAGGAACAGGAATCCCGGGCGGTGAGGAACAGGAATCTCAGGCGGTGAGGAACAGGAATCCCGGGCGCTGTCGAACAGGAATCCTGGGCGCTGTCAAACAGGCATCCCCGGGCGCTGTCGAACAGGAATCCCGGGTAGTGAGGAACAGGAATCCTGGGCGCTGTCGAACAGGAATCCCAGGCGGTGAGGAACAGGAATCCCGAGCGCTGTCGAACAGGAATCCCGGGCGCTGTCGAACAGGAATCCCGGGCGCTGTCGAACAGGAATCCCGGGTGGTGAGGAACAGGAATCCTGGGCGCTGTCGAACAGGAATCCCAGGCGGTGAGGAACAGGAATCCCAGGCGGTGAGGAACAGGAATCCCGGGCGCTGTCGAACAGGAATCCCGGGCGCTGTCGAACAGGAATCCCGGGCGCTGTCGAACAGGAATCCCAGGCGCTGTCGAACAGGAATCCTGGGCGGTGTCGAACAGGAATCCTGGGCACTGTCGAACAGGAATCCCGGGTGGTGAGGAACAGGAATCCCGGGCGCTGACGAACAGGAATCCCGGCTGGTGTGGAACAGGAATCCCGGGCGCTGTCGAACAAGAATCCCGGGCGGTGTCGAATAGGAATCCTGGGCGCTGTCGAACAGGAATCCCGGGCGCTGTCAAACAGGAATCCTGGGCGGTGTCGAACAGGAATCCCGGGCGCTGTCAAACAGGAATCCTGGGCGCTGTTGAACAGGAATCCCGGGTGGTGAGGAACAGGAATCCCAGGCGCTGACGAACAGGAATCCCGGGCGGTGTTGAACAGGAATCCCGGGCGGTGTTGAACAGGAATCCCGGGCGGTGTTGAACAGGAATACCGGGCAGTGTTGAACAGGAATCCCGGGCGGTGCTGAACAGGAATACCGGGCAGTGTCGAACAGGAATCCCGGGTGGTGACGAACAAGAATCTCGGGTGGTGACGAACTGGCAATCACAGGCGGTGTTGAACAGGAATTCCGGGTGGCAACGAACAAGAATCCCGGGCAGTGTTTCGGAGGTGGTAGAAGGAGGATTTGACTACATAGGAGATTTGGGCATCAAAGGAGAGGTTACTATTCAGAAGTACACCAAGGCTTCATACAGTGGGGGATGGCAGCAGCAGACAAAACAAAACACTGGTACTAAAAATAAAATGGCATGGTGGCCAAAACAAACAGATACAATAATTCTACCAGCACGAGTAGCAATTGTTTTTTTATATCTTACTTATTATGTTCCTCCTCTCTGAACCAACCAACCCTGATGAGCGCTGATCCGCTCTTTACATATACGTGACCGTCTTCAAATTGGTAATCACTTAATTAATTTGGAAATGGTCACATTATGCACACGTTTAGCTGGATGGGGAGTTTTAACCTCATCCATGCTGTAAAACAACAATAACAAAGTATTGTGTTTAAACACCAAACAATACCTTTAAATCATAATAATACAACACAAATACAAATAAACACAGGGGCGGGGTGAACCCCTTCACAATGTGTAAGATCCATTTCTTGTTTTAACACTGAAACTTAAAGATAACAAACATTTTGGATAACCATTATGGAAAACCTATAGCAGGATCAGGAGAGCACTGTCATTTTACCTCAGAATTCATGTTTAAATTAAAACATATCAAGAACCATTGCAAAACTATCTTTTAATGTAAGTGTACAGTAACTGGCAAGCCACCATTACCCTTAATTGATCGTTTATTTTTTATATGAAACTGAATACGAACTGTGCCAGAGAAAATACTGAGTCATGAATTCCTGTCAATGCGGTCTCACAGCAGGCAGTAAGGGTCATCCTAGGTCTTAAATTTTTTTTCTTACTTAATTTCTTAAGTTTTTTTTTTACTTTATTGTTATATATTTTGTATGTGCTTATTACTGTGGCTTTGATCCTAAGGGTTTTGTTCCCATACTGTGCAATTTCCCTCCTCCTCAGCAAACCTTTTCTTGTAGATTATTCTACATCCTTCCTTAATAATGAGTGGCTTGTTTTTTCCCTTATCTTCACTTTACCTATATCTATTGTGGGTTGGGGTGGATGTTTGTGTTACATGTGTGCCTTACAATGTTAACTTCACCACAGTTGGAAAAGGCAGGGGAGCGGCTGACATCGCTAATTGTCCAGAGCTAATAGTTAAGTATTTTAAGTATTATCTGTTATTCTGTGTTAGGGCTAGTTCATCTACTCTAGTAGTAGTGAATTTCTCTGTATAATTATACCTGTATATATTATGATAACAGTAGGCCTTGTTTTCTTACAAATTGGATACCATGAAGGGACCTGAGATGTGGGAAGTCTAGACTCGCTATGACTTGCTCCTCCCTGGTGGAATGTAGGATGTATTTCAATGACAGGTAAGATTTGGGTGTGCACCTAGACAACCTAAGACCTAGATGCATCACCATTAGTGTTGTAGATACCCCAGGTATATTTCACAAGAGTGTCTAAGTTAAGAACTGGAGTTAATAACTGCATTTGTGTGTTTTGTAGAAAACTACTGAGTGGTGTATATGTGTAATCCAGCAAAAAGACAAGATAGCGATTGCAGGTGATCTGAGCTAGGTCACAGAGGAAGTTGCTGAGTTGGCTATACATGGTAGGGTGCAGATGTGGGGTGCAGCTAAACAGTTTGCAACAAAGCAACTATGAACAATCATTTGCTAAGCAATTATGCAAAAGGCCGAAGCACAAGTGGTAAACTATGTGGGCTGGGGTGGGAGTTTGGGTTACATGTTTGCCTTACCATGTTAAACTCACCACAATTGGAAAAGGCAGGAGAGGGCTGACATCGCCAATTATCCAGAGCTAATAGCTAAGTATTTTACATTATCTGTTACTCGGTATTAGGGCTAGTTCATATACTTTAGTAGTGAATTTCTCTGTATAATTATACCTGTATATATTAAGATAACAGTAGGCCTTGTTTTCTTACAAATTGGCTACCATGAAGGGACCTGAGACGTGGGAAGTCTAGATTCGCTATTGAATTTCAATGAGAAGTCAGGAGTACATGCTGTAGAAGGCCCCAGAACAACACGTAGAGTCATTGTGATTCAAATTAAAATTAAGCAAAGTTTATGTACAGTGCCGTGAAAAAGTATTTGCCCCCTGTCTGATTTTCTGCATTTTTGCATATTTTTGACACTAAATGTTATCAGATCTTCAACCAAAACCTAATATTAGATAAAGGGGACCCTGAGTGAACAGATAACACAAAAATGTAATACATATTTCATTTATTTATTAAAGAAAGTTATGCAACACCCAATGCCCCCGTGTGAAAAAATAATTGCCCCCTTAGACTCAATAACTGGTTACGCCAGCTTTAGCAGCAATAACTGCAACCAAATGCTTCCTGTAGTTATTAATTAGTCTCTCACAGCACCGTGGAGGAATTTTGGCCCACTCCTCCATGCAGAACTGCTTCAATTCAGTGACATTTGTGGGTTTTCGAGCATGAACTGCTCGTTTCAGGTCCTGCCACAACATCTCAATGGGGTTTAGGTCTGGACTTTGACTAGGCCATTCCAAAACTTTAAATATCTTGTTCTTCAACCATTCTGATGTAGACTTGCTTGTGTGTTTCGGATCATTGTCTTGCTGCATCACCCAGCTGCACTTCAGCTTCAGCTCACGGACGGATGGCCTGACATTCTCCTGTAGAATTCTATGATACAGAGCAGAATTCATGGTTCCTTCAATGATGGCAAGGCGTCCAGGTCCTGATGCAGCAAAGCATCCCCAAACCATGACACTACCACCACCATGCTTGACTGTTGGTATGAGGTTCTTACTGTGGAATGCAGTGTTTGATTTTCGCCAGACATAACGGGGCCCATGTCGGCCAAAAAGTTCCACTTTTGACTCATCTGTCCATAGAACATTGTTCCAGAACTCTTGAGGATCATCCAGGTGCTTTTTGGCAAACTTGAGACGAGCATTCATGTTCTTCTTAGTGAGCAATGGTTTCCGCCTTGCTACTCTGCCATGAATCCCATTTTTGCCCAGTGTCTTTCTGATGGTGGAGTCATGAACACTGACCTTAGCCGAGGCGAGAGACGCCTGGAGATCCCTGGATGTTGTTCTAGGGTTCTTTGTGATTTTACACCTTGCTCTTGGAAAGATTTTGGCAGGATGGCCACTCCTGGGAAGATTCACTACTGTCCCAAACTTTCTCCATTTGGACAATATGGCTCTGACTGTGGTTCGGTGGAGCCCCAGAGCCTTAGAAATGGCTTTGTGACCCTTTCCAGACTGATAGGCATCAACAACTTTTTTCCAGAGGTCTTCAGGAATTTCTTTTTTCGTGGCATAATCCCTGTAGAACCTACGTGCTGACAACTTCACTCTGATGGTAAGGGCCAAAGTTAGTCTTAGCAGACGCCCTTATCCAGGTATATTACAAGATATCACATTATTTTTACATACAATTACATTATTTTTTACACATTATTTTTACATACAATTACCCATTTATACAGTTGGGTTTTTACTGGAGCCATCTAGGAAAAGTACCTTGCTCAAGGGTACAGCAGCAGTGTCCCCCATCTGGGATTGAACCCATAACTTTCAGGTGAAGAGTCCAGAGCCCTAACCACTAGTCCACACTGCTGCCCTAGTCAGATTTATATTGGGCAGGGCTGGCCCAAATCAGGTCTGGTTGTTAACCAAAGTACCCAAACAGCTGACCCTAATGATCCCTTTAATTGGGTTGTGTTAACTAGGGGGGGGGGGGGGGCAATAACTTTTTCACACCTGAAGATTGCATGTTTGATTACCTTGCACACCAAACAAATGAAAGAAGCACCAAACTTTGGTGTCATTTTTTCTCTCAGACTCCCTCTATATACTACTACAACCCACAAAAAATCTGACCAAATACAATGTGAAAAATGTGCAAAAATGCAGAAAATCAGACAGGGGGCAAATAGTTTTTCATGGCACTATACAATACATTCAACAAAACTGGCTGCAAACATAAATGGTACTGTTAAAAATTTATGAAAATATTCACAAAGCTATACACTAGCCTGGAAGGGAGAAGCAAACTGTGGCAGGACAAAGTTGTCCTGCCCCTTTAATGGAAGGGGTCACGTGATGGGCGACCATTCTGGCTCTGGAGTGGAGCTACAGACCAGAGCTGGAATGGCCACCAATTAAACACATGATCCCAATCACCAAATTGGGGGATTATATTATTAATTGTTTAATTGGCCCAGCTGGCCAATATAAAGCTGGCCATGCTGCAGCACGGGGGAGAGGGAGGAGAACAAAGGAGAAACAATGAAGAGCTGGGGCCTGTGTGTTTGCTGGTTTTCATAACTGTGAGTTTTGTATATTTAGTTTAAGATATTTCTGTTGTGTTTAAATCTTTGTTTTGGCCATTGTGCCCTTTATTTTGCCGTGTGGCATTTCTTTGTTTTATTTATGTTTTGGTTTATTAAAAATAACCCCCCATTTCTAAAATACTCTGCCTCTGAGTCTTAAGAACGCCAGTATCCTCTACCATCCTGTCACACAAACACATTTAGAAAAAAGTTTGGGTAAACAGTCTTGCTGTTTGATTTCAGCATGAAGTATCCTTGCAGCAGCTGAGGTGTTGCTCTTAGTCTTCTGAAGCATTCATTACCTTGTTACTCTGCAGGAGATAAAGCTGGAGTGTTTCTCATGGCACGGCAAACATGTGTTGGTTTCACTTCCCTGGTCCCAGCAACACTGTCCTGACTGGTGGAGGCTGCCCCGTTTGTACATCTTGACTCCGCCCTTAGCTGATTACCTGGGCTGGGAACCAGTACCTTGTTCCTCCCCACCAGCCTCCTAGCAGGCCGACTCCTATGGAACGTTAACCCTGTAGTTGCCAGAGCCTGCTGGATGGACAGGTTCCTCGTTTTCCACCTGCTGGTGGGAGATTAACTTTTCAGTGCAGGGATATTATCTACCCTATCACGCCTGCATTAAGACACGTCAGACATCTTTCACTCCCAGTGTAGGGAATGAACAGGGAACATTTTTTTTCTTAGAATTGACTCGCAGTGAATTGCATAGAGAACCTGTTGGTAATCAGGGTTATAACCCTGTTGCTATAGGCAGGGAAATAGTGTTGGTTTTACCAACCCCTGATTAAAGGGTGTAGTGGGGTAATGAACGGGTAGTATTGAGTGGCTGACTAGAGCAGTGAGGGGTATAGTGCCACAGTTTGGCCAGAGCAGTACACTACCATGAGAGTAGAAAAGTTGGGAGTTGTTATTGCCTTGAGTACTGGAGCGTCTGGACATAGTGTAGCAACAACTTAATCTGAGGATATGGGAGCTCGACAGCAGAGTCCCAAAACTAGTAGAATAGTAGCAATATATTTTGCTGTAGTTGTTCTTTGCCATTAAGGAAAATGAGAGGAACGATAGCAAAGTATATTGAGAAACATGGACCAAAAGAAGACGTTCTTTTGGGCGTGGAGCATAGAAACAATCCAAGCGATTGGGTTCAGCTCCAATTTGATTAAGCAACAAAATAACTGGTTACAAGACAAGGTTAATCTTACATAGGGAATAAAACCAGAATTCAGCACTTAATGCTGACATCCAACTTCATTTCAGAAAAGAAACTGATGAATTGAAAGAGCAAATGAATGATGCACAGGGAGCCATTAGGGCTGCTGATAAAGAAAAAGTGTATCACATACAGTGCAAGGCAAAAATAGCAGAGCTGCACACACACCAAACAGTGCCTGCACTTTTAAAATCAGAGTGCTCCTGACTCAGTCCTACACACAGCACAACCTTTGTCAACTGGTAGAGCTGCAGTGCTTTCTGCTTTTATGTTTTTCTAATGCTGATGCTTTTATTTACAAACCTGGTTCTCTCACTCTTGGCAAACACACACACTTTCTTTTTCTTACCAGACTCTATTTCTGTAATAGATCCTGACTTGTTGAGCCATAGGGTATTGTAGTTGATCTGTTAAATGACATGCTGTGAGTAACTGCACGACAGGGGTAGGTAATACTTTTATTTCTGTGTGTGCTATTTAATCTTTCGGGACCAAGCATTTTTCAGTGGGATGCTCCGCCAAGACCAGACGTTTTTTGGCTGTGGTTGACTCTCTTCCTATAAAAATTCACTAAAAATCTAGACCTTTTTTTAGAACACTCTGGGAAACATTATAAAGTACTTCAGAAACCATACAAACTTTTCGCTTTTTTCTCAACACAATATTTGAGTGTTTTTTTTAGTTTTGTCTTTTTTTAAATTATTTTATTATGTATTCTGCTTAGAAATACATGTAGAAAAATGCGTTATTCTATGACCCGAGGGACCTTACAATACTTCCTGAAAGTTTTGTAGAGAAATATTGGCAATTAATTCAGGACAATCATGTACTTATTGAAATGATTTTAAGCATGTCTGTTTGTATGCACCCCAGCATGACTTGCTCCTCCCTGGTGGAATGTAGGATGTATTTCAATGACAGGTAAGATTTGGGTGTGCACCTAGACAACCTAAGACCTAGATGCATCACCATTAGTGTTGTAGATACCCCAGGTATATTGCACAAGAGTGTCTAAGTTAAGAACTGGAGTTAATAACTGCATTTGTGTGTTTTGTAGAAAACTACTGAGTGGTGTATGTGTAATCCAGCAAAAAGACAAGATAGCGATTGCAGGTGATCTGAGCTAGGTCACAGAGGAAGTTGCTGAGTTGGCTATACATGGTAGGGTGCAGATGTGGGGTGCAGCTAAACAGTTTGCAACAAAGCAACTATGAACAATCATTTGCTAAGCAATTATGCAAAAGGCTGAAGCACAAGTGGTAAACTATGTGGGCTGGGGTGGGAGTTTGGGTTACATGTTTGCCTTACCATGTTAAACTCACCACAATTGGAAAAGGCAGGAGAGGGCTGACATCGCCAATTATCCAGAGCTAATAGCTAAGTATTTTACATGATCTGTTACTCGGTATTAGGGCTAGTTCATATACTTTAGTAGTGAATTTCTCTGTATAATTTTACTTGTATGTTACTAATAAAACCTGATTACTGTGATTTGAAATTGTTTGTCGTGTCTGGTAATTCTACTTTCAGGGTCTCAATATATATGAAGAAAACAGTAGGCATTGTTTTCTTGCAAGAATGTTCAGTGAAAGGGAAAACAGAAAAGCCGACAAAAAATCTAAAGCTGCAGAAACACTGACAACTGAATTCTTAGCCCAAGGTTGAAATCATTTGAGTTTGAATTCATTTGGCTTTGGTGGTACTTTAAAAGCAATCCCATTATATGCACGTTTTTTTTTTTTTGCTACAAGCGTTTAGCTTGACATTTTAGGCTCACTCTGAGTTCAGAGAATTGGATTCTATTACAGCACTCTGTTATATTTTTAGATCTCTTTAATGCATTCAGCTTATCTTGGCAGGCATTCACTTTGTATTGTCTAGCGAGAGATATTTGGGTTATCCATCAGAGCTACTGCAATTGTTTTCAGGGGTTAAACATTTAGATGTATTTTTCCCTCCATGTTTTGTAGATCAAAAAGATTGATAATAGATATTCCCCTAAGATTGTTTTGCAGACCAACTTTTATTACATTCACAATGAAAGAGAGGTTTGTATCAGGAATGATATCTCACATACATTTTAACACGTATTATAAGATTTTATTTCACAACCTATAAATCAGTCATTCTAATATACTTGAGCGTGATGCTAGCACCTTATTTGCTTATTCAATATTATTCTGTAGTAGTGACGGTAATCATTTTTTTTGTCATGCAGATAGCTCTGCCTTGACAGAACAAACAGACAAAGGCCCTTTACTTTAAATGGATTATTACAGTAATTTCTAAAAATAGGAAAATAAATCTAGTTATGTCTGATACAAAATCACATTATTCCTAAGAAAAAAATGCAAGCATTTGCTCTACCATATGTTTATTGTTAAAAAGGCAACATCTGCACCATTAGAATATTTTCATAAAGGCTAATGAGATGTCTTCTGGTTAACTGCATTGAGAAATATAAAATAAAGACTCATCTGTCCTCTCAGCAACCGGAGCCTTTGGTTTAGCAGTTCAGGATTCATCCAGTGTGTTGGCCATTGAACCCTAGATTTTGACTTTAGCATATAGTTTCACCATGCATTTGTTTTTACCTTGTTTTTATTTGTTTTAAATACATTTGTATTTTCTTTAGTTGTCTGTAATCCTCACCTAAATATACTGTAGCCTGCAGGTTTTCATCAATGCTATGACCCTATAATATATCTTGAGAGCATCTCCAGGCCTGACCTCAATAGTTTATATTTGACAAGTGTTTTCACACCTGCCTTTGCTGTGATAGCTGTTATCCTTTCTCATTTTATTCCCTTAATCATAAATCGTATCACAATTGCTGTTGAGTGAGATCTAAAAGTAGAAAAGAGAGCTCGTTAGACAAGCAACCTGGCAGTTTTGCCATTTTTAAGTTTATGTACCTCTAATAAACCATTACAGCAAAAAAAATAACCCTATTGCGAAAGATGAATTACAAACACTAACACTGTGTTCTTTCTAGCACTGCCACAGGCGAGCCAAGAGCACGGCTCTTTGTTTTTTGCCTGCAGGGTCCTTGGTTTGTCTTTCATTGCCTGAGTGTGTGAACCAGCTTTTTATTTTAGTGGAAGCTCTTCAAAAATGAACACAAGTTGTTTTGCAACTCTTGGCTAACATGTAAGTGCCAGCTATTGGCTCCATGATAAGAACAGGCCTGTGCTGTCGTAGTGATCATTATCTGGGGTACCAGTAGAGGCCTGTCTGTAACAGCAATCTGTGCGGTGCTTTGATTTGATTAAAAGTTAATATAAAATAATGAAGCATAATAATAAGTAAACCAACATTGCAATAATTTGATTCATTATTCCTTGTGTAAAGATGTATGACTTTATAAATATGATAACTGATAAGTGCATGCTTACTGTATTGTTTTACCACCCTATTCAAGCTTTATTCTATAAAAGGAGTCTCACATACATCAGTCTGTGAAGACAGATGACTTTCTGAAGGCATTCCTGACTTGAAAGAATTCCAACAAAACCTATAAAATGCACAATGAGGAGCATTAATGTTCCATGTTGAACTATTTTAATATTGCCCTGATACTGGCAATCGGTATCTGTCTGTTTGTAGGAAGACATTTTCTGGTGGACGTGAACTCTGAATAAGAAATCACAGAAGTCTATTACTGTAACTCCAATAGCTGAGAAAGAAGGTTACATAATCATAGATTATTGGATGAGGTAAAGGAGTTTTATGAAGCCATTTTGTGAAAAGCTAAAGAAAGGGGCGAGGGAGAAGCAAAGGAAACATTTAATTAGAGGCAACCAATAGCTATCTTTGCATGTTATATTAAGATGTAGAGAATACAATGTTAAAATAAGAATTCTTGTTCTGTTATTACTATTAATATTGGTGATATGCCAAAAACATAATACAACTGTATTCCAAACTGGGCGGTTTCTGCTGCAATAACATTGAAAAATAGAAACTCCTATTGGCTGAAACTATATCACGTAGCTTGTAGCTGATTCCTCCAGTGGCAAAGCCCTCAAGCCCAAGAATCTTTGAAACTGAAATGAGCCATTATTAAAGTTTTAGTAAGAAAAAAAAAAAAAATCACCAAATACTACTCACATTAGAAAGGTGTTGTGGCTGAAATGTTGAGTCTGAAAGTGCCTTTGTTTTTAATAGGTGAAATACAGTTATTACAAGCAAAGAAACTTCTGTTTGTCTGGGAGAAGCTTGGTGAGGTCAATGTATGTGCCCTATGGGGTGCCATGTGTAAAAAAAAAAAAAAAAAAACATTCATATTTTAACATGTCCTTTTTTCCAGATTTAACTTAAATCTTGTATTTTTTCCCCAGATTTATAAATGTTGTGAAAATAAATATTTTTTAAATGTGTACATTCAGATATAATTTATAAATCTAGTTACAAGATTTAACATTTAGCTAAATATTTAACTATATATTACATGTTTAATATTTGAATGTGTTCAGACTTATCTGTTTGTGTTTCAATGATTAATTTTGGATGAAAAAAAACTATTGTACCTCTATGTCTATTGGGGTTTGCTTTATAGTGTAGCTAGAAACCAAAGTGAAAAAAAAAGAAAATTGTCTTGACAGCTACAAAAGCTTACCCATTAAAACTCAAACAAATCAAAGGTTTTTATTAGCAGCAGCTCACTGAAAAAAAAGAAGCCCTGCACTTGAAAGAGGGTATTGTGTATTTATATTATAGTTTGGCAGGGATGGGGAAGAAGCAGAGGTGAAAGTAAGCTGGTATGCCCGGTACTGTGTACCGGCAAAACATTTTGTCAAACTAATTTTATATTTGACTTATCAAAACGATTTTTTAGGCTACATATTTTTTTTTCTTTGTATTTAAGCAAAAGAACTTGCAGCATCTCAGGTCCCGTTCATGTGACTTGATGATAGAGTGTGTGATCGCCATGGTAACCGTCACAAGGAAACTCTTGCAGCTTTTGTAAACTGGAATCTTAGTGGCCTGAATTGACGTGGATACCTACATAAGACAAAGGCATACAACTATTCCACTTTATTACTTGCAGAATGATAGACTATGATACGGTGCGCCTTCTAATTGCTTTTAAAAAGGATAAATATCAAAAAGAAAAACAACTGTAGCAAACCCAGCTCCCCACTGAATACAGTATAGAGAGCGGGCACTCAGTCTGAACCTCAGACTCTCTGGATTGAGTACGGGTATGCGAACCCGGTAGCAAGCGAGCTGCCACCACCTTTAATACCCATGGAGGTTTAGCTGTACTAAAGCAGGTTGATTAGAGTGAGGCGGAAGGAATAAGGGACTCCAGAGAGCAGAATTAAAAATTAAAAAACAAGTATTTTATTTGAGAGACACACATTCATGCACAGCCCGTGGAGGGTGGATGAGGGACAGCCCCAGATGCTCCAGAAGCACTCAGCTCAGACCAACAGCGTCCCCCACCTGAAAGTGAAGTAACTCAAAATTAAAAGAACATAAATAATTAATTCAATAAACAAGAAAATACTTATTAAAGTGCCAAACAGTGAAACTCAAAATCAATACAAAATCCCTCTATATAAAATAAAACACCCAAACATAAAACAGGCAAGAGCCACAATCAGTCTGTGCCGCGCACTCCAGCAGAAATCAGGAGCCGCCCACACACGCCTCCCACCGACCAAATAAACAAGCCCTCCCACTTTAACTAACCCCGTTTCCTATCGAGTCATTCACGAGTCATTCACTCTCACACACACATTAAATAGAGAAATAGACACTTAAAAAAATAGCAACACAGTATCACTAATCTCTGTTAAATGTAGTTAAGATCTTAACTGATATGAAGATATAGAAAACAGTTGATAGCGAGGTATAATATAGTCCTGTACTCGCAGTACTCTAATATGATGTCAATTGAAATTGAGTAGAGTTATTAAAGTGCAATAAGAGAGGGGAGAGAGGCCCGTTTCTCTTGCCCGGGTAAATCAAATTCAGAAACAAAGTCACCGACTTTATCCAGCTTCCAGGTACAGCAACCTCCCGTCACTGTTGAAGTCCAACACTGTAAAACCAGCTCGTCTCGGTCACCAAGCAGAACAAGACAGTCTTCTCTCTTTTGATCCACAACACACACACACACATGCACACGCACATGCACACGCACAAGCACACGCTCACACACACACACGCACCCACCCGGTAAGTAACAGCACTGTCCACTCCTTTCTCTCATATGCACAAAGCAGCTGCTTTAAATAGCTGTCTTGTGGCAATTCGCGCAACATATCAGGTGTGTTTAATTAAGTCCCAAACAAGGTAAGGGAGGTTGTCAATACATAACTAACTAAAATCCCTCAATCTCTACAAAACCATGAGATGCTTCGCAATCCAAACGAACTATACAAGGTAAAACCACTTGGAAGTAAACATTTCACATGTAGCCCTTGTCAGAAACAGTACAGTTGTTAAATCGTCCCTGTTTTGTGATTGTATCACTTTTTTTAAAGTATAAAACTGCATCGGTTTGGTCAGGAAGATAATAGCAGAGTAATTGTTTAGGTTTTGTTAGCGCCATTCAAAAATAAAATAAACAATCTTATGGATTATTTGTTTGATCATTCTGGTTATGTGTTGTGGTGAAGTGGTGCAGAATCATTTGCCCTGGGGAATTTATGAACTGTGTTGATTTGTGTTTGTTGAGTTGGGTAAACGGCTTATCGACCACCAACAATACTTTGGGGAAATGCCTGCCACTAGTAGGTATTCGTTGAGCATTTTATATCAGAGCTGCCGATAGTCCCCTCCGGGGAATGACATCCTCGGTCCCGCCTTCCGAGGGAACAAATGGTCACTCCGCGGAGCGCACTTCCTTTTTTGCTTCAAACCAGTTGCTGATTGCGTCTGTATGAAAGAGCTCTTTTTTTCTGGAATTCCCCTACATTATTTTTAAAATATTGCTGGAAGCCAGCTTGCCACTTCCCTGGAATCCGAAACTCAGCTTCTGAAATGAACTATTATCGTTGCGCTCTGCGCTTTGTTAAATCTTTCCTTCTTTTCACAAGCCTGCATCGCTTGCGGTTGCAGTCTGCTTTCTAACCACAGCGCCTGCTGTTCTGTGATTTTTCTCCTGCTACTTGCAGCTTAAAAAAAAAAAAAAAAAACAGAGAGATGCGGATTCCTCCACTGGGTCTGCGACAGCGATTCCTCGCAAACCGCTTTTAGGAAACGGGCCCCTGGACCGCTGCAACCCACACTGTGTGGTGAATGGTGCAACCCGCGACCTGGATTGCCATCATGGCCTTGCGGTGCATCAGTTCGCCGGTCACCATCCTTAGCTGTACTGTGGTTGCCTCAGGGCGGACCCTCTCCAGCATGACATCCGGGCGGCCCAGGGTCAAGGTGGACCCAGTGTTGGTAAGTGCAGAGCAGGTGGACCCCTTATCTTGACTGGCATGTGACAGAAGTCCCCGGTCCATGTGCGTCCCACGACGACTGCTGGCCAGACAGGCCAGTCACTGGCTGCTGGTCTGAAGTGCGGAGCCCCGCCCTCCTGGACATAAGGCTGGGTCTTCACTGGGGGTGCGGGGTGTTATTACTGAGGGACAGAGCAAGGGGCCCACACTGTCCCGTCTACATGGGCCCCATCTCGTTTCCTGGCAGCTGCAGCGAGTATTGTTGAGCTGTGCTGAGATATTGGCCTGGGTTAGCCGGTTGTGGCAGCAGGGTGGCTTGTTGCACAAGAGGTTTGTATTTTGCATCTACTGGCGGCGGCCCAAGCTGAACTGTCGCGGCCGGGTGGCATATTGTAGGCCGGGGCCAGAGCTAATAGCTTGTGGTAGTGCAACTTGGTGCAGGCTATGGTCCGGGATGTACTGGGGTGCCTGCGCAGGTGGCAGGGTACAAACTTTGGCCCTGTGGGAAGAGGGGTGGAGCCAGAGCAATGAGGCATTGATGCTGGATGTGCCCGGATAACATGCAGAACCAACACGGGCGTGAGCGAGACAGAGGCACACAGGGGGCATGTGTGGTAGTGGATATATGTAAATGTATTGTTGTGTCTACTTCAAACATTTTAAATGGATTTACAGGGGAAACATTTGATGTATTCAGGGTTTTAATGGATTTAAATCATTTATTTCCTATGGTCATTGCCCGTCCACCCTAAGTTGGGGCCCACCCACATTTGCAAGCCTAGCTATGGCACTGTTCTTGACTTTCGGGTCTTTGAATCTCCATTCCAGCTTCGGGGCTAGGTGAGATGACCCAGGATGTTTCGCTGTGATTCTCTGGGCCACTCACTTCAGCTCCGACTCTATCGCTTCCATCTCCATCTCCGTATCTTGCTTTTGAACACCACTGTAGCGCCGTCCCTTTTCGCTGACAAGGTGAGTGTCGTTTAGTCTTTTATTTATTAATTACAAACAGAACTGTAGCTGGCTCCACTCACACATGCACACACGCAGTCCCCTGCAGCTGTGCAGTCTAACTAACCCCATTCACTCCCAGCTGCGCATACACACTTGCATGCATACCAGCTTTTAACAATACACACAACACATAACACTTAAAACTTTGATCTTTCAGTTCAACTTAGAAAATGTTTTTATTGGTGAAGTGTTGATCTTTTTGTAGACATATTTTATTTTTTAAATTATGAAGGCTCAAAGTCAGTAAAGGGCATGACTCAAATCCAAGCTGAATTTGGTGCGTTAAAACAACTTCTTACATGATTAAAACACACTTTTGGGGCATTCTTATTTCAGATATGTTTAAGTTAGTTAAAATCGAAATGTAATAATCTATTTTGGATTTTGTTTGTTGAAATCTAACATTTCATTCGACCACCCTAGTAAATCACTCCTTGTAGATACTTCAATGCAATGCATTTTTTAAAATAATATATATTTTTAAATTTCTGATTATCATAGGACTGTATTATTTATTACATAAGAAAGTATATTTCCAAAATTGCTTGCGTACCATGTCTAATGCCTCAAAAGCAACTGTGATGAGGTGGCCCCGTGGTGTGGTTTATCTTTGTAATAACACAGGCAGGATACTTCAATTGCAGTACAACAACACTCGTGGCGTTCTTTATTCCATTCACGGACGTCTTATAAAACAAAATAAACAAAACAAACAGCCTACCTTCCTTAGAAGGTGTTAGCTATACTTGGTCACCTAGTTAAACACGGGATGGCTAAGCCATTTACCTGTAACAAAACATCAATTCATTAAAGTTCACCCAGAACATAAACAGTTCCCCAGACTACAGGTAACTTCTTCACAGTTGGTCTGGTGGACAACAGGTTTGTTTCTTTTAGATCGTTCGTTCGTTCGTTCGTTCGTTCGTTCGTTCGCTCTCTCTCTCTCTCTCTCTCTCTCTCTTTCTTTTAAAGGGCTCACAATCACCCCCATTGTAGACACCTGTCAAATTAGTTAAGCAATTAGGCCATTTAAGCTGGTCGCAAAACCGAAGGCCTTCTGGGCAATGGAGTTCTCTTTCTGACCCCTGTAGTCAGACTGACCCCTCAAGAGGAAAGAAGGTGAAGTTCAGGGCATAAGGACCTCTGCATTCTCAGGCTTACATAGTAGCCCTGATTGACTTTATTACACAACATTGACCTGCATACAAAGCATTCTAGAGATTATAACAAAGATCTACCTGCTAAGATTTCCTAGATAACTTAATAAGCTTATATAAGACAATAACTATGTAGCATTGCACTTAAATTAACCTCTGTGCTCATTGCATACATGTTGAGAGTATTTCAAACAAAGGCTATAGGCAATACATATGTTCCCCTCAAATACTGTACATCTGATTTTTAAAGTCATTTTCATCATAACAGATCTTAAATCCAATCCTTATGGAACTGCTCTTTTAGTATGAATGGATGTACTGATGACAGTAGTAGATACTGGTGCATATCAGTGGGTTTCAATTGTAGCCATCAGTTTTAAATTATCCTATTATCATTATTATTATTTATTTCTTAGCAGGCGCCCTTATCCAGGGCGACTTACAGTCATAAACAAAAATACATTTCAAGAATCACAATACAAGTATTAATACAATTAAGAGCAAGATAAAATACAATGATTTCAGTTCTAGTAAATGACAAAATATGATTCAGTAACGGAGCAGATAACAGTCAGTGATAGTTACATCAGGATATAATTAAATACAAAATACTACAGATTAAATAACACTTGTGACAGATTACTAAAGTACAGGATTAAATGCAGTAAAATATGGAGCAGATAAGAGCAAGTAAAGCACATTAAGGAAGAGATATAAGTGTCCAGAGGGAAAAGAGGAGTTCTACAGGTGCTGTCTGAAGAGGTGAGTCTTGAGGAGGCGCCGGAAGGTGGTCAGGGACTGGGCAGTCCTGACATCTGTAGGAAGGTCATTCCACCACTGCGGAGCAAGGGTGGAGAAGGAGCGGGCTCTGGAGGCAGGGGAGCGTAGAGGAGGTAGAGCCAGTCTTCTAGTGCAGGAGAAGCGGAGAGGTCGAGTGGGGGTGTAGGGAGAGATGAGGGTCTGAAGGTAGATGGGTGCAGTCTGGTCAAGGCATCTGTAGGCGAGTACAAGAGTCTTGAACTGGATGCGAGCGGTGATCGGGAGCCAGTGGAGTGAGCGGAGCAGTGGAGTTGCGTGGGAGAAGTGAGGCAGAGAGAACACCAGGCGAGCAGCGGAGCGGACGGGTGGCGGACGCAGGGAGGCCAGCCAGGAAGGAGTTGCAGTAGTCTAGGCGGGAGAGTACCAGGGCCTGGACCAGGAGCTGGGTGGTGTAGTTGGTGAGGAAGGGTCGGCAACATTATAACATTTTAACACATACCGTAACCCATTGACTGTTAGGGTCAGAATGTTAGGGAGAGGATAGTGGTGTATGTGAGAGCTTTATTAAGGCCACAGGAGTGCTCTAGAAAGTAATACATATTATGACTGAAAATGATACACAAAGTGAATCTGAACATGAAGAAGAATACATTAAGATGACTGTGATATTAAGTTCCATTACACTGAGTTAGTTATCAAATAATGGATGTCTTTTCTGGGCTATTACATTGCTCTAGACATGCTATTGTAGAGAGAGAGAGAAAGTCACTACATTGTGATAATTCAAAAACTTATTGAATTTGGGTGTATTCAGTTCAGAATTCATCCTTAAAACTAACCCTATTCTCAGCTGATTACTTTGGGTTTCAAAAAAGAAACTGGTCATCCATACCAGGCACTCAGCTCCTGCAGTATCACCTGGTGACTAAAAGAAGCTTATAAGCTCCAGGTAACCTCTGTGCCCATTGGCTATAAGCAGTTAATGTCAAACAGAAATTAGATCTATATCTTCCCCTTAGATATAGTCTCTTTAGATGCCTAAGAACCTGGACCATCATTGAAATGGAAATCCTGTGTAATCATAGATTATACTGGATGAGATAAAGGAGTGTCAAGTTTAATTAAGCCAGTTTGTGAAAAGCTACAGAAAGGGGTGGGGGAGAAGCAAAGGAAAATGTAAATTCCCCAAACATATATTTAGTTAAACACACTGTTATATGGATATTTAATGCGTGTGGTGCTGTGATGTCATAAAAAAACAAAAAAACATCTTAAGCTTGTTTTGAAATCAGTACAGTAGTCTCCAGCTAAGAGAACTCCCCTCGAGAAGCAAGCAAAGTGTTTCTATAGCTGATGTGTTCTTTAAGACGGAGTTAGCCAACAGACACAATATGAATCAATAAATAAATTAATATATATGTATTACTTGGCATGACGCACATCAACATGTGAAATGAACTGAATAAGTAAAAGCAAAACAACAGGCAAGTGTATGTTAATAAACTATAATAATAAAGTAACAAATTAACGTTAATAATACTAAAGCAAAACAACACGGTCATTAAGCTTAAATCGCTATGTACTATGAAATTAGCTGGCGGGTGTGTTTCAGGTTATCACAATGGCAGAGGCAAAAATAATGGGTGTTAATTAGGGTTAACTTAACGTTAATAAATTAACTGTCAAACTAAATTAACACAGCACCCCTCCACACATTACAGAATGCAGCAGCACTACACAAGATATGCACATTATTTAACAGAATGGTGAACAATTTCCAACTTTGTGTAGCAAGGAAAACATTAAGGAATGTATTTTCCTCTTGTTACAATGACAGATGTGCTTTGTGAACAAACAGTATGAAATGGTGGGGGCCTGCCATTGGAGGTCAGGAAATTGAATGTGTTTTTTCAGAGGCACTGCCAGTGGGAAAAGCCAGTAAACACAATATATAAGCTAAGGCTTTCTCTACAATTTATTGGGTCTGTCAACTTTAAGCTTCACATCCTAGTGACTGGAAACAACAAACAAACAAAAACATATTTTCAGATACAGTGGCTGCCAAGTATGTTTGGAAAACCTTTCCTATCCTTGTGTTGTGGTGGTTTACGTAGGGTTGCAGCTAAAGTCTCTTGTATTTTGTATAATAATCTGTTTTTTCATATTGACCTCACCAAGCTATTGCCTTATCAGTACAATACAGTTTAAAATAAATCTCTAAGCTTGGGATTCTTCTTAAAATCTTAATCTCTGAGTCCATCTAATGTTGCCAAACATTGCACAAGGTCTTCTTATCTGGTTTACTAATGACTTGAAGCCTTAAACACTGTTCACATGGTATGGTATTGTTTTATTTCCTTTTTTAGCCTTGCAGTAACATACATTAACATTAGATGTGACTAATACATAATAACAATAATAATAATAATAATAATAATAATAATAATAATAATAATAATAATAATAATAATAATAATAATAATAGCCTAAAATAATTGTTTGAAAATGTCAAGAAATCAATAAATATAGTTAAATGCTGTTTTCCAGTTAACTAGGCCCTATCACAACGTTTCTCAAGAATACATTTTCTTCTTAAGGTAGGGGTAGGGCTAAGGACACGTGTGTGTGACGAATCATTACCATTTTGTTAATTTGCATACGTTTTGTGTCATGTCTTGTATAATTTATCATTTACAGCAGAGTTGGAAAAACGTTCTCGATCACACATGTACCAAAAGAAGAAGTTGAAGTGATCACAACAAGCAATTACCGTATATGCAAAAAAAAAACAATGGGAAAAAATGACCACTCTACAGCAGGCAGTTCTCAAAAATCGTGCTATGATGTCAACAAGAAATGTGCTGCATGTACGTGTAAAAAGTGGTCAAAAATGATGGATTGGGGTCTCCCGAGTGGCGCATCTGGTAAAGGCACTCCGCCTGGAGTGCAGGATGCGCCCTAGCCTGGAGGTCGCTGGTTTGAGTGGCTATTCCATAGATGGGAGTTCCCAGGAGGCAGCGCACCATTGTATATATTGTAACGATCTGTGTATACGTGTTTACGTGCTGTGTGTGTCTTATGTTGTTCCCGTTGCTTGTAATTGTGCCCTTCCCCCTATGTATTTCCCACTGTTGTTTAACTCTGTCTCAGTTGCTGTGTAAGTTACTGTGCCTTCACGTGTTCAGTGTGTTCCGGTAGGAATTTTGGAGTTTTTTAAACGTTGTGAAAATATAATTTAATAATTTTCTAAACAGCTTAGCAAGACGATTGTCTCTGTGTATTGTGCACGGTTGCAGCACTAGGCATAGGAGCTGCACTGCAGGCTGTGTGAAAGAGGAAAAATGGTGTTTATTCGAGTTTAAAAAAACTTTTTGTTTGTTTGTTTAATAGAGTTATGGCGGCTGCCTGTGTTTATAGCTTGCAGTCACTCCATGTGGTATTTCTTTAGCATAGTGTAGCTCGTAATTCTTTTTTTTTTTCCACCCCACAATCACAATTATTTATATTTATTAAAAAAGGCAATGTTTCTCTGCTTTGCCTACGCTTGCCTCAGTAAATTCATTGCAGTTTTTTTTTTAATTAAATCGTTTTGATTTACTTTTCACTTGCTGTCTGATTGTGAGATAAGTCTGTTGTAAATAATGTTAAACTAATAATTTCTTATGATATTCTCATACTGTAGTTCTTTTAGTGATGTATAATAAAAAGTCTTGACTGCATCTTTAGATTGATATTGGTACTGCTTTCTCGGCATTGCTTTGTAATCATTTGTCAACAAAAAATGCATTATCGTTCATTCCACTTTGTTGTTGTTATGGTTACTGTAAATAGTTCCATTGTTTTTAGTAGATCTTTGTAGAAAAGTGCTGTATAATGTGGACAGAACTGCACAGTTAAGTGTCTGTGTGTGTGTGTGTGTGTGTGTGTATATTGTGTATATATTGTGTATCTATTTTCATTATTGTACAATTTAAAATAGCACAAACGGTAAATAAATAAATCACCTTTCTGCATTATCTTTCTTTCATTACACTCTGTTGTTGGTGGTTATTGTAGTTCCGTTGTTTATAGTTAGGTCTCTTCGTTTTCGGTTTTTATTTTTGATGACGTAATGTCCCTTTTTAAGTTTGTTTTGAGCCGACCTAATTTCTTAATTAAACTCTTAGTAGAAGTGTTGATTGTAAAACAAGATCGCTTTTGTTGTGTTTTTCCCTCCTGTAACTTGACTAAAATTCCGTTTCACTGCTTTTTTTAAAATCAAACTGAAACCACCTGTTATGCAAGTTTTCTCTTAATTGTGTTTTGTGAATCTCTGATTACACCGTGTAACAATTTTTTTTTTTTTTTTTTTTGGTTCCTGGGTAGTAAGTGTTATTTCCTAATTGCTTATGCCTCAAAAGTATAGAAAATGGCTATTATTCCCCACAAACTTTGCTTTTGTGACCAGGACAGTGATATTTTGAAATTTACCTATTTCCAATGAGAAAACGGGCGAATTTGTGTCTTTTCGTTCACATAAAGTCAGAAAAAAACAACATATGAATCCAAATTAACATGTATTTGTACTAAAGTAATACAAAAATGACTACAAGAGATTTAGATGTGAGTAGTTTTTCGAGATTTACGATTATACTGTAAATCACTTTCACGAATCAGCCCCCAAATGTAGTCTCCCATCATGTTCTCGTTATACTATCCTTGGTAGCGGCGTTCAAAGTCCAGTATATCCTGGTGGAAGCGCTCGCCTTGCTCCTCCGAGTACGCTCCCATGTTTTCCTTGAATTTATCAAGATGAGCATCAAGGGTATGGACTTTGAGGGACATCCTACAGCCCATTGTGCCGTAGTTCTTCACCAGAGTCTCAACCAGCTCCACATAGTTTTCGGCCTTGTGATGGCCCAGGAGGCCCCGATATATATATATATATATATATAATCTATCTCTATATATATATATATATATATATATGTGTGTGTGTGTAGATATATATATATATATATATATATATATATATATATATATATATGTGTATATATATATATATGTGTATATATATATATATATATATATATATATATATATATATATATATATGTGTATATATATATATATATGTGTATATATATATATATATATATATATATATATATATATATATATATACACACATAGATATATACTGTATAAAGTATTTGATTTTGGGAAGTCTTCAAAATTATGTTTGCTCTATAGTAAAAATCTTTATTATTTGCTAACCTGTCAATCAGTTAGTAATTGCAATACTATCATTACATTAGAAAGCACTGGTATGGATTTCCACCACCAAAACATAAGCTGGACTTTACCACTTTGCAGAAACAAAGGCCTCTGGGTTTGAAAAACAGATAATAAAGGGGAAAAGACTAAGCAAGAAACCCTCTGGGGATCCATGGGGGAGAGACACCTCCCTCCAAACTTTATATCATGATTTAATGTATGTATTTATTTATTTTTAACTATGTTCATGTGATTCCAGTAAGAATATTTGGAAGAGTAAGAAGTGTCTTGCATAAATGCCTGGAAATCAACCTCAGTGTAATGAGCAACCCAATCGGCCCTGTTTAGCAATGGGCACGAAGTTTAAACGCAGGCACAAAGGTCAGGGCAAGAACTACTTAACTCTGTGTATATTACTGTTGCACCTTTAAAAGAGCTCTCTATTGCTGGCAAATAATGAGCATGCACCAAGAGAGTATACCTAACCCTAAACAAGTGTTCTGCAAATAAACTGTTGGAGATTGCACTGTGAGTGGCTAGCTGGCCAAGTAAGGGTTTACCCCTTATAACCTAATATAGATTTTAGCTTTTGACTTTAATGTTGACCCTCTTGGAGGTATTCTTGTTTAGAAGGGAAAATTGAGCTAATTCGAATTAAGATCAAATAGTCATAACTGTATGTGCTGAATTAAGTAATGATTATAATTAACTTGATTTATTTCTGACTTCCTGTTTAAGTAAATGGTTGCTGTGACCACTGTCTAGCTGGGGACGACAGAATGCATTCTGGAGTCCATTCATTAGGACTGTGTAGTGGTTTGTGGGAATCAGTTTTACAAAGGGAAGCCCAGAAGGCTGCAATTTATTTATAGCATCAATTATAGACTTTGTTCAAGGGTCGACGCCAAGGGATCTGCAACAACTGATGTAAAACCACAACAAATTCTATGATTTGTGATAAATTACAGTAATGGGATATTTTAAAGGTAGAATAATGAAAATAATTACATGAAATGACAGGACAGATGCTTTTTATCATGTCTTATGAATACTTTATCTGAAACACACATTTCTAGGATGTTCACTCTTATTTTGTTTGTGGTTGTGACCTAGAAAAGTTTTCAAAAATACATTTTATACACATACTATATTTCCCATAAACTCTTATTATATTATTTTTGTATATGCTGCCACTGGGGGAAATCATTCGTAAACATAGTATTAAAGGGTACATAAGGACGTTTTTATTTTATTGTACCTCTCAGAACTATATTTTCCACTGGTAAATCCATCTCAGTTACATATGTGATCAGAAGGATGATGGGAAATGTAGTTCTGAGAGGTCCGTGCGGCTGCATGGAGCCATCTTGAGGCAGGGAATGCAATTTAAAAGTGTAAAAAAGTGGTCAAAATGTAAATAAAATAAAATAAATTAAAACAATACACACACCTTACGTAAACATATATTGTGTCTGTGACGTCCTACATCGAGGTAGATGGAGTTTCTGCAGAGGACGAAGCTGGAGAAGGGGCTGAAGCTGTTGAAATAGATTTTTCTGATGACTCGTCTGCCTTTTCGGCGATTTCCGGTGTTTTGGAAGAAGAAGCCGATATCAATCCCTCTTTTTCTCATTTCTTTTGCTTCATTCTCCGGTTCTGGAACCAGATCTTTAACTGAGTCTCGTTAAGCTGCAAGGCAGCGGCTATTTCTACTCTCCTGGCTCTTGTCAGGTACTTGTTGAAGTGAAACTCCTTTTCCAGCTCGGTGAGTTGCTTGGTTGTAAAATTTGTGCTTACTGTGTTGGGTTGTCCAGCGAAACCATATTCTCCAACTTTTATTGTGTTACATGGGAACATGTAACCCAATAAAATAAAAAGGTCCTTATGTACTCTTTAACTTTCACTGTTATGCAGATGACACACAACTTTATATTTCTGTAAAACCTGATGACTCCACTGCTGTTTCAGTCTAAAAATGGGATATCTGAAGGTTCTCGGCAACGACTAGAGCATGCAAACTCCCTAAAAAAATGATTTGGGCAACCTGACCTCTAATATAAAGCCTGATGTGAGAAACTTGGGGGTTATATTTGATTCTGATTTGAGTCTTGAGGAATGTTAATGTAGGCAAAATGTAAAATGGCCAAATTTTAGATTTTTTCTAAACTAGGTGTTTATGAATATGCAGTGCTGTAGGGATTTTCATTGGCAGATGTTGCCTGTGAACAAAAACCTTAAGCCAGGTCCACACCTGAGCGATCAGTTGTGCTGTAATTGCTGTCAGATGCTTGACAGTACCAGTAAATAGTGTTGACTCAGAAAGATCATTTTCAGCATATAAAAATGTACTTCGGTATGACTGGTGCTCCATAAATCATCAAACCTCTGAATGTATAACATGCACACAAAGAGACATTCTTTTTGAACTTCAAATGTTATTTATTAAAGGTGTGTAAAACCTCCAGTTTTTGTTTGCTGTCCTGTAGAAAACCTACCAAATGTTATATAAACTATTTTTTTGGTTTATAGATGTATATGCTGTGAAGCTTATTGATTTACAGGATTAAAACTTGAATCTGATGTTGTGAAAATTACAATAAATAATTAAAAGATTTTGATTCATTTTCCTGTTTTCCTACTTATATAGACAGACTCATTTTATTTTATTTAGGTATATTGTATTTAAAAAAGTAGTTGTAGTTGCATTTTCATCCCTGTGACTTCACACACCATTTCCCCCTTCCTCCATGATTTTTATTAAAGGTTTCTGTGACAAAATCCCAGCCTTAATTATAACAGCCAGGCCTTCAGTGGTAATTAGTGAACCATCGTTTACTAAAGATAATGACAGACTGAAGGAAAGAATTGACAGCACCAGCAGAGTCAACGTAATTGTCAGAAGAATAAAAAAATACACACACTTTTGTTGCGCAACTAGTTGCTCAGGTGTGGACAAAGCAGTTGCAGGTGATTAAGTTGTGCAATTTCGAGAGCGATTTGGTTGTGCAACTGATCGCTCAGGTGTGGACCTGCCTTTACACTAACAAAAGAACATATAACAGAGTTCTGGCTACTCAGGTCACAATACCATGTAGTGTGAAATCATGTACCCGGATCGTACCCAGGTCGGCAGCAACCCACCTCAAGATGTGGGTAGTCACGTTTTGACCCGGGTCGAGTGAGACTAAATGCATGATGGTTGTTCAAAAGCTGACGCAGTAACAAACAACCGTGCCTACGTGAAGGTTTCACTCCCGCAAGGAACATTTCTGTTTATTCTCTTTAGCCATAATTCTGTTGATTTGAGACACACCATGAGCCAGATTGCAGCAGGGATGAAGAGACATTTGATCTAAATCAGCATTTGGGCTGACAATTCAATCCAGAGAAACTGAACAGATGAAAGGGTGGTCATGTGAACGTTGCTGCTTTCGCGACATTGCGTACTTGATTCTGTCACCCAGGTCGCGACCCGGATAGAGCATACCAGTGTGAAAGGAGCTTATGTGTGTTTGCAAACAAAGAACAGGTCAAGCAATCAAGAACAACAAAATTTTAGTTAGTTCTTTATTTTGCTGGTTATTGTTTGTAGAATACGTTTATTATATAAACAAAGCCATGATTTGTATCTCTTTTTAAGTTGGAGTTGAACACATGCAACAAAGTGTGTTCTCCAGAATGCCCTATAGGGTCACATTTTGTATACTGTTTCTAGTGAAACAGTAATCTGTGTTATCTTGGATATGGGAGCATGTAAACAGAGCTCCTGCAGTATGTTCTGTCAGATCCTCTGACTACAACAAGGAGATGCAGCTTAGTATGTAACATTCTATATTACTTGTTATAGTTGACTAATCAAATTAGTCAACAGTGTCTGGGATAGTGGTTTTACAAATCTAAAACTAGTCTCAATAATTGTTAGAGAGTATTGTAGAGATGGGAGGTAAGGTTTTATTTTCCCAAAGGCTATCCAAACATTTAAGAACAGCTATGGATTTAGTGATTACAGTTCTTCCCGACAAGAAAAAGCAGGAGAAGTCCATTCCACAAGAATGAACTTAAGTTTTTTTTTAACCCCTTTCCCACCACATGAAAACAAATTCAAGATCCCTTTCTAGTGTGAATCAAGTGGAACCCTATGAGGCTACTTAACTGCATTTAACTCTTTTTTAAAATTCTATTTTAACTATCGTAATGGGGTCTTAGTACCTTCTACTTTAATTGTGGGAGTCCGCTGAATGATGAGAGAGAGACAGAGGGATGCAGTTTACAACACCACTCAGGCATCCAGGTTTTATTCAAGTAAACAAAAAAAGTTGCAGTGACAGGTGGCCACCACTAGGGTACCAGCAATGATAGCCCTAGTGCACGAGGACATGCCCTGACAGAGTGTAATCAAAATAAGAGCTCCAAAAAAGAAAAACAATACAGTGAGAAAACAGCTAAAAACAAAAATAGTTTGCCAAACACTGGCTTAACACTGCTCCCACTAAAACGGAGGTCCCACTCCAGAACCTACTCCGTGACACACTAAAATAAACTGTTGTTGGATCAAAATCCCCTAAATTAATCCCTACACAATCCACTCACCCTGGCTCAACACACAGTAGTGAGGCTGCATGCTTGCTGGAACTAGAACAAAAGAATTGGGTTTCCAGCTCCTTTTTTATACCATGTGGCTAGGCTTAATTGATCATCAATTAGTCAATTAAGCCCCAGCCACATTCCGCGCATGGATTTGGCAGAGTTGGATTTAACCCCATCCCTGCCAAACTTAAATTCAAAACTTTACAACTTTATGTACAACTGCAAAAACCTGCCATATCTAGTGCACACTTAAATTCAATATATCTTTTTTTTAAACTATACAAATACATAACAATACCATACATTATTTACACGTGCAGGGCTTTTGCCCAGCCACACTATACAATACTTTTTTTTACATGCAATATACATGTATTAATATTTTAACAACTGTCCAGACTAACATTTCTTTCAGCAACTTTGAAGTTCTATATTGCTTTATAAACTGGCAAAAATCTAAAAGTCCCTGCCATGATAGTTAATGGTATGAACCCGAAACCGGGAAAAGTTGTTCCCTGTTTATTAAATAAAGTAACTGGAAATATCTCAAATTCTGTAAAAATAAAATCTGAAATTTCAGTGATAAAATGGCCCACTGAAAATACAACCAAAATGTGATTTGACAGATTTGAAAGACTGGCAATAATAATAATATTGTCCCTAGCAGAACAACTGGAAATAAGTTGGAATTGGCCTAAAAACATTACATTTCATTTGAAGCATCTTGGCCGACTCTCCTGTAAGGTTGGTAACACGGGCTGGTTTTGTTTAAAAGCTCCTCGGAGTGATCTCACATTGTTTCCATGATATTTGGGAGGTAAGCAACTGTACTTCAGCAGCCAGGGCAGTGGTTAAAAGTCACCTATCGTTACATTTCTCATATGCTGTATTAGAGAAATTATACTATAAACTTTATAGCACGAAACAAAAAAAGGCTAAATACCACAGTATATGATTCAACTAGGTTTATCATGCTTAATTAACGGTACTGCACGATGATTAGGTCTTTACCGAAAACCCAAATACTTAACCTTGGTTCAATGCTAAATATATATTGCAGTTCAAACATTAGTTTTTCATTAAACTAGAGCACTTGATTAAATAATTTTCTTTCTATATTGTATAGTTGTATCTCTTTTACTGTTATATCCCTTATAAAATGTTACCATACAAACATAGCAAAGTGTAATAGAACATTGTGAAATGAAAGCATGGCAAATCATAATAAAGCCCAGAGAAAAAACATAGTTAACACCAGATAAATAAATACAAATAAATACAGTAGAAATGTGTCGAGATCATAAGATAATTTAGCTCAGGAATTCTACATTTCAATCTGTTATGGCGAGATCATGAGATAAATCATCTCAGGATCTACATATAACCCATTTTTATTTTTTTCATGGACTCAATGAGGCGCCATATATATATATATATATATCATTCTGTAACATTTTTTATCAGTGTGTTTTGAGGGAAGAGATCATTATACATTCTCATAAATCTATAGAAACAGTGCTTTCAATTTCACATGGTACTATGGATGAATGGATCTCTCTTCTGCTGTATAGTATATAAAAGTCAGTTTATCACACCAGGTGTATACATGTATGCATATGCTTTTTAAAAGTGCTTTTTAACTTGGCATGTTATATAAAACCTCAGTAAAATATTTATGTTTACCACTTACAAGTTCTCTTCTCATTCCTTTAGATTTTTACAGGATCCTGTGGGAGACTAGAATGATAGTAGTTATTTCAGCATGTATTTTAAATGACAAGATTCTGTGTTTTGGCTAAGGCATTCTCTTCTTTGTCATAAATCTTCATGGTTAATGATGTTTATAGGAGTTAGTAATTCAGGTTTAACTAAACAGTAAAAGAGCTTCACTGGATAATGTGAGGTCATTTTATTATCTGCTGCCTTTAAAGCAAGGAGCAGATACTAAAATTATGCTTTCAGTCCATCTGTCTTTCACACTTCATAACTCACAAACTAAGTAGGTTATGGAGGTCACTGTCACAGTGGTAGACTGTGACGGGGTGCCAAACCCCTTGTGTATATTAATTTATTTATGTATGTCTTTTCATTATTATTATTATTATTATTATTATTATTATTATTATTATTATTATTATTATTATGTTTAAATGCAGGTGGATGGGAACCGACCGTCATTGTTATTTATTATTTGAGACTGGCGAAAAAGCCTGTCTCATAAAGTGTGGTTGGCGTGGATGGGGTTAAATGCCCATCCCAAGAAATCTCGTGGGAATGTGGCTGGAGCCTTTAGGTAATTATTTTATTAATGGGTAATTAAGGCTCCAGCCACAGAATATAAAAGAGCCACTCCAAGCTCATTAAGGGGGGAGAGAATTTCGAGGAGTTGAGAGCGAGAGCGAATGCTACCAGTGAGAGATCCAAAAGGTACTAGTTTTGTAAAATATCATTATTTTTTGTGTTTGTTTTGTTTTGGCCAAAATGCCCTTTTCTTTTGTGTGTTTTTGTTTAAAAGTATTTTTGTTTAAAATAGTTAATAAATATTCTGCTGCGGCAGATTCGCCCCATAGTACCTGTGTTTTTGTTTCATTTCCCTGTCTGACATCACCCCTGCAGCCATCTCTGCCACATAGACTAAAGCATATACAAGGATTGTGGCAAAGCTTTGACTTTTTACCTCCAGCTGAATGTCACAGAATATCAAGATGATTCTGTGTCTTCAACATTCTTCCGATGGGAGTATAACCAGGGTTAGACTTCTACAGAAAATAGTGAGTTGACTCTATAGGTTTACACAATGTGGAGCAACAATGCATGTTTTCCTACACTGAAGGGGTTTTGGGGCCCATCAGGCTCCCAGTCTGGAGGGACAGCCCATTCCACCTTTTCCAGAGTGCTTGGCAAATTTCTGGATGTCATGCTGAAAAGGGCAGGCCAATACATATAATTTCCTAAGAATACTCGCATAACTGATGTTGGCTGAGGCTTTTCCAAACAACTCTATTTCATGCTAAGTGACCTCAGCTGCAAGGACTCTCAGCTCCTTCTCAGAAAACTTTTCTTTTTTTTCCATGCACCAAGAGGACTTTGCTGCCCTTCCTCTGACATATTTTTTTTGGTTTGTATTTTTGTACTCCACAAATGTCATACGGTGCCTACTGCTCTCTGTACTACTAACTCTGCAAGTGCAGCCGCTAAATAGACCCATGCGCTCATTGAGACCCTCATTATCATAATTGCAGGTCATTTTTTGTGCATGTTGAGTAATTTGCATTGCTCTTAAGCTTACATAGGGAGCATTGCAAAATAATTGCCTGGCTACAATGCAATTTGAATTTTTCACCCTCAATTATTTGCAATGTGCCTATACTTACATCAACCCGTTGATGTTTTACATATTTGTAGAGAGTTTATATAACAAAAAAACTTCACCAAACTTCTATTTTTGAATCCTTGCCTCCTACATATGTTTAGGTTGCTATAATGCCCGAAGCCACAGGAGGCGCAATAGGTCACTAACATTTCTGCAGTAAAAGGGCAAAAAAAAAACTGTTAATCTAAATACATCTAAATTCCTCTCATCAAGAATCATTTTTGGTTTTTGTTTTTATACCATGCTTGATAAGAATCTTAGTGGAATGCAAAGCCTGTGTTGCCAGATATTTGTATGGTGGTTGAAAAGGCTAACACCTCTGCTATTCAACATCAATACCCACAGTTTACTTAGAAAGAAGTTTACAGAGCGTGCAAGCATGTCTATGTAAATATTTATTGTACTATAATACACTTTAACGCCTTAAAATACTCTCTGTGTTTTAATGGAGTCTATTTAAATGATCTTAATACAGCCAGATTTGTGTGTGTGTGTGTGTGTGTAGTAATGGTAATACTGTACATGGGTCAATACATTTTAGAACATTAACATAGACCCCAATGTCTGTTAGAATAGATGTACAACTTTGATTGGTGAATATATTAAGGTTTAAGGTAGCATTGACTGATTAGATAGTTTGGCCTAGGATATCCCCTTGAGGTTTGACTTCTGACAGCAGCCAGAGGCTTTTATAATACAGTATAAGATCTTAGCATAGGGGCTGAACCTTCAGCCCTAGAATTATGGCAAGCCTCCAAAAACAAAAACAAAACAAAAAAGAAAATGTATATAAAAAGTAAATTATGCTAAAGCTGGTAAAATCAAGTTTTGAAAGCTCCATAATAGTTTAGAACTTTAGGATTTACAGTACAGTCATTTGCTGCTCCTCATGTGCCTTTTCCATGTGCTTTGCTGGAGGGCACTTCCATCAGTGCCTCACTTGTAGTGTAAATGTAGAGCCAGGAGATTGTGTCACTGGATTAGAATATGGTGGAAGACATGTTTGATTTTTATGCAGATTTATCCAGATTTCCACCATTTGATCCATAATCTTTTTTCCTTATGTGGGCTACGTGGTCTTGGACTTTGCGGTAGGTGGGGTGAAGACTCCTGCTTGCGGAATGGCAATTGTGAATGATGAGTGTCTAGGAGGTGACAGGGGTTTTGGGGATGAATGTAATCTCTGCTTGCTGGGCTAAACTTTTTCAGGGGAAACAGAAGGTGTTTCCTACCTTCATTGTGGCTGTGGAACCAGAGGCTAGAGGAGTATGGGAGCAAGTCTTCCGGCAGGCAGAGCAGCATGATAAACCTGATGGTCGGATGGGGACAGTGAGGCTGGCCAGTCGCCAGCTAGTGATGGTTCCCCTGAGAGTGAGATGATTGTGTGGGCCTGAGTTCCAGAGTCAAAGTACAGTCGGAAATAATGCGCCTTGGTTGAAGCTGTGGAAGGAGGTGAGTCATTGCAGGTCATCCCAGTGTGAGTCCGGAACCTAAACCCCTATCTCATAGAAGTGACACGACAGTGCCTCCTAGCGACAGTCTTCCAAAACAACTCCATGGAGGTAAGAGTAGAGCGCGATGTTCTTTCAGAGGCACGCCCAGGAGTGGTGGAAGTGTATATCCAAAAGATCCAGGCTCTGGAGAGGGAGGAGGTCCCTGTGCTTTCCCTAAAGAGAGAAGGGGTGACATCGGACCAACAGGCACAGTTGGACGCTTTGCTCCTTCGATGGCAAAAAGTGTTCTCGGAGCATGAGGAGGATTTCGGCCGGACTGACGCAGTGTTACATCAGATCCCGACAACTGAAGCACCCCTAAGCAGAGAACATTTTAGACCTATTCTCCCAACTCTGTATCAGGAGCTGCGTATGTTGCTGGCCAGGATGCTGGAAGGTGGAGTGGTTCAGGAGAGTGCTAGTCCTTGAGCAGCTCCGGTCATGCTGGTGAAAAAGAAGGATGGGACCTGAGGATTCTGCGTAGATTATCATAAGATGAATGCATTGATGCATAGACACTTACCCCCTCCCCTGCATTGAAGAATCACTGACTAGCTTGAAGCAAGCCGAATGGTATTCAACATTGGATTTAGCCAGGATACTCGCAGGTCGAGGTGGATCCGAGGGACTGATAGAAGACTGCTTTCATCACCCCCCTCGGCCTGTACGAGTTTGAGAGGATGCCCTTTGGGCTGTGCAACGCCCCCACCACCTTTCAGCGCCTGATGCAGAGGTGTCTGGGAAGCCAGGTAGCTGAGTCATTGTAGATCTATCTGGATGATGTGATCATGTACTCCCCTGACTTTGAGACTCTTTTGGGTCACCTAGAAGAAATGTGGCGCCATGGGTGGAAGCCACAACCAAACAAATGCCGGCTCTTTCAAAAAGAAGTTCATTATTTGGATGTTGTGCGAGACTGGACCCCACCATCAACGATACGACAGGTACGCTCCTTCTTGGAATTTCTGGGTTACTACTGGAGATTTATTTCTGTATTCTCTAAAATTGCAGCCCCCTACATGCTTTCTTGGTGGGTACATCCACATGTGGAAAGAAGGCGGCCCTGGTGAATTGGACTCCAGAGTGTCAAGTGGCATTTGAAAATCTGATGTCGGTTTTGATGAGTTCTCCTATTTTGGCATGTGCAGACTTCACCCAAGCCCTTCCATTTGTATACTGACACCAGCTCACCAGCTTGGGAGAGTTGAGTGCGGTGTTAGCCCAGGAGCAAGATGGGGTGGAGCGTGTGATCGCCTATGCCAGCTGAAGTCTTTATCCCCCGAAAGGAATTATCAGAATTTCAGTTCCTTTAAGTTGGAGCTTTTGGCTCTCAAATGGGACATAACGGAAAGATTCAAAGATTAACTGTGGGGAGTTCAGTTCACCGTGTATACTGACAATAATCCCTTGGTACGCCAAGTTGGGAGCAACAGAACAAAGGTGGGTGGCTCAATTGGCAAATTTTCAATTTGAGTTGAAGTATAGACCAGGTATTGCTAACAAGAATGCAGATGTACTCTCCAGGTTGCCTGAAGAACAAATGGTGCATGCAGACCCAGTGATGGTGGCTTCAGCCTAGGTACCTCCCGACGGGGACTGTAACCCAGAGACCCATGGAGAGTGGGGATGGAGACTGACCCCCTGGAAGGAATGGCAACAGCATGACACCGGCTTACAACAGGTGAGGATCTACCTGGAGCAGGGCACCTTACCGGGCATGGTGGACAGAAGAAATGTGCCCATGGCAGTGCAAAGGATTCTGCAGGAATGGAGATGTTTGATTCTGCAAGAGGGTGTCATTATTTGGCAATACCAGGAACCTAACCCATAAGCAAATTGTTGTTTCCCAGGCGCAGGCTCATATGGCCTAGGAGGAATACCATCATGCAGGTGGCCACCTCAGATGGGAGAAGACGCTGTCAGTGTTGTGGCGAAGCTTCTTCTGGCCCCAGAAGAGATCCAGAACTGGACGTCCGAGTGCCCTCGCTGCGTCGTGAGCAAGGCCGAACCATAGGTGAGAGTACTGCTCATGCCCATAGTTAGTTCTGCCCCTATGGAGTTAATAGCTAGGGCGTCCTGCAGATTTGCATCTGTATATTTTGGTTATGGTAGATTTATTCTCTAGATTTGCATGGGCAGTGCCCACTAGAGACCAAACAGCTCAGACTACAACACTGATCCAGCCTTTTGGGTGCCCTGAAAGAATCCATTCAGATATGGGAGTTGGATTCGAGTCCACCACAATACAACAGTTATGTGAAATGTGTGGTTGCAAAATGAATTGGACCACCCCCTATCATCCCCAAGGAAATAGAGCCTGTGAGCAGTTTAATCAGACCTTGTTGACTTTGTAAGGAACCTTAGAAGAAGAAGGGCAACACCGGTGAGAAGAGCCTCCCTGAAGTAGTTCAAGCTTATAATAATATGGTGCACAGCAGCACCGGCCTGACCCCCTTTTTTGCAACCAGTAGATGCTAGTAGTTTGGATCAGTGGGTGTGAACCCATCACCAGCGGTTAGCCTGTACTTACGAAAAAGTGGGGAGGCAGGCAGAAAAGCACCAAAAATAAGCGGTTATATGATTATAGAGCTAAGGAGGCTCCGCTACTGCACAGAGAGAGGGTACTGGTTCGAAGCTTCCTCCGCCAATCCCAGGGGAAGTTGGCTAACCGGTGGGACCGGTACTTTTTATTATAATTGCCTCCCTTAGACCAGGGCATCCAGTGTATAGGATTCGGCCAGAAGGTCGGGAGGGCCCTGAACGCACTATACATAGAAATCATGTATGGTTATGTAGATTTATGCCCCCAGTAGTACAGCTGAGGGAAGAGCAGGCCCCTGCAGAGAAAGTTTCCTGACCACCTTTGTGAGGGTGGCTTATGTGAACACCCCACCAGAATATTGCACTAGGACCTGTGGTGTCGGCCCCAGTGCCTGGATAATAAAATATTGTAACGAAAAAACAACGCTCACAGAACAAAATAAAAGTTTAAACAAAAACAGGTCATGAACACAAAACACAACACGTAGGTCAGGCTGGGCAGTAGCCTTCACTATACCATGCAGTTTGTTTTACTTTCGGTTTTGCTTTTGCTTTTCTTCACTCGCTCTCATTCTCGTTCTCTCCTCTGAACACCCCCCCTTGAACACAGAAGCTGCAGGGTTTTTATACATGTGACCATCTAACAAATACTCATACAATAAATCAATAAACGGCACCAGCCACATTCTCACAAGCTGTCTGGGAGAGACAAGCTACTAACACTGCCTCTGCCAGACCACATTTAAACTAATAATAATAAACAAAACTGTGTGTTTTTAACTACACACAAAATACATTTAAATCATAACACATTCACCCGTTCTAAAATAAAAACAACAATACATTTTAAATCATAATCCAATAAATGCAAACCGTTTATTTACAAGTAGGTCTTTGCCCTGCCCCCTATTTACACACAGGGCTTTTCAGGCCTGTCCCACTGACTATGTGCAGGGCTCTCTCCTGCCCTGCTACAGGGGGATACATAGGGTAGAGCTCTGTGGTTACTGACGAAAACCAAATGGTGTGAATTAAATTGTGTGAATTTTAATACTAAAAATATATGAAGATATTTACTTATCTGTCTGATTGCTTCTGTCCTTCCATGTGGGTCTTGGTGTGGTGGCTGGGTTTTTAAGAAACAGTGTTGGTTAATTTGGTTGATGGTGTGATTGCCAGTATTATACACTGTCTCAATCTTGTTACGGTCACACTTGTTCACTTTACACCTTCCAAATCTCCTGGATGTCCTGGGTGAAATCATTGCAAGAAGAGCTATGTCTTAATTAGCTGTACCGTGTTATGCTACAAAGGAAATAAACAAGAACACAGCTTTTAATGGTGGTTAAACAAGTGGTCATGTTGCCTTTATTTAACAAGGTACAGGATATCAATGATTGATATTGCAGCAGGACCTGACTCCTCATTCACCTATCTCACAAAGTTCACTTAAGACTTCAGACGTTTACAAAGCTGTGTACTGCATGGCCTTTAGCTGCTGCTACAGATTGACCTTTAAAGGCTGCTGTTGTGAATGCTTCTTGTGGGTGTGACAATCTGTGATGCAGAGCCTTTTGTAATGCTGCCATTGTGGCTGAGCACACCTGTATCAGTTACGTGCGGATACAGAGTGCAAGAGTGCGGTCTTATTTTTTCATACCCTTATGACATTACTTTTGTTTTATTTATTTTTTTGTTTGTGTTGCTGTGTTTGAGTATTGTGACTTTGTATATTAGCTTTTCCAATATATATCTTCAGTATGAGGAAGGACAAATCATTTTGTAAATGCAGGCACCACTATTGTCACTGCCTGCTATGTCCTTGTAAAAATAAGCTGACTTACTATATTACATGACCTCCCATTTCTCTCCCTCTTCCACAAAGGGCACTAAAAGGCAGTATATGTTGGCTCTGGAAAGTCTAACCATGATTTTGAAAAATGTGTAAATACATTTTAAAATGTCTGAAAGACACAGTGAATCAATTACATATTTTTTATGTTCATGGTCTCAATCTAAATGTGTATTATTATTATTATTATTATTATTATTATTATTATTATTATTATTATTATTATTATTATTATTATTTAAAATATATTTTGTTACATAAGGTCATCATAAAAAATGCCTCCAAAATAAACAGTGATACACATTTTCTGTCAAAAATGTTCTGTCAATAGTACTGAGAAGAAAAAATAGTATGCTGAGCAATATTAACTTCTTAAGAGATATGCAGTGAAGTCAGTCAAACCATATATTGAAATTCTGACAGATGCACTTGAACATCCATTAACAAATGTAATTCTCTCATCAAACCACTAACTTGTTCAGCATATTTGGCTATCATATGTTATAAATGAACACTAAAACTGAACATAAGTCCAGAGTTAGTTATGTATTTCCTCACAAATAGTTTTTCCACGTAGAACCATCACATTTTCTGTTTATCCTACTGAGAAGTCAACTTAACAGCAAGTTATGCCAAAGATACTAGTTTCCGAACAGACTGGTGTCTGTGACGTGTTTCTTTTCCAGAGATAACCATCCATGATTTTGCTTTTCAACACTCACACATACTGGATGCAGTGAACAAACAGTTAACAAGCAGTACTACAATGTGGAAGTAGGTTAATGTGAGGTCATGTCAGTATACAGACAGTGGTGAAAAGCACATGTTTGTGAATCATTTTTAAAAGGCTAACATTGGGCACAAGTCCAGCTTTTTTTCTACAATAACATCGAAAAGATTTGAAAAATTAAATAGTCCTGTGTATGCCTGGGGTGACATCTGGAGATGTATGGAACAGAGAACAGGCCTGCTTGCCATAATTAATAGACATTTATTACGGTGAATGAGAGGAAAACAGTTCTCCTCTCTAAAACACAGACAGGTTGAGTTTATAAACTGTACACCACCCTACTTGGCATCTGAGGTTTTACTGTTTATTTTCAGACCCTTAGAAATTCTAGCTAAACAATTAATTCAACTTGTTCAAATCTTCCAGACAACGTAATACAAATGACTGTATACCATTATGTTGTTTTGGCCTAAAGTGAGTGATAACTGGATAAAAAAAATAAAAAAACCTTACCCTTTCTTTGCACTAGAAGCAATATTACTCTACTGAAGATGTCTTGTCTCTTTGCTTTCGTACATTTTTATTTCCTACATTTGAAAATCAGTGTGTATGCTGGCCATCCTAGTCCAGGTATTTGTTCCAACCAGTCATTTATTAATTGGACAAATTAAACATGATCAGTTTGTTATTTAATAGATAAACTATTGTGGTGTTGGGCACCTATGATTTACATTATCATGTAACTAAACAGCACTTATGCAACACACCTTATTAACTTTTGATAATAATCCTTTCTTTGTGGTGTAAAGACTTGCATAACATTTTAATATGTCGAACTGTCAACATGACCTGTCTTTCTGTCTTTCCTTTATTTTGCTTCAAAAGGAAATAATTGAAGTCCATACAAATATTGTAAGATCAAGATTTATTTTCAGCTGTCCAAACAGCACACACATATTGTTCTCAAACATAAGCAGATGTGTCACTTACCTCAGGCATACATCTTAGAAATGGAAGTCATAAATATAGGCAGATGGGTGTGTAACCTTAGCTGTACATATTTGGAAATTTGCCAGCTTGAGCTGGATTATTCTATCCTTTAGCAGCTGTCTATTACAATGCTATTCACTTATGACTGTCAACATCCTTTACAATATAAAAGGAGAATGACTGGTCCTACTTTGCCTTGCACACACTATAATAATACAATTATAACTACAATTTTTGCAGTGGGCCATACTACATAATTATGTAATGAGTTTATATTATTGAATCTGCAGACAGCCATGTAATAACGGTTTCAGTAATAGTGATGGTGAACCTGTTTTGTCATAAACACATGGGCCCTTAAGGTATTTTTCTTTTTTTTTTTTATCTGGTCTATAATCATACAGTTGGTGTAGTACCCGCTGCAATTTTAACAAGAAGGTTTTAACCAAACAGGTTTTCAGAATATTAGCTGGGGTTTACAGTAATTTTGGTGTACAAAATAATGATAAACATAGGAATCGTTCAGTCGGGCGTTGAAGCCAGATGTGCTGGTCCGATATGTCTTGTCCCACTATGTTGAGCTGTTTGTTGCTCTTTTACTATTGCTATATGACACACAGGGATTGGACTATCATTTAAAAGTGCACTTTTCCCTGCAGGTGATATATGAATAATCTATACCTTACATCAACCATCAATCAAGAATCTCTATATTAAAAAGCACACAGCCATTGTATAAATATATATGTTTGCTAATGAAATTTGATGTTCAGAAAAAGAATTGTCAATCAGACAAACGATCTGGCTAATGACTTCATCAGCTAGTGACTTAATCAGTTAAGGTAGTGACAATAGGGATGGGTTGTTACATCTGAAAGGTGTCAATGAATCTGGACAATAACCCAAATACTAAGCCTTTAGCGAGTTAGGTATATTGAACGACAATTCAGGATGCTTCCACTAATGTCTTAGAGCATTTTTTTGTCTGTAGGTAACTTAACCCTCAAACAAGCTAAATCATTGCCATTACTTTTTCAGCTTGTCTTGCAGTATCCTGCTGTCCCATTCTGAAAAAAATGGTATACAATGAAAGCCAGTGGTTCAGTCCAAAACATTTTAGACCAGTCAGCTTTATATAAAACACTCTTGCTTTTTGGATGCTGCTTTAAAATACGTTCAATTTGTATCTATGCCATAAGCAGGCTGAGGATTAGAAAAACAAATAACACTATGTAACACAATTTTTGTTCCTGGGTAGTAAGTGTTATTTCCTAATTGCTTATGCCTCAAAAGTATAGAAAATGGCTATTATTCCCCACAAACTTTGCTTTTGTGACCAGGACAGTGATATTTTGAAATTTACCTATTTCCAATGAGAAAACAGGCGAATTTGTGTCTTTTCGTTCACATAAAGTCAGAAAAAAACAACATATGAATCCAAATTAACATGTATTTATACTAAAGTCATACAAAAATGACTACAAAGGATTTAGAAGTGAGTAGTTTTTCGAGATTTACAATTATACTGTAAATCACTTTCACGAATCAGCCCCCAAATGTAGTCTCCCATCATGTTCTCGTTATACTGTCCTTGGTAGCGGCGTTCAAAGTCCAGTATATCCTGGTGGAAGCGCTCGCCTTGCTCCTCCGAGTATGCTCCCATGTTCTCCTTGAATTTATCAAGGTGAGCATCAAGGATATGGACTTTGAGGGACATCCTACAGCCCATTGTGCCGTAGTTCTTCACCAGAGTCTCAACCAGCTCCACATAGTTTTCAGCCTTGTGATTGCCCAGGAAGCCCCGAACCACTGCGACAAAGCTGTTCCAAGCCGATTTCTCCTTACTAGTGAGCTTCTTGGGGAATTCATTGCACTCCAGGATCTTCTTTATCTGTGGTCTGACGAAGACACCGGCTTTGACCTTTGCCTCAGACAGCTTAGGGAAGAAGTCTTGAAGGTACTTGAAGGCTGCCGACTCCTTATCTAGAGCTCTGACAAATTGTTTCATAAGGCCCAATTTGATGTGCAGTGGTGGCATCAGCACCTTCCGGGGGTCCACCAGTGGCTCCCACTTGATGTTGTTCCTCCCCACAGAGAACTCGGTCCGCTGTGGCCTGTCCCAAAGGCAAAGATAGCAGGGAAACTTGGTAAAACCGCCTTGGAGACCCATCAGGAATGCCACCATTTTGAAGTCTCCTATGACCTTGATGCCATCTCAGAAAAATGCAGATATGTATCCACTTAGGCAGCTGGAACTAAACTGAACTGGTGGGCTTAAGGCCCCTGTATTTATACTACTATTTATATTACTGGAAAGTTCTAGAAGTTACTCCAAGTTTACTCAGCACTGAATCTATCTGGAATGTTCTGGAAAATAGGTAAATTTCAAAATATCACTGTCCTGGTCACAAAAGCAAAGTTTGTGGGGAATAATAGCCATTTTCTATACTTTTGAGGCATAAGCAATTAGGAAATAACACTTACTACACAGGAACCAAAAAAAAAAAAAAATTGTTACACGGTGTAATTTACAAATAGCTTTTATTTATATGTAGTAGCAACTTTTTATATATTTTCCAAACAAATCACCATTCTAATTATCATATTACAAAGTTTAACCATGAAAAGTGCATTCCATAGACTACAGCCAGTAAAACACCAATGCCTAGTGATTTTAAGCCAAAAATGAAACCTGTTTTATATAATGTTGAAGCTTTGCTGAATGTGATAACACAGAACACTACATACAGTACAAAATTTTTGGATAGTGAAAGCTGATTTATTTGAGGACATTGTGGTATCCCTTTGAATCGGTAAATGGCCTCTTTAAGCAGCCAAATAATCCTTTATTCTAAGAATGCTCATAAAAAGAAAAAATAGTCAGTTAAATGTATATGCTATTGTGTCATAAAACAACAAATGGCTTTGTTTTTAATGCTGTGAATCATAAATCAGATTATGCTTTTTTTTAAAAACACACACACACACACACATATATTATATGGGTAAACCCCAAAATGCGGGCAATTCGTGGATTAAAATAATTTATTTCAGGCTTTGACCGGGCAAACAGTGGTCTGCCCACTACTTCTCGGGCAGTGTCCGGATCACTCCCTTTGTTCTTTCATTCTTGTTGTGAGTGACAGGCAGATCTTCCCTCTGTTCTTTCATTCCTGTTGTGAGTGACAGGCAGATCTTCCCTCTGTTCTTTCATTCCTGTTGTGAGTGACAGGCAGATCTTCCCTCTGTTCTTTCATTCCTGTTGTGAGTGACAGGCAGATCTTCCCTTTGTTCTTTCATTCCTGTTGTGAGTGACAGGCAGATCTTCCCTCTGTTCTTTCATTCCTGTTGTGAGTGACAGGCAGATCTTCCCTCTGTTCTTTCATTCCTGTTGTGAGTGACAGGCAGATCTTCCCTTTGTTCTTTCATTCCTGTTGTGAGTGACAGGCAGATCTTCCCTCTGTTCTTTCATTCCTGTTGTGAGTGACAGGCAGATCTTCCCTCTGTTCTTTCATTCCTGTTGTGAGTGACAGGCAGATCTTCCCTTTGTTCTTTCATTCCTGTTGTGAGTGACAGGCAGATCTTCCCTCTGTTCTTTCATTCCTGTTGTGAGTGACAGGCAGATCTTCCCTTTGTTCTTTCATTCCTGTTGTGAGTGACAGGCAGATCTTCCCACTGTTCTTTCATTCCTGTTCTGAGTGACAGGCAGACCTGCCTAACCTCTGGGTTTTCCATTCGGTCTCAGGGTCTGGGTTCTGTCGTGAAGTCTCCAGGTGTTTGGAGATTGACTGCTGAACAAAACGAAACCCTAGATGCTTAAATGTAATTACCAAGTCCCTCCCCCTAGCACTATAATTGGCTGCCAATAATACTAAGGAGTTGTATTTAACTGTCCAATCAGAGAGATGGATGCAGTTACTGGATGGAACATGAATGATAAGCTGATTCACGTTTGACAATGTTTATGACAATCGATCTAAAGAGTTGGACCGTGCTCCTGGAGTGACTGAGAGTGTAAGTTAAGTACGTAATACATACGTAGATTTTAATAATTTGTTTAAATGAAATTAGTCAAGTCGTCAACAAAAATATATTTTTAAACACATTTTTAAATATATGCCTTTTTTTCTGAAAGCAGACTTCCTGTGTAGTTTTTATGAATGGGATGAGTGAGTGAATGATTGAATGACGCTTCTCAGGTAGGTGGGTCAAACAAGCTCTTTAATCGTAGCTCTGTCTCTGTCCCCTGAAAACATAAAATAAAAGATCTTTGAGATTAATTTTGGACTTTGACTGGGCAATTGTGAGAACTCCTAGATCTACCCATGCAAAACCCAGAATGAAAGATCTTTGTGATTAATTTCAGACTTTGACCGGAATTGCCCAGGTTCGGGGTATGCCTGTAACATATATATTTATTTTTACAATAAAGGAAGTCCCATTATATATTCTCTACAATCATGGCATTTATGGAAAGACTCCAGAATCCACCATTTCTGATCTGCCTTCAGAAATAAACATTAACCACCAATGGGTATTAGGACATGGATACTGCAAAATGATTGGGGGTGTAGAAATTGTTGTCCACTTTCCAAACATACTTAATTCACACCTTATGAATGCATTTCTCCCAAATTAGAGATGAACCACACCAGTGGCAAATATAGGGTTCACAGAAATGGTCGGCAATTGAATATCTGAAGTAGGCAAATTATATGTGGACGTCCAAGGGCCGCTTAGGCAAACAAAATGGTGTATTCTTACGTATCTGGACACAGAAATAAGACCGTTAGCATACTTCTGTTATTATATGAATACTTCACACCTTCCACCACTGCCAGATATCAAATATAGTACTGAATACAACATACATTCTGAACATCTATAAAAACATAAGAACTATTTACACACTGGCTGGTGGTATGAAGGAGCCTTAAATAATACAATAACTTTTCAGAAAAATACTAAATGACAATGAAAATGGTGGAAACACTTAGAGAGTTTGACCCTGGCTTGTACAGCTAGGGAAAGCACTTCAATGCAGTGTTATTATTCATTGAAATGCCAAGCGACAATGTTAGTGTCGGGCGAAAGCTTAAATAACTTTTTCAAAATCCAGTTGTTCGCTCCGTTCTTGGTTGCAGTAAAATACACTAAGACCTGACAAACGGTGATCTCCCATTGTTGAATGGAAATCTTTTTAATGCACTTCAGGTATAGTCAGAGCTAAGCATTGACACTTCATTAAATTTGTGTGTTTACGGGGGGAGATCTATGCTAACTATTTGGCACATGCGTGGTACTGCAGGAAGTCTTGTAGGATCCTCCTGTCAGTCATGGCAATGACACGGAGAGGTGGGGAAGAGGGTGTGTTGGCTTTCCCTCTCTCTGAGTGGCTGAGAGGCGGGCCTTGGGAGATTGCTCGGCCCATAAGAACTGCGATTGGTTGTGCATTTGGGTGGCCGTAATTTGGAAAACACAAAGAGACGCTGACTGAGAAGGCCAGTGGTTGGAGCAAGCGACCAAAATAGGCAAGCACGGCTTAGGAAGACAGCCAGCGTAGTGAAAGAAAATAATATACTAAATAAATTGTTACATATCCAAGGGAACGTGTATAAATAGAAGGGGAACCTTGGCCACCCCAATGTATAGTGCATAATAGTGTAGGACGGAGACCCGAGCTGACCGGCTTAGCGGCAGTGGGGGCACTGCATAAGCAGCACCTTTATTTTGTAGTTTTATTACTGTGTTTTATTTTCCCTTTTCTTTCGCCTTTTGTTATTTCTTATTTCAGAGCACCTGTGAGTGCGCCAGCATTGAACTGTTTACCAGTATTGGTATTTCTGTGGTCCTGTTTACCATTGCCGGTATTCAGGCCACGGACAACAGCGCCCTCTGCGGGCTAAAAGAAAATATATAAAATAATAAAACTGGGCACCAGTGCAGTGTTTTCAATTAAACCTTCTGTCTCCCGTGTGTGTCAGTGAATTGCCCACCACCCTTCCACAGTGTGTTATCACATTTCTCATTCTTTGTTATTTTCTCAATTTGGAGCATGGTTGTATCCACCGTGATGATATTTTTGTATCTGGATAGAAGTGGTTTTATAGCATCAAAACACAAAAAGTCAGGACCGGTTGGGTTCAGAAGCACTGTTGCTGCCTGTGCAACTGCTGAGTTTACACAGGAGAAACAAAGCCTTTTCAACTCACGGGGAGTAAAGCCAATAGTCTTTTAAGTTGCCACAAAGAGTTCATGAATAGAAGATGACACTGTAATCAGTTTGGAAAGCTTTTGAAGGACAGCAAAAAAGTTGTCACAGGTGTTACTTCATGGCAGGTGTTAACTAAAACAAGGTTTAGTCGGTGTGCAAAACAGTGATTATAGGCAGCTTCAGGATAACATTCCTGGCATGACACTGGCCCCATTGTAGCACTGAGCTACAAAACTGCAGTTTCATAGGCCAAACTGCTCCAGCTCCTGTATTATGCAGTTACAGAGGGAATATGCATCTAAACCCTCCTGATGCACATAACCTAGAAACTCCTCACAAATCTTCCATTTCTTAGAAACAAATCTAATGCACAAGAGATACATCACACATTACAGTGACAAGAGGCACATAACCCCAGGTTGTTCCAGCACCGGACTGGACATCCTAAACCAGTTCCTGTAAAAGCACACTTTCACAGCACTCTACAAGTTTATTTTGTACATGACTTAAACTTTTTTTCTTAAACTCTGTGTCATATTTCAGAAGAATATCTTGCAACTCCAAAAAGTTGCCTTTGTTAACAGACTCGGGTGTCTCATCATAGCCACACAATGCAAGTTCTTGCCTTGCAAGGTAAAGAATGATTGAGATTTCACGGTTCAGGTAACATCTTTTAGCATCCACAAAGGTTGGCTCCTCCAGCCAAGGCAGTCCTGGCAGTGGAAATGCTGGCTCCTACATCAAAGGCAGTGCTGTCAGCGGAAATGCTAACAGTGGCACAGCTGGCTCTTCCAGCCAAGGCAATCCTGGCAGTGGCAATGCTGGCTCCTCCAACAAAGGCAATGCTGTCAGCGGAAAGGCTGACAGCTTTGTGGCACCCTCCAGGCGTGGCCATGGTGCTGGGAGTGGCCATGCTGCCCTCAGCACGGGACACTCTGGCGGTAGCAGCAGCGCTGCATACTCCAGCAGTGAAACTGCTACAGGTGTTGAAATAGCTACTGCAATGGCGATCTGGCACCCCCGGGTGATGGCATTGTAGACAGGAGCAGTGGGTAATCTTCCTCTGGCAGTGGAGGCGGGAGCAGCAGGCAGTCTCCCTCTTGCGGTGGAGGCGGGAGCAGCAGGTAGTCTCCTTCTTGGAGGGGGCAGTTAAGTGGGAAATGCCCCCGCTCCCCGCAGATGGAGCACCAACAGGTGACCTCTACTACACTGAGTAAGGCGTCCCAGCTGCTCTCACTTTTTGCTGCTGTACCTGGTACTGGCTAGTTATGGGGATGGACGCTCCTCCCCTTTCTCCTCAGGGCCGGCAGTCTTTCCTCTTTCTGGTGTGGGGGTAGTAGTCGGGCGACACGTGCCCTACCTCACCAACAGCTAAGCACCACTCTTCCTCTTTTAGGCAGGTTATGCAGACTTCCAGCCCTTGTTCCATTCTCTTCATTCACACCAAAAAAATCCTTCCAAAAATAAAAATGTGTACCCGCAGTACCTGCTCTGGCCTGGGTCTGTGGAGGCGCTATAATCCCACGCTGGACACCATATGTGGCAGGACGGCTGTGTGATTATGTCCCCAGACCAGGAAGCTAACACAGGAGACACAACAATAAATAAAAAAGGTATATAAAACACTGCTCACAGAGCAAAATAAAATGGTTAAACAAAAACAAATCTCGGTTGGCAACTGAAATAACTTGGTAGGCAATGCCTACTGTTGCCTAATGCTATGCTAGCCAGTGAACCCCACCAAGTGGGGATGTACTTGATGTTATTCAATAATGTGAATTTATGTATGGACTAGATATCAATGCTATTTACTCCAAATTATCAACATTTTTATAAGAAAAGAAAAAAACAATTATAATCTTTAAGAGAGTAAGAAAAATGACTTACAAGCAACTCAATTAAATATATGGGTTGTTTATATCTGGTTTGATAACTTTATTGGGTGAGTTTAACTTTTTTCTGAGAAATTATGCTAATGACGATTTGAAGTACATTTGCGGTGTAGTGCATATTTATGAAGATATAATATTTACCATGAATACCGCAATATCCTAGGCCACCCCCCACTATCTTGGTAATATACAAACACATCAGTTAATATACATGTCTTAATATACAGAACGATGCCTCCATTATGTGATTAATATTTAATATTTCTTATAAAATTATATTAACAATTCCATTATTCATCTTTTCAAATGTATCAAAAGAACTATGAACAAAATAGAAAATAAATTTGAGGCTAAGATATAAAAATATGCTTTTCAGTTTCAATATATAAGTCAATAAACTAACATTAAAAGTTCATACATATATATGGAAATGTATAATTTCTATAACCTTTTCAAAAGAATTTTAGGAAAAAATCTTTTATAGCAAAAGTTTTGCTTTTGTGGATGACGAAAAAAAGTTACAAGAAATAGATGTCTACAATGATTTATTTCAGCATATATTTTTTTTTGCAAAACTCTAATTTTTTGCAAAAATGCTAATTCAAAAGCATTCATACCCTTTGATGCTTTGATAGTATTGTCTACAAGGTAGTAGAAATTCCAATATGATAATGCAGAACCTAATTCTAGAAAAGTCTAGAAAATGCTGGATTGTAGGTGAACATTCTTAGAGAGTATAAAAGGGTTAGGCATAGGATGATTGCTGTCATCAAAAGTAAAGAGCTATCTGAAGACCATAGGCAGAACATTATTTATTGTCATGAAGCTGGAGAAGGATACAAGAAGATTTCCAAGCATTTGAGTATCCCAATTTCAACTATTGTTTCTATTATCAAGAAGTACAAGAATCATGGTACTTTACTACGACTACTATTATTATTATTATTATTATTATTATTATTATTATTATTATTATTATTATTATTATTTATTGCATTTATATAGTGCGTTTTTATACTAAAGTGTTGCAAAGCACTGTACAGTACATAGCAGAAAAAAGAACAAACCATAATACATTTGTATAGCATGTCACACATACAACTGCCACAGTTAGACCATTTAAATAACAATATACACATAATACAAAAGCATTTTTAGTCTTGACTTGAAAAACGTAACGGTCCCAGCTTCCCTGACAAACGAAGGCAGAGCATTCCATAATTTAGGATTGCTTTTGTTGATCCTAGGACTAACCAGCAGCCCCACATCCTGTGATCTCAGAGTGTGGTTTGGAAGATACAGGGTCAGTAACTCCTGCAAATAACTAGGGGCTAATCCATTCAGGGCCTTGTAAGTTAACAGCAAAATCTTAAAATCAATTCTATACTGCACAGGGAGCCAGTGTAAAGAGGCCAAAACAGGGGTAATATGTTCACTTTTCATGGTTTTAGTCAGAATTCTAGCAGCGGTATTCTGAACAAGCTACAAGCAGTCATAACGCTCCCTTGGTCTGGAAGAAAGAAGGGTCACCAAGAACAAGTAGAAGAATGGTGAGGAAGGTTAATAACAATCCAAGATTGACTGCCAAAGATATTCAAAGTGAATTGGCTGCAAGTGGGACTAGGGTTTCCATTTCAACCAAAGGTCGAGTATTGCAAGGTGAAGGTCTCAATGGTCGCAGGCCAAGGAAATAGCCACTTAGGAAAATATGTGTATAGTGCAGCTGGCAACAAGGGAAAGACCTTGTGACAGCCTGGAGAGACAGCTGACAGGAGGAAAGAGACCCCATTGGGGCTGGTAAGGGTTAGCTACCCTTGTCGGCAGTATCCAGCTCTGTGTTTACAGGATGCTGGAGACACCCGCCCAAGGCTTCTAAGAAATAAAGAGAAAAATACCCCTAGAGTCTGCGAGAGCGAGGGCGGAAGATGACTCAACGTTGGACAACACAGTTAACGACTTAGGAACGGAAACAGATATGAGTATGGAGAGTACTTCACAAAAGACTAGTTCAAGATCTGCAGTTAACAAAGACATGGAACTCCAGGTTTGTGTCTGCGGCTGGAGCAAGGCGACAACGGTCAGGGGTTTGAAGATTCATCAAGGGAGAATGAAATGCTTGAGGGAGAAGGGACAAGGGCCTCACATTGATCAGTACTTCTTACGAAGTCAGTCAAGTCAGTCGAATGAAATCCAGCGACAGGAAGCAAACCACAGTTCGCAGGATATCAGCACCCATGTCATTGACGTGAGGAGGACTTGCATGGACACAGTTAGTGATGAACCTAATGATCCTTGTGAACCCGGTCAGACAAACCAGCATAAGAGAGAAAAGAACCTCAACGGGATCAAGCCTGGAGTTAAATGGCCAAGAGCTTGTGAGAAAACTGCATGGGACACAGTAAACACAGATCTCTGCGTTGCATTGGAAAGATTAAGTGGAACAGTTGAAAAGAAGCTGGATAAATTTGGGGACATCATCTACGCATATGGAAGTGAAAGGTTTGGAGTTGAAAAAAGGAAGGAAAAAGTACAAACTATTCCTGGAAAGTCTAGACGGCAGCAGGAGATTGAACGCTTAGTTAGAGAAAGGAGACAGCTGAGGAACCAATGGAAAAGAGCAGAACAAAGTCAGAAGGAGGGACTCAATCTCTTACAAAGGGTCATAAAAGATAAGCTTGCAACATTGCGCAGAGCAGAGCGCCTACGGAAACGCTACAAAAAGAAGGAGCGTGCGAGAGCTAACTTTTATAAAGACCCCTTCAAATTTGTAAAGAAGTTATTCACCAGTGAGAAGAATGGCACACTAAAAGCATCTAAGGTTGAGCTGGAGAGATATTTGGAGGAAACACATACAGATTCAAAAAGGCAGGAGCCTATGTCAGTTCCTTCAGACATCCCACCTATCAATCCACCAGAATACCAAATGGAGGACTGTGCACCTAAGTGGAAAGAAGTAGAGCAAGCTGTGAAAAAAGCAAGGGCTTCATCATCCCCAGGGCCTAATGGAGTTCCGTACAGAGTGTACAAGAGTGCTTCAGGAGTTCTACGAATTCTGTGGAAATTGATGAAAGTGGCATGGGAAAAACAGGTTGTACCAAGAGCATGGCGCCGAGCAGGTGGAGTCTTTATACCTAAAGAAAAAGGTTCTACAAGCATCAATCAGTTTCGTCCCATTTCCCTATTAAACGTAGAAGGCAAGATTTTCTTCAGCATTATTGCTCAGAGATTGTCAGCTTACCTATTAAAGAACTGCTTCATTGACACTTCAATACAAAAAGCGGGCATTCCAGGTTTCCCAGGTTGCTTAGAACACATCAATGTGATCTGGCAACAAATTCAATCAGCTAAAAAGGAGAGGAAGGAGCTCCATGTGACATTCCTGGATTTGGCTAATGCATATGGTTCAGTGCCACATGAACTACTTTGGGCAGCATTTGATTTTTTCAGTGTACCGATGACAATAACAAATTTAGTGAAAGCCTACTTTGGAGATTTGCAATTCAGTTTTTCAACTTCAGAATTCAGCACTACATGGCAATGCCTAGAGGTTGGAATAATGGCAGGATGCACCATTTCTCCACTGGCTTTTACCATGACAATGGAAGTAATCATTAGGGCATCAAAATGGGTAGTAGGAGGAGAGCGTTTGGCTTCTGGAATGCGACTACCACCAATTCGAGCATACATGGATGACATGACAACCATGACTACAACAGTAGCCTGCACTAATCGATTATTGGGCAAATTAACCAATAACATTGAATGGGCACGAATGCAATTCAAGCCCACTAAATCAAGGAGCATCTCTATAATTAAAGGCAAAGTAGTAGATAAAACATTCTTCATTAATGGTGAGGCAATACCAACAGTGTCTGAGAAGCCAGTGAAGAGTCTTGGGAGATGGTACGACGGGGATCTAAAGGACACAGTTCGTGTGGGAGAAGTTAGACAACAAGCAGTGGAAGGGTTGAAGAGCATAGACAGCTGCGCTCTACCAGGTAAACTAAAACTCTGGTGCTTTCAGTTTGGTCTACTGCCGAGGTTGCTGTGGCCACTGACTGTGTACGAGGTTTCTTTGACAACAGTAGAGAAGCTGGAAGCTTTAATCAGTTCATACATCAGGAAATGGTTGGGAGTTCCACGCTGCCTCAGCAGAGTGGGACTTTATGGTAAAGGAATACTGCAGCTACCAGTCTCTGCTCTAACTGAGGAGTTTAAGTGCGCCAAGGTCAGACTGGAAATGACATTAGTAGAGTCATGCGACAAATGCGTAAGGGAGATAGCACCTGTGTTGAAAACTGGAAGAAACTGGGCGGCAAAGAAAGCTGTGGAAGATGCAAAGGCTGCCCTTCGAATTGGTGATATCATGGGGCAAGTTCAGCATGGAAGAGGGGGTCTTGGTTTCAGTTCAGCTCCTCCTACATGGCACAAGGCAGCCCCAGCTCAAAGGAGGAAGCTGGTAGTCAACGAGGTGCAAAAGCCGGAGGAGAGGATGAGGTGTATAAAGGACATTTCCCAGGCCAAGCAGGGAGAATGGATGAGATGGGAGAGTGTGGAACAACGCAAGATTGGCTGGCAAGACCTATGGTCAATGGAACAGAGCAGGATCAGTTTCCTCATCAGGTCAACATATGATGTTCTCCCATCACCACAGAACCTAAACCTCTGGGTAGGAGAGGATCCCTCATGTCCTTTGTGTTCATCACCTGCAACATTAAGGCACATTTTGACAGGATGTAAGGTGGCTCTTAGCCAAGGACGGTTTACTTGGCGCCATGACCAGGTGCTGCGATGTTTGGCCTTAGCATTGGAAGACAAGCGTAACATGACCAATAAGTTGCCACCTGTTCCATCAAAACATTACACACAAAAGACAACATTCCTCCGCCCAGGAGAGCAACCACCAAGAAAAGGTGTTAAAACCAATCCTCGCCCAGGACAACTGGAAGCTGCTAGAGACTGGAAAATACTGGCAGATGTTGGTCAACGGCTTATTTTTCCATCTGAGATTGCCACCACTAACCTTCGACCAGATATTGTCTTGTGGTCTGGATCAGCACGCCTTGTTCACCTGGTAGAATTAACAGTGCCATGGGAGGATGCTGTAGATGAGGCGTGGGGGGGACGGAGGGGAGTGATGCTGGGACGCCAGAATCACCGTCGAGCCCTCTTGAGGTGTCGTGGGCTAGTCGTCGAAACACCGAGGATGGAAGGTGCCCACTTGAAGACCCCAGAGATGTACCCTACTTAGCTCAATCCAGATGGTTGTCATGCTGATGCGCTGGGGAGACCGCACTATGGTTGATCCCCGGGGCCAGCATCACAGCCGTTGTGTGTGCTGATGCGCTAGGGAGGCAATAAGCTGATCCCTGGAGCCAGCATTACACTTCAGCCATCAACACCAGACAGAAGGATACTACATCATCATATGGAAGGAAGTGCAAATGGATGGAGACATAGATGGATCACATTAGTTTACTGTAAAGCTACGTCTTAGTTGGTGCTTATCTTGGCAAGAGCCGAATTCAAATCAGCATGAAGTTTTAACATCTCCTCTCGTGTAATGGAAATCATTACATTTAAAATAAAAGGCCCACTAATTTTTTTTTTTGTTTTACATATTAACTTTGATCAGAAATATTTTTAACAGTGTGGATGGGCCTCAGCAATAAGGCATAATTAGGTTTCCAGGACTTTCCGCCAGCTTTCTTAAGCCTGTTGTTCGGCTCCAGGTTGAAGCATATGCTGTAAATGTCATTAGATACTATTGTGTTTAATTAAACCTGTTTCTGCTCCGTCTATTTTAGCCTGAATAATGCTTTTAAAATGTATACTAAACTACACGAGACAACTAGGAAAAACATCTGCCTGTTATTAAACCAGAACGTTTCTTTAGTTTTATTCAGATGTTTTGATGATTTGTTGTTTAAAGCAATGGTAGACATTAAGAATAAATGCAGACTTGAAGTCAGTTTTTGTTACACATAATCTGTTCACTGGCTTATATAACCCTTCAGGCATATCAAACATAGTTAAATGAAACGGATAAAGCAGGGCAAGAAAAGTCTCTGATTAAATTAAATCAACCATTTTAATCCTATTATATTTAACTTTTTATTCCAAACTGTAGATCTGTGGGTGCGCTCTTGGAAGGGATAGGCCATTAAACCACACTTACAGGATAAAAAAAATATTAAATAGTGTTTTTTTTTTTTTTTTGTCATTGATTTATTTTGCTTAGGCCTTGATCCTTTAATTATTTTAAATGTAAAGTTTATGAAAATACCAAGTACCAAGGCACCTTTTAAATCTAGTCTATAAATCCAAGTTTTGTAGGCTACAGTATAGCCTATACACATAGTATGTGGTTTGAATCCTACCTCAGAGCAAATTTGAAATTGAACACTCAGGAATGGGTTTATAAAAGTGTTTTTTTTTTTTTTTTTTTTACCACTGTATCACCTTGTCTTTTAAAAACACACACAATATTAACAAATGCATTGCAATAGCCAACCTCATACAAGTCTGCTTTGGAGGAAGACTGCAGGTGAGATATCTTCATTCGTCTGTGTGGGATTTTATTCAATAGATTGCAGATATACAGCAGGCATTGGCAGATTACAAAGAAAACGGATCGTTATCCAGGGCGACTGTCAATTGTTACAAGATATCACATTATTTTTACAGTACATTCAATTACATTATTTTTTACACATTACTTTTACATACCCATTTATACAGTTGGGTAAAGTACCTTACTCAAGGGTACAGCAGCAGTGCCCCCCACCTGGGATTGAACCCATGACCCTCTGGTCAAGAGTCCAGAGCTCTAACCACTACTCCACACTGCCTGCATTTTTAATTAATCAAATCAGACATTTTAAAATGCCCACAGTCTTTAAATATAATGTAGAGTTAAAGCTGTGAATAGAACCCATTGTTTGGAATTCTTTTTATTGCCAGAACCCTTAGAAAAGTGAGACAGCAGGAATACATTATTTTAATTAAATTCACTGTTTAACAAGAACATGATGCAATAATGTATAACTGTATTAGCAAACAGGCTATGACTTACGTGGTTTGTTCAGATGTTAATGACCATTTGCTCTGACCCAGTTGTATTTAATAAAATATCTAACAATCTTCCTTGGTAGATGACTGTGATATGATACAATGCAGTCACATTTGGGGTATTATAAATCTTTTTAATGTCCAAAGTTTGAGATCTGTTTTTTAAATATACCATTAGCCTGTCCAATGACTTGGTCTTATGAGTCAATGTGATTCAATAGTCCTCACACAAAGGGAATTCATTATAGATACTTATGGTTCCAATTTTGCATTAATCTTTACGAGCTTTAGGTACAGTGATGCATGAGTCATGGGAAAATTGCTCATTATTTGCTTTAAGTGGGTTGGTTTCTTGCAATTATTCCAGATAAAACATTTCCTGCAACAGTATAGAAACTAATGACTGGCTGTTCTGTGCACTGACAAAGGTTTGGAATTCACTGGATACACTGTACAGCAATAGTTTTCTTCTGTAGACTTCCCAACAGCTTGGCTGTTTTGTGCTTATGTCATTGTATTTAGGGCATACATGAGGTGAAATGTTTAAAATCAATTTGATGTAAATATTGTTACATAAGCTGTGAGTAATTAACCTCCACATTTAAAACGTTCCTTGAATGCCACAGATAAAACATTACTTAAGTCTGATGTGTCATCTCTAATTTTCTTGATCTTAGTTTCTCCAACCAATGCACAAATAGAATTGGAATTTATTTGATCATTTCCCTCAAGGAGCACTAGGATCCTCACTGGTTCATTCAGTAAAAGCACTGTCGTTTATACCTCTTTTCCACTGTACAACCTCATGTGCGGTTAAGGAGAGCCCGGGCTGTTTTTCCACTACAGAGCTGAGCCGTGCTACTGATATCTCATGCAATGAAAGACAGTTGTTATTAATCATTAGCTGTTATTACACATAATTAACTCAATTTGCCAAAAGATGCACAAACAAATGGTGTTCAAAAATGAATAGACCAACGGTACAGCTGTATCTTGTATCGTTATATTTTGTAAATATATTTAGGAATTTCTTTAAAAGTTCTGATGCCACCTTTGAATGTAAACATCAATCTCTCTTTCCTACTTTCACCTGAAGAAGAGACCTTTGAGGTCTTGAAAGCTTGTGATTAATTATTGTTTAGTTAGTCCAATAAAAAGTATCACATCTCCTTCTCTTTGTCTATAAAGTTCAATTAGTTCTGTTGAAGGGGAAAAAAGAAGGTTTTAAAAACATGATTTGCCAAAGATATCCAGTTTAAGGATGTTCAGTTGTTGTATCTAAAGTTGTTTTTTTGTTTGGGTGCTTAAACAAAGAATCTGCGCGAGTGCAACAAGAGCCATAGCTGTATTGTAGCGATCTCGGTTAATGCAAACAGGCATATCACACAGGGCGAGGCAATCCACACACAGGCGGAGGGCGGGCGCGAACCTGGGACATCTTGCACTAAAACAGCGCCAATACCGCTGTACAAAGGAGCTGGCTCTATGTTTTAGTGTGAGAGAGCCCGGGTTGGCGCCTGCCCTTCGCCTGTGTGTGGATTGCCTCGCCCTGTGTGATATGCCTGCCTGCATTAACCGAGATTGCTGCAATATACTCGTGCAAATTCTTTTTGAGGATTCTTTTTGCAGATACGCCTGCCTGCGTTAACCTATTTCGCTACAGAATTTTTGTAAATAACTTTAGAATTGTTTTATTTTCCTCATTTCCTCATTTTTTTCCTTTATATTAACATTATAAAGGTCAAGGATGAGAAATTTGGTAGACTTTTGTGTTTATGAATGTGTGACTTAAGTGTATCGTACCCACGTTTTATGTCTATTTGCTTCAAATCGTCAGAAATTCAGGCATAAACTTTCTTATTTCTGACGCACGACTCCAGATATTCCTGAACACTTCTATCTGTCCACAGAGAAACTAGAGCCTGCACTTCCTCAGCATCCCAAGGCTGTACTTTTCTCTTATCACGCTCGCTGTCCGGCATGTTGTTTGTTGTTTGTCTTTGTGGAATGTGCAGACTGATGCAATGTAATGATGAAAATCCTTACCCCCGCCCCTGGCTCTGCTTGGCTCACAGCCGGATTAAGATGTCTTGTGAGGCTGGAGTTTCATGATTTGGTTCTCGCTCAACTCAACAAATAGCCAGTGGAGAATCACCCGTACCCATACCATACCAAGCCTTCATGGGTCAGATGTGCAAGTGGAGAAAGGGTAAAAGAGTGCAAGGTGAAACGATCTTTGCTGGGGACCTGTAGGGTTTAGACGCTGGTTCTTTTAGCCTTGTTTGATTTTTGGGGTAAACAAGCATCATTTTGACCCTGGCTCTTTTGGCTTACTCTTTAGGTGGGTAAGAAGACTGAGCAGTAATACCACCCAAAGAGAATGCTTGTTACTGTTTTTTGGGATGTATACACAACCCTCTGCCATTGAGGATGGGTGGCTTGTGTTTGTGCTATTTGTGCTGTCAAAGTAATAGTAATGGCATAGATACACAATTTGCCATATATATATATATACAGACGTGCTCAAATTTGTTGGTACCCCTCCACAGAAAACAAAGAATGCACAATTTTCTTAGAAATAACTTGAAACTGACAAAAGTAATTGGCATCCACCATTGTTTATTCCATATTTAATAGAAATCAGACTTTGCTTTTGATTTTTTATTCAACATAATATTGTAAATAAGAAAACAAATGAAAATGGCATGGACAAAAATGATGGGACCGCTAACCTAATATTTTGTTGCACAACCTTTAGAGGCAATCACTGCAATCAAACGTTTTCTGTAGCTCTCAATGAGACTTCTGCACCTGTTAACAGGTAGTTTGGCCCACTCTTCCTGAGCAAACTGCTCCAGTTGTCTCAGGTTTGATGGGTGCCTTCTCCAGACTGCAAGTTTCAGCTCTTTCCATAGATGTTCGATAGGATTCAGATCAGGACTCACAGAAGGCCACTTCAGAATAGTCCAATGTTTTGTTCTTATCCATTCTTGGGTGCTTTTAGCTGTGTGTTTTGGGTCATTATCCTGTTGGAGGACCCATGACCTGCGACTGAGACAGAGCTTTCTGACACTGGGCAGTATGTTTCGCTCCAGAATACTTCAAGGCACCCTGTGCCAGGCGCAGCAAAACAGCCCCAAAACATAACCGAGCCTCCTCCATGTTTCATTGTAGGTATGGTGTTCTTTTCTTTGAAAGCTTCATTTTTTCGTCTGTGAACATAGAGCTGATGTGACTTGCCAAAAAGCTCCAGTTTTGACTCATGTGTCCAAAGGACATTCTCCCAGACGGATTGTGGCTTGTCAATATGCATTTTAGCAAATTCCAATCTGGCTTTTTTATGTTTTTCTTTCAAAAGTGGAGTCCTCCTGGGTCTTCTTCCATGGAGCCCACTTTCGCTCAAAAAGCGACGGATGGTGCGATCAGAAACTGACGTACCTTCACCTTGGAGTTCAGCTTGTATCTCTTTGGCAGTTATCCTTGGTTCTTTTTCTACCATTCGCACTATCCTTCTGTTCAATCTGGGGTCGATTTTCCTCTTGCGGCTGGGTCCAGGGAAGTTGGCTACAGTTCCATGGACATTAAACTTCTTAATAATATTTTGCAACTGTTGTCACAGGAACATCAAGCTGCTTGGAGATGGTCTTGTAGCCTTTACCTTTACCATGCTTGTGTATTATTTTCTTTCTGATCTCCTCAGACAACTCTCTCCTTTGCTTTCTCTGGTCCATGTTCAGTGTGGTGCACACAATGATACCAAACAGCACAGTGACTACTTTTCTCCATTTAAATAGGCTGAATGACTGATTACAAGATTGGAGACATGTGTGATACTAATTAAAGAAACTAATGAGTTTGAAATATCACTATAATCCAATTATTTATTATCTTTTCTAAGGGGTACCAACAAATGTGTCCAGGCCATTGTAGAATATCTTTGTAGAATAAGCAATTCATCTCTTTTCACAGCTTCTTTGCTTTATTCTATGACATACCAAAGGCATGCAAGTATACATGATAAAATAGCTTTTAATTTCATCACTTTTCAGGAGGAATGAAGCATTATTTCAATGAGCTGTAAGGGTACCAACAAATTTGAGCACGTCTGTGTATATATATATATATATATATATATATATATATATATATATATATATATATATATATATATAGAGTACTGTGCAAAAGTTTTAGGCAGGTGTGAAAAAATGCTGTAAAGTAAGAATGCTTTCAAAAATAGACATGTTAATAGTTTATATTTATCAATTAACAAAATGCAAAGTGAGTGAACAGAAGAATCTACATCAAATCAATATTTGGTGTGACCACCCTTTGCCTTCAAAACAGCATCAATTCTTCTAGAGACACGTGCACACAGTTTTTGAAGGAACTCGGCAGGTAGGTTGGCCCAAACATCTTGGAGAACTAACCACAGTTCTTCTGTGGATTTAGGCAGCCTCAGTTGCTTCTCTCTCTTCATGTAATCCCAGACAGACTCGATGATGTTGAGATCAGGGCTCTGTGGGGGCCATACCATCACTTCCAGGACTCCTTGTTCTTCTTTACGCTGAAGATAGTTCTTAATGACTTTCGCTGTATGTTTGGGGTCGTTGTCATGCTGCAGAATAAATTTGGGGCCAATCAGATGCCTCCCTGATGGCATTGCATGATGGATAAGTATCTGCCTGTACTTCTCAGCATTGAGGAGACCATTAATTCTGACCAAATCCCCAACTCCATTTGCAGAAATGCAGCCCCAAACTTGCAAGGAACCTCCACCATGCTTCACTGTTGCCTGCAGACACTCATTTGTGTACCGCTCTCCAGCCCTTGGGCGAACAAACTACTTTCTGCTACAGCCAAATATTTCAAATTTTAACTCATCAGTCCAGAGCACCTGCTGCCATTTTTCTGCACCCCAGTTCCTGTGTTTTTGTGCATAGTTGAGTCGCTTGGCCTTGTTTCCACGTCGGAGGTATGACTTTTTGGCCGCAAGTCTTCCATGAAGGCCACTTCTGACCAGACTTCTCCGGACAGTAGATGGGTGTACCAGGGTCCCACTGTTTTCTGCCAATTCTGAGCTGATGGCACTGCTAGACATCTTCCGATTGCGAAGGGAAGTAAGCATGATGTGTCTTTCATCTGCTGCAGTAAGTTTCCTTGGCCGACCACTGCGTCTACGGTCCTCAACATTGCCCGTTTCTTTGTGCTTCTTCAAAAGAGCTTGGACAGCACATCTGGAAACCCCTGTCTGCCTTGAAATTTCTGCCTGGGAGAGACCTTGCTGATGCAGTATAACTACCTTGTGTCTTGTTGCTGTGCTCAGTCTTGCCATGGTGTATGACTTTTGACAGTAAACGGTCTTCAGCAACCTCACCTTGTTAGCTGAGTTTGGCTGTTCCTCACCCAGTTTTATTCCTCCTACACAGCTGTTTCTGTTTCAGTTAATGATTGTTTTTCAACCTACATATTGAATTGATGATCATTAGCACCTGTTTGGTATAATTGTTTAATCATACACCTGACTATAATCCCTGACTTTGTGCAAGTGTACCTAGAAGAATTGATGCTGTTTTGAAGGCAAAGGGCTCTAGGCCCAGCACAGGGAGGTCCAGGAAGACCGGCCGGGTGTCCTGGAGCAAGGGGTGAGGGACTGGACGCAGCGGTGCCGGACTGGACCGTAGGGGTGGTGGTCGGGGCTGTGGTGGATGTATGCTTTTCACCTCCCCCCTGGGCTCCGGAAGCGGCGGCTCCTCCCCTCTGGGCTCCGGAAGCGGCGGCTCCTCCCCTCTGGGCTCCGGAAGCGGCGGCTCCTCCCCTCTGGGCTCCGGAAGCGGCGGCTTCTCTCCTCTGGGCTCTGGAAGCGGCGATAGCAGCTCCTCCCTCTCTGGCTCGGGAGACTGTGGAGCTGCGCTAGCCTGCTCCCATTTCTGGAGCAACAGCTCCAACTCGGTTGGCTCCCGCTCCTGTCTGTTCGGCGGTGCCAACCCCATCTCGCTCATCTGTCTCTCCCATGTCGCTGTCTGCTCTATTTGCGCAACAGTATTGCGGTTGATTCTCGCAATTAACTCCTTGATACTCTCCATTTTTAGGGTCGTAGGGGGCACCCACACACTTCTGACACCATATGTAACAGCCCGGCACTCACTCGGGTTCGTTGCCCCTTTAAAAGTACGACCCAGGACACAAGAAATTGAGTTTTCAGCGCTGACGCGCTAATTTTTAATAAACACACCAAAAATAAAACAAACACAAATTAAACACCTAGCTCCTCTTGGAGCGCTTACTACACAAGTTTTTCCCTCACTAACTTGCAGGACGGCTAAGCCGTTTACCTGCTAACACAAACCAAAACCACACAGGTTTAACACAGCACTTACAATTACGACTGCTCGGCAGCAGAGCACCTCTCTTCTGCTTCCTTCTACTCAGCAGCCACGTACAGCCAAGCTGCACGTCTTAAATACCCCGCGCCTGGCATTAATTTACAATAAAGCTCAGTTGCGGGTGATAATTAATCAATAAACAATTAAACAAAATAATAAAACAATTAAACAAAATGTGCATTCCGCACATGTTTCTCTCGCAGGGAGGTTTTAACCCCCTCCCTGCTGTTTCTCATAACCCGCTATTTCACAATATATATATATATATATATATATATACAGTATATAGTAAGACAGCAGGGAGGGGGTTAAATCCTCCCTGCAGAAAACATGTGCATAGGCACATTTGTTTACTTTAGTTGTTTATTGTTTGATTAAAATTGTTAATTGTTTTACTGTTTAATTACTCCCTGCACCTGGTGATTATTATTAAATTAGAGCCAGGTGCAGGGTATAAAAGAGAAGCAGTTAGTTTACTCAGGGCTGCTGAGAAGGAGGAGTGCTCTGCTTCCGAGCAGTCGAGAGGAAAGAGTGTGCAGTTTAAACCTGTGTGGTTTGGGTGAAGCTTTTTGGTGTTACAGGTAAACGGCCTAGCTATCCTGTGTTAGTTAGGTTCCTGTGTGTCTAGTTAGTGCTTGTATAGAGCTAGGTGTTTATTTTTGTTTTGTTTTGTTTATTGTGTGTGTTAAATTAAAAAAATAGCGCAACCGAGCTTGCTTGAAAATCTATTTCTGGTGTCCTGGGTCTATTCTTAAAGGGGCAACGAACGACCGTGAATGTCGGCCGGTTCACAATATATGTAATGAATGCCGAAATTGGGCAGTTGCCGTAATGCCTGGGCAGTTGGCAAAGTGCCCAGCTGTAGCGGGCTGATGGCGAAGAAAGACTTTTAACTTGCTGTAATGCCCGGGCAGTTGGCGAAGTGCCCAGCTGCGGCGGGCAGATGCTGAATTAGCTTCGAATTGTATGTCATTTTGACATCTGCCCTGGCTGGTCAACTGCCCACAGCCACCCGGGCGAAGAAAGATTTTTTAACAGATACAGTATAATACAAATAGAGATTGAATTATCTTTGTTGCCTTTAAGCACAAAAGCGCACTGCCACCAGGCCACCCGTTGCAATGTTTATTTAAATAACTTAAATACTTTCTGACAATGCTATAGCAACGGAACTAAACAAAACATCAATGTTTATTTTCGTCATGGGTTAGATATAGAGGTTAGAGTGGGTGTGTGTGTGTGTGCAACAATGTTTTATTTTATTCTTACTGCAGTAATACAATACACATTTCTGAGCAGAGTTGCGTTGTTTGAATGAGAGATCATTCAGTATCAGCAAGAGACTTAATAGTCACAGTTAAGTTTAAATGTGTAAAAGCCACCCAGTTAAATACAGTTACCTGAAACTCAGGAGAAATGCAGTGCCAAAACTAATTATCATAGCAATATTAATTAATCAACAGCATAAAGTTTGTATTTTTCTTATTTAGAAATATGAATGACAATTTGACTCAGAAGAAAACGTTTTCTTATAAAAAGTTTAGTTTTCATTCTGTAGTTAATATTTTGTACACATTCAAATAATATTGTTTCATGTCTAACATTAGTTGACATCAGATCTCAGACAATTAGACATTTGCCTCAGCATTTCATTAAAATAAATAGGACAGAAAGCCAGAGAGACGCACAAGGGAACAGACACAGACAATCTGCCTGTGATTAGCAGGCAGGTATATCAAGGGACAGATATGTTTGTTCAGGGCAGTCTGCAGTCTGTATGAAGGCAAGAGGCTGTCAGTGTGGAGAGATCTGTGTGATTCATAGAAAAAGGTAATGTATGCTTTTTAATTGGTAAATGGCTTAGCCGTCCAATTTTAGTTAGAAACATGAAGAAAAAGTTTAGTTTAGTACTCCATGTCGGAGTTAGCTTTTGTTTAGATTTTTCTTTTACATAATAAAATTGCATGAAAGTGCTTAAAAAGTCAATTTCTGTGTCTGTGTCTGCTTAAAAAGGGCAAAAGAACCTAAAAATAAGTGAAATCTTTCACTATATATATATATATATATATATATATATATATATATATATATACACACACACTGTATATATATATATATATATAATTCTAGAAATTTCTTGAAAACAAATAATTACAGGAAAAATCTTTGTAGCAAAACTTTTGCTTTTGTGGATGAGAAAATAAGTTAAATAAAATAGATGTCTACAATTATTTATTTCAGCAATTTCTTTGCTCCAAACTCCAAAAATGCTAATTAAAAAGTATTCATATCCTGACAAGGAACATTAAATTAATATCTAGTTGAGGCACCTTTAGCAATAATAACCTCTTTTAAACGATATTAGGATATTTCAATGAGCTTTTGACATGATTCTTAGTGATTTTTGACCATTCTTCAATGCAAAATTGTTCCAGTTCATTCCAATTCCGAGGACTTCTCTTGTGCACAGCCTTCTTCAACTCATACCAAAGAATATCAATCAGATTTAGATCAGGACTTTGACTAGGCCATTCCAGAACCTTGATTTTATTCTTCTTTAACCATTCTGAAGTAGATCTTGATGCGTGCTTTGGATCGTTGTTGTGTTGGAACGTCCAGTTGCACTTTAAACCAAATTTTGTAGGGGAGGGTTTCAGATGATTGGCCAATATCTTTTGGTATACCATGGAATCCATTTCACCATGTGTTGGAACTAAATTTCCTGTGCCATTAGAGGAAAAATAGCTCCATAGATGGATATTACCACCTTCATGCTTGACAGTAGGTATGGTGTTCTTTGTACGCCTCATCAGACTTTCTCCAAATGTAACAACTATCAGCGTGACCAAATAGCTTGATTTTTCTTTCATCACTCCACAAAACCTTTGACCAGAACTCATATCCATCATTCAAATGATGTTTTGCAAACTTTAAATGATTGTCCTTGTGACGTTTTCCTAAGAGTGGCTTTTTCCTTGGCCTGTGACCATTGAGACCTTTGCCATGCAATACTCGACCTATGGTTGAAATGGAAACCCCAGTCCCACTAGCAGCCAATTCACTTTGAATATCTTTGGTAGTCAATCTCGGATTGTTATTAACCTTCCTCACAATTTTTCTACTTGTTCTTGGTGAAAGAACCTTCTTTCTCCCAGACCGAGGGAGCGTTGTGACAGTACCATGAGTCTTGTACTTCTTTATAATAGAAACAATAGTTGAAATTGGGAAGCTTGGAAATCATCTTGTATCCTTCTCCAGCTTTATGACAATAAATCATTTTCTGCCTAAGGTCTTCAGATAGCTCTTTACCTTTTCCCATATTGACTTAGTGGTAATGACAGAAATCATCCTGTGCCTAACCCTTTTATACTATCTAAGAATGTTCACCTGCAATCCAACATTTTCTGGCTGCAGCATGAGAAATTCCAGCAAGAAATAACCTGGGCATCAGCAGAATGACTGTAGCTCATCGTCTGCATGAAAATCATTTGCATGCTTGGAGGTGGTTCACTGATAACATGTTGATAGCTGAGAGATGAAATCGGCATCTTCTGTGGGCCAGAGAACATTTGAGGTGGTGGCAGAGAGAGTGGTGGAGTGTTTTATTCACCGATGAATGACATTTTGCCCTTGACAGACCTGATGGAAGACAACGTGTGTGGAGACGTCGTGGTGAGCATTATGCTGACTGTTGCGTTGTTCAAGCCAACCGGTGGGGCAGTGGAAGTGTGATGTGGGGAAGAATCTCCTTTAACACAAGAACGAAGATTGAGGGCAACCTTACTGCTCAGCAATACATTGACAAAGTCCTTGAGGCAACAGTTTTTCCATTCCTGCAAGCCAATCTGGAAGTGTCGATTTTCCAGCAGGACAATGCAAGACCACACAGTGCTAGTATTACAATTGCACAACTTCAAGAAAACAATGTCGAGGTCTTGCCGTGGCCAGCTTTTTCTCCTGACCTGAGTTGAATAGAACATCTGTGGGACCAAATCTCCAGTGCCATCCACAGGAGACAACCATGACCAGCCAGCTTTCGCCAGCTGGCTGCAGCTGCACAGGAAGAGTGGCGGAACATCCCACAGCAGTCTATCCAGAGGTCGATCAGGTCTATGCGTCAACGCTGCCAGGATTGTGTTTATGCTCAGGGAGGTCATACCCGATACTAACTTTGTAATGTTTTCATTTTGACACTGTGTCACGTTTCATACTGAAAACTTATCATGATTCTTTGATCTGTATTTTTGTTCACATTTTCTGTGAATTTGTTTGATGTCTATGTTTAAAATATTTGATGAAATCCATTAGACCTGAGTGTTGCATTTCTTTTGTGCATCAGTGTTGGCCAGACACTTCATTCCCAGGGTTCAAAGGAAGTCGGACAACTAGAAAGGGAGCGGAACTCCGGTGCATTAAGTCATCAACCCGGAAGGGAAACAATGTGGCAGTCGCGGATTGCAGGGGCGGCTGCACTCATTTACCAAGAGTATAAAAAGGGGACAGAGAGACGCAATCTGTTACTTCGCTTTGGTTAAGAGATATAACCCAGAAGGACCGTGTAAAACCTGTGATAAATGTATTGTGAGTGTTTGTTTGTTTTCTCTATAATTGTTCTTGTTTGTTATTAGTAGACGGCTAACACGATCCGGAGCTGTCACCAAGGGCCAGCACAAACTCAGAACAGCACTGCACTTTTATCACATATAAACGTGTATCACCCACCACGAGCACTACAGCATGCACCCAGGACTGGTGATCGTGTTTGTACATTGTGGAAAGGATACGTGTGTTTATTATTTGGGACTGCATACTCGTGTTTATTTACCCCATGTGCTACACATTGTTGTGTATTACCAGGGATCTTTATTTGGTCACCAGACCTGGAATTATAAAATAAAAAGGAACTGCTCTCCAACTGAGTGACACTTTGGATTCTTTTGCACCCAAAAGAACCCGTCTTGTGTCTTTCTCCTGTTCATCCCCTTGGTTCACAGAGGAGCTACGTACAATGAAAACAGCAGGACATAACCTTGAGCGCTTGTGGATAAAGACTGGTCTCATTGTTTATCTGCAATCTTACAAGCAACATCAATGGGTCTATGGCACTGCCTTGGAATCAGCTCAGTCATTATACTACTCTGAGCTTATTGCAGGAGGTAGTGGTAATTCTAGGCTGCTATTTTTTTACAATCCAATGTATGTTAGAGCCAGCTTGTACAGTCCTTTTACTTTGTGGAAATTACTCATTTAGGTCTATCTGAGCTAGTTGCCAAAATGAATTCCTCCAGCTGCACTTTAGATCCTATTCCTACCTCATGTTTACCATCCTTGTGTCCATTTGTAATTAGTTTAATTAATGAATCACTGAGATCTGGTGTGGTCCCCTCATCTTACAAACTGGCTGCTGTTACTCCATTACCGAAAAAAAAGAAATCTACATTTTAATGTTTTATGTAATTACAGACCAATCTCAAACTGACCTTTTCTAGCAAAACTTTTAGAATGGGTGGTAGTGTCACAGCTTCAGTCCCACTTAGTGCTTAATCAGCTTTATGAACTTTTTCAGTCTGGTTTTAGATCTGCACATAGCACAGAAACTGCCTTAGTTAAGGTGTTATATGATTTATTGATGGCTCAGGTTCTCCATCTATTCTTGTTCTGTTGGACTTAAGTGCTGCCTTTGATACCATCACACATGACCCCATGACTGCCACCATCGTTCCCCTTCTGGGTCGATGAGTTAATTCACCGGAGTTCCGCCCCCTTTCTAGCTGGCTGACTTCCCTTGAACCCTGGGAAAGAACTGCCGGGCCAACCCATCCATGGTACTCTGTTCTCGCTACTTAGCGCCCTCACTGGTCGGGAGGGAGATTTACCACCAAGAATCACTGTATTTCTGTCACAGGCTCACATCAAGAATACTTGCAAAGTGTCCTTTTTACATTTGTGAAACATTACTTACCTGAGATCATCTTTATAATTGCCTGATGCAGAGAAGCTAATACATGCCTTCATCTCATCTAGATTGGACTATTGTAATTCTTTGCTTGCTGGAGTGTCTAAAAACTCAATTTAAAAGCTGCAATATGTACACAATAGTGCTGCACGGGTGCTAACAAAAACAAGAAAGCACAACCATATAGCACCAATCTTAGCCTCTCTTCACTGGTTACCGGTTAAATAAAGAAATAATTTTGTTGCTTACTTTCAAGTGTTTACATGGCTTGGGTCCAGCTTACTTTAAGGATATGCTTTGTCACTATGTGCCCCAGCGATCTGCCAGTAATGCCAAACTAATTGTGCCTAGGACACGGCTGCGCGCGATGGGTGATCCGGCCTTTTGTTCTGTGGCCCCTCGTCTCTGGAATGATTTGCCGAGACATTTGAAGGACTGTGAGGCTATTGTGTCTTTTAAATCTGGTCTAAAAACTAATTTTTATCTATTGGCTTTTTTGTAGTGTGTTGTTGTTTTAATATGTGTTAATTGTTTTTATTTTACCTGTCAAGTGCTTTGAGATAACTGTAATGAAAGGCGCTATACAAAATAAATGTGTTATTATTATTATTATTATTATTATTATTATTATTATTATTATTATTATTATTATTACTAGTTTGAACAGCTGTGTGTAAAGGATATTAGGAAACAATTACTTTTCTTCATTAAGTATTTCTAATGCTTGATGAGTATCCTGTTTAATCCTGATTCTCCGTAGATAGAGTCTCTCTCTGTCTCTCATTCACACACACACACACACACACACACACACACACACACACACACACACACACACACACATATATCTATTCTATTTTTTACTGTGGGAATATAGGAAATATAGGATTTTACAGTTCCTATGACTTGGGTATCTATATTTAGTAATTTGTCCTTTTAAAGTCTATCAATTGTTTAAATTAGGTAGGTATCACTTTAAATTAATACACCCCCCCCCCCCCCCCCCGACAGATTTAATGTAAAAACTGTTGAGGTTTAAATTCTTCAAATCTGGTACATCCCACTCTTTTAAAGTTCAAACATTTTGCATTCATTTCTGAAATCCCTCGACCTCGACATTTTCCACTGCCTGACCTTATCAAAATGGCATGCTTTAGAAACATTTTTCAGCTTCAGCTTCCCACGTTGAAGTTAGGGGAAACGTCAGAAAATATGTGACGTATATGTCTGGGCGTACGTACCTGGGACTGGCCCAAATGCAAGGCGAGTAAGCGACGTTGAGGGAGTGAAAGAGAGTGAGTTAGCTAATAGAATCGGCGAAGCAGCAAGTTTAAGGAGGAAGCAGGTCTGATACGGTGTCACGAGAGCAGCCAGGTCTACACTAAATACACGAACCAGAACACCCCCATATAAATACACCCACACTGCATAACTGCAGACTTTACTGGCTATACTGAAATGCAAGAGGATTGCAAAATCTGTTGAAGATTACGCTGGAATACCGTAGCATTCTGCAGATACATTATTCGGTTTTTTCAGTGTGTCCTTTGGATGACAGTTTTAATGAAATCGGTGGGGCTGGATGTTTTCGTCTAAATTTACTTCCCCTTTGTGACCGCTGTGTGAGCTTGCTTTTTTAATCTACTTCAAGGACATTTTGTGTCAGACGCGGGATTCTGGCTTTTTAAATATAAAGAGTCTTCATTTTTTTAAAGAAGTGAATTGCGTCGCTTATCGAGACGGGATGATGAACATTAGTAGTGGGAATACTGCCAACTGCATTTATGCAAGCCGCAAAAGGCGAAAGCCAGTGCAGAAAAGGTAAGGACTTTTAAAAAGTATTTTTAGTTTAATATTTGTGTGCAAATATATACTGTTTAGGTGTCAATGTTATTTAAACTGCTGAGATTGCTTTCGGTTTCCTCTGTCATTTTGTGCAATACTTTAATGTGGGCGAGTCTCTTACTTTGCGTTTATTATTGCTCCTTTCTATAATGTTATGGAGCGAAAGAGGGAACATGCTTTAAACGGAGACGTTCAAGGTCGTTTGTGAATGTGACGATAAAAAAAAGGCACAATCTATCACAAGTAGTGTGGTTTACAAAGTTTCAGTAACTTGTTACAATGCAGGAGTAAATGAGTAACGTTGTGTTGTAGATGGGTGTAGGAGGTATACAAGGGTTACATGTGCAGGTGAGGTATGCAGCTGAAGTTGCAGCAACAGATGATGTGTAAAGGTAGTGTGACGTGTGTGTCACCTGAACTGGTTCGCTGGGTCAAATAAGCGAAAGGGGAACATTGAGGACATGTATATCACCTGAGAATGCACAGCAAAGCACATTTCGTTTTTGTTAACGCCTTTGTAGTATTTTTTGTTGTTGTTGATTTTAATGCATCTATAAGATCATGCTTTGATTTTTAAAGCTTGTTACTTTGGATTTTGGAGGCAGTTTGTCATCAGTATGCTCTTGGTTTCCTTTGCTTTTTAGGCCACTTTCTGTGTTCTTTGTATTACAATATGTGATGTTTTCATTCTGCAAATTGCAGTCTACTGTGTACAGACCATTCTGCTGTACTCATAAAAACAAAATGGTATTTGGACATGTCTTGACTTACAGTTTTGTGATCTGATAAGCTGAAGACCTGAATTGCTCCACCATACACAGACTTGTTTACACTGCATTTCTATTGCATTTAGTTATGATAATGCCAGTTCTGATAATAAGTCAGACCTGATGGAGGCTAGCTGGGGATGCGATTAATATAGTTCAGAGAGCGACACTATTTAGATCTGTCATTGTAAATATAATTAAAATAGACCCAGTCTTGCAAAACAACATATCTATTTTTAAAAAGGATATCAATTGTAATATTCTTTCATAATGAGATGACAAATGTTCTAATTAGATCACTCTCAGACCAATGTCCTCTGTCCCCATTGCTGAACCATGTCCAGTCAACTGAAGCTTTGTTCAACAAGCCCTAAGAGGGTGAACTTTGTGCCATCACCAAATAGGGTATTTTGGTTAATTATTAGCAATGTATACCAATGTATTTAACTGAATAAGTTAAATCAGCGTTGATATCTTTTACAAGCTCTTGTGACTTTTTTTTAAAAAATTCAATGGAACATAAAAAGTGATTTGTGGTTAATGGTTTATTCATTTTGCTAAGAAAGATAAAGCAAGGATCATTCTTTCAAAGAAATGGCCAGTTGGTTATCAAACTGTATAAAGAACAAAATGAGATTCCATTTTGGTTTTAAAATGATGTCTTACACCTAATGCAGAATTTGGGGTATTTTCGGTGCTAACCTGATCGCCTTTATTTTTGTTTATTTTGTTTAGTTATTTTCGTTTTTTATAGATTTCTGTGTTATGTGATAGTCGATAAGTACATAAAACAGGGCAATTCTAAAAGCAAAAGGGTGGATAATTGTAAAAGAAAAAAAATATTCAAAGGTTGCTTTCTTCAAGAAAATGCAGTTTTTTTTCTTGTAGCCTCGAGGTATTAAGGTGTGCTAAGTTCTGTTAGCTATTGTTGGAGTTGCACTGAGGCATGGTAACTTGCGGCATGTGGTGTGTTTGTTTTTTTGTGGTAAATTGCTAGGATTGCTTTTCTTAATTACTATAGCAGGGACTTATTGAGTGTTTGCTTTTTAACAGCTGTTTAGTTGTCAGATTTGTAACTGAAGACATTTGTTTCAAGTACTATTATAGCGTTGTCTTCAGTATTCTAGTTTTCAAAGATCGTTGAAAGAAAAACAACACTACAAAATATTAATTTAAAATAGTGTGTGTGATTATTGAATTTAGGAAAATTAAGTAAATAAATAATTGGTCTTTTGTATATTTTATATACTGTAAGTGTAATGACTTTTTCAAAACTCATTAAAAATGGTTAAATATTTTCATATAAATATTTCAACTTGGCATGGTTTTGTACATATTCACATCTCAGTAAACCAAACCTTTTGTGTGCATATTGTAGACTAGACAGCAGTAGTAATTTATAAAAAGGTACAGCTAATTTATATGGCGTATCAAAAGGGTTGCCAGAATAATAGTGCATCATCATCTTTACTGTAAGTCGGATTTGTGTACAAAATCAGTACACTGTAGATACCTCAACCTTAAGCCTTACCCAAAGATTAAACCACAACCTCAACTGAAAACCTCTATCTGATTCAATATTTAACCAAATGTACAGAATTACAGTACAGTGGTACAGTGCCTTGCGAAAGTATTCGGCCCCCTTGAACTTTGCGACCTTTTGCCACATTTCAGGCTTCAAACATAAAGATATGAAACTGTAATTTTTTGTGAAGAATCAACAACAAGTGGGACACAATCATGAAGTGGAACGAAATTTATTGGATATTTCAAACTTTTTTAACAAATAAAAAACTGAAAAATTGGGCGTGCAAAATTATTCAGCCCCCTTAAGTTAATACTTTGTAGCGCCACCTTTTGCTGCGATTACAGCTGTAAGTCGCTTGGGGTATGTCTCTATCAGTTTTGCACATCGAGAGACTGACATTTTTGCCCATTCCTCCTTGCAAAACAGCTCGAGCTCAGTGAGGTTGGATGGAGAGCATTTGTGAACAGCAGTTTTCAGTTCTTTCCACAGATTCTCGATTGGATTCAGGTCTGGACTTTGACTTGGCCATTCTAACACCTGGATATGTTTATTTGTGAACCATTCCATTGTAGATTTTGCTTTATGTTTTGGATCATTGTCTTGTTGGAAGACAAATCTCCGTCCCAGTCTCAGGTCTTTTGCAGACTCCATCAGGTTTTCTTCCAGAATGGTCCTGTATTTGGCTCCATCCATCTTCCCATCAATTTTAACCATCTTCCCTGTCCCTGCTGAAGAAAAGCAGGCCCAAACCATGATGCTGCCACCACCATGTTTGACAGTGGGGATGGTGTGTTCAGGGTGATGAGCTGTGTTGCTTTTACGCCAAACATAACGTTTTGCATTGTTGCCAAAAAGTTCGATTTTGGTTTCATCTGACCAGAGCACCTTCTTCCACATGTTTGGTGTGTCTCCCAGGTGGCTTGTGGCAAACTGTAAACAACACTTTTTATGGATATCTTTAAGAAATGGCTTTCTTCTTGCCACTCTTCCATAAAGGCCAGATTTGTGCAGTATACGACTGATTGTTGTCCTATGGACAGAGTCTCCCACCTCAGCTGTAGATCTCTGCAGTTCATCCAGAGTGATCATGGGCCTCTTGGCTGCATCTCTGATCAGTCTTCTCCTTGTATGAGCTGAAAGTTCAGAGGGACGGCCAGGTCTTGGTAGATTTGCAGTGGTCTGATACTCCTTCCATTTCAATATTATCGCTTGCACAGTGCTCCTTGGGATGTTTAAAGCTTGGGAAATCTTTTTGTATCCAAATCCGGCTTTAAACTTCTCCACAACAGTATCTCGGACCTGCCTGGTGTGTTCCTTGTTCTTCATGATGCTCTCTGCGCTTTAAACGGACCTCTGAGACTATCACAGTGCAGGTGCATTTATACAGAGACTTGATTACACACAGGTGGATTCTATTTATCATCATTAGTCATTTAGGTCAACATTGGATCATTCAGAGATCCTCACTGAACTTCTGGAGAGAGTTTGCTGCACTGAAAGTAAAGGGGCTGAATAATTTTGCACGCCCAATTTTTCAGTTTTTTATTTGTTAAAAAAGTTTGAAATATCCAATAAATTTCGTTCCACTTCATGATTGTGTCCCACTTGTTGTTGATTCTTCACAAAAAATTACAGTTTCATATCTTTATGTTTGAAGCCTGAAATGTGGCAAAAGGTCGCAAAGTTCAAGGGGGCCGAATACTTTCGCAAGGCACTGTATATAGTTTTAGCAAATTGAATCCGATTTTAAATATTTTGAATATGTTTTTTCTGTTCAGTCCTAAATAATTATTGTAAATACTGGTCAATGAAAAATCAGTAAATAAATACATAAATAAAAATAGTGCTGGGACGAACACAGGATTTTCATGTTCGGATATTAGCTCATAATTTAAATATTCGTTTGAATATTCATTCGTTTTTCAAAAAATAGTAGAAACCATTATATTGGTCTGTACACAGGCAAATAGCATAGCGGCAAGGGGCGTGGCCGTGGCCCTGTGGGGGTGCGCCTTTTATTTTACAGTAAGACCTTTTAAAATAGAAAAAATATCCCAGGAGTAAAGAATACGTTGTGTAGGGCTTACTTTACCCCAATGAATTAACTACAAAACAAAGAATACCAACACATTTTTTTTCATTCCTTGCCATTGCCATTTCTTCACAGTAAACAATGGCCATCAACACGTTTTCATAAAGTAATAACATGAGGTTTACTTGTGCCTTTTTGTATCTGTAAAAGCAAACAAAAACTGAAATTTAACTTTAACACTTCAAATAAAACAAACATGGAAACGTTGTAAAGTGAAGAGGAAAAAAAACTCACCATTTTGGTTCTCGTTTTTACATCCACGTAACAGAAAGTCGCTAAATAAAAATAATTAAAAAAAAATAAAAATAAACACCTGCCTAATGTGTAAAATAGTCTGAATACCCCAAACTATCATATAGTAGGTCTATATTTAAATCAGAAAGTATTTATTGAAACCACCTTGTGCTCAACTAAGTAATGGAACTAATGCAGTTCCTTGTTGAAATGTATTTTGTTTTATCCTTAAGTTCTACAAGAATGCAACCATATCTGTCATCTAAGCATTTGATATGCCATCAGTACGGTTAACCAGGTTATGTTACATTGGTGCAAATTCAGTGGTATGAAATTATGGTCTTATGTCTTCAGTTGTTGACTGAGATTTTGGTAACTAACAAATCACACACATATAAAGACAGTGATTTTTTAAAAAGTAACGTGTGCCACAATATTATTAAATCCTGCATTGTATGACCTTATAAATTTGTAAGGTTACAACCACAACCGAGCTGTTTTGAAAATGAAAGCTAATTCCACCACGGGTACCGCTACATTTTAAAAGATACATTCAACGTGTTATAACTGGCATTAGTTAGCAATGTGTGTTTTATATATAACATTTTGTGTTAAAGCTCATGTTTCGCTAGTTAAACAGGAGAAGTACGCAAGGTTGTGCTAATCTATTATAAAAAGAAAACAGATAGATAAATTAATGCACCTCAAGATTGTAGTTTGTCTGTTATTCGTACTGATGAAACAAGGAAGACTTGGATCATGTTAACGTTATAGCTAGCTATTTGCTCCTGTTTTTTTTTTTTTCGTAGTCAGAATTGATAAAGTAATAATTATCTACCTAATTTGTATTCATTTTTTAGTGTGGGTGAAACCAGAGTTAACATTATAACAAAATAATCTCCATGACAGATTAATTTAGCATTTTATAGACACTGAATAAACTTAATATCCTGTTAGAGCATTGCCTGTTATTTTATAAAATTGTAATGTTTAACAGTTATTTAATTTTACTGTAAAATAAACTTCATACCTTTAAATTGCGTCCACGTTGTTCTGTAGTACTGTAGGTATTTGTACTGCACTGTCCAGTACAATTTGCATTGTGGGCCTCGCGCGTATCTACATGGGGCGGTACAAACCTCAGTCATCTATCAGGAAGCTCTATTAGCAATGGTTTCCCGCTTTATGAAAGATACTAATAATGTACATGTTTAAAAAAAATATCTATATATATAGATAGATAGATAGATAGAGATATAGATATATATATATATATATATATAGATATATATATATAGATATATATTTTTATACCAGTATTTTTGTATGTGTTCATGCAGGGTCTGTCATATATTGCAGTGTAAGGTATCAGAAAAATGCTACTGCATAAAAAACTAGTAGCAAATTAAGAGTTTTGTGTCGCAAAATGATATCAAATATATGTTAACTTCAAGCCTTAATATGCAGTCTATATAAAAATCACTACACAACGTTTTCAGGAAGTTGGGTATTGCAGACCTGTCAACTCTCTCGTATTCACAGGGAGTCTCTCGTATTTTGGACACTTCTCCTGGACATTCTCCTGGGACAGTTTTTCACCCATATTTTGCTGAAACCTCTACTGTTAAATCCCCTTAGTCAGCAAACCTTTAATGTCTGCAAACTTCATGGCCGGTGTGTAGTTTCACAACAGCATGTTGAAACTACTTTTTATGTGTGTGTATATATATATATATATATATAAGTACATGTTGTAAGTAAAGTATTTATATAACGTACCTAACTTCATGAGATTGCTGGGCTTGAATCTTTGCTACCAGGTCAACAAGGAATGTTGTCATTTTGCGCATTGAAAGTAGCTGATGGCAAAGTTACTGGTTCTTTTGTTTACGTTTTTTTCACTTTCTGAATGTTTGTAGATAAATGGTGTCTCAATTTTGCAGGGTTAAGAGTTTGACACACAAAATGACGAGCGCTAGTTCCACTAACAGGAATGTCCCGCTCCAGGAACCTACTACTCTACATAACCCTCTGTTTAAGCTGACGTACTTCTGTTCTGTTGCTTCCGAAGTCCTGGCCTTCCAGTGACTCTGGGTCGTTCTGACGGTCCTGGCTGGGCAAGCGCCTTCGCAGGCCCCGTCTTGCAGTTAAAGGGTTTCGTAGTAGTAGCTCCTGCAGAGCGGATGCTTTCCTCCTTGATGTAAATAAACACGCTCGTCTGTGTGTCCATGGCATTGCAGTCGCCCCGAGCTGTGGTGCAGCCGCGTTTTTGAGCTCTGCGCAGCATCCCAGGGCATGCCCACCAGCCAATCTGGACCTCCCGATCAGCTTAGCACAGGGCGAGCCTCCCGCTCAGCTGGTCGCTTAGCAACAATGTCTCCGCTGCGCGTCACAGCTGATTTCTCCCAGGCACACACACACACACACACACACACACACACACACACACACACACACACTACACGAACCAGCGACAGGGCTCCCTGTGACAACTTGATTTAAAAATAAATAAATAAATAATTGATTTAAAACCATTTTATATAGTCTTTCACTACCAATTTTATATAGTTTCTTAAGGAAAAGACATGAAAAGTATGTTTTAAAAACCTTTTATTAACACACTAGCATCTTAAACTCTTACTGTCTGTGCACCAAAGTTTATATTAAGGCCTAATTTAATTGAAATTATTAAGCACTTGTAGTTCTCTTATCAAGTAATTCAAGTGAATAAACATTGTCCAGTCTTGCATGTTACCCCTGTCTGCTAAAGATCTTTCTGGAACCTCTTTACTTATAAACAGAAAATAAGCTCTTTGATGTTTAGTTGTTTTAGAAATTAATTTGTAGACAAACATAATGTCTCAGGCCTATATGACCCGATTATATTTATCCATGTAGCTTTGCATACATTAAGAAAATGCTTTCACAAAGGAACAGATCCCATCAGTACGTCCCCTTTAATACCGTCAACCATGACCCCTTGTTTAACGAGTGCAACCACGCCTCCAATCTGCGGATACCACACCGTTTCCCTTCCAGGTCGATGATTTAGTGTATCGTAGCTCCGCCCCCTTTCTAGATGGCAGACTTCCATCTATCCCTGGGAATGAATTGTCAGGACATCCAGTCCAGGGTATTCTGTTCCCTTTACACAGCGCCCTCACAGGTCAGGAGGGAGATCTAACACTAAGAATCATTCGATCATTGTCACAGTAATTAACAACTTTTTCTGAGTTTAATTTTGTTTAAAGGGACGTCACCTGATTAAAAATAAAACCTGAAAACTTCAAGCTCTACTTGTGTGTGTGTTCGCATTTACTTTTTCTAAAATACTTGTTTTATTTCTTAGCAATATGGACCTTTGTTAATATGGGGCATAACACATTATTTGAAAATAAAATACAGTGCATGGTGGAATATTATCGTATTAATTTCCACTGTTCATTGCGTTTCTAGGAACTGTAGCCAAACTATTTTAATAGTAATAGTGTGTGTACGCATTATGTCCGACTAAACATAAAATGGTACTTCAGTGTGGAGGCTTTGTGCTGGACTAATTAAAACTGGATTTTTGAGTGTGGTTCTTGAATGGTTATGTAGTGTGGACAGGGCCTATAAGTAAATATCCGTAATAATGCTGTGTATGGGTATTTAAAATTTTGGGCAGGCACAACTTTGGCTTGGCTTTTCGTGTTTTGAGTAATTGTGATGTTATTGACTTAATCTTGCTTTTCACGTTGATAGTCGCATATGTTATATATTATGGAGTAACTGGAAATGTTAACATTTAAATGTAAATGGGTTGTATTTAACAAAACAAACATCAAGGGAATTAGAGACTTCTATTTGGGCATAAACTTCTATACTCTCACTGCTTTGATGATATGCTGTGTAAATGAGTGGCTTTGTTTCAATCAACTCTTAAACTGAGACATTTTGTTCGCGAAGCATGCCTTCTATTGGTTCTTGCTAACATTTTAAATACAAACATGTTGGCATAGTGCCATTTCTACTACTTTTCAGCTTGTGCAATTAGAACCTTTTAAAGTCTTTGGGTCATGACTGTATGTCTGCAAATGTAGTTTTCTGCTCCACAGCTATGGATTCCTACACTAGAAACGTCCTCTCTGCACTTTTGGTGTACCTGATATCAAGAACAACAATGAAGCCCTACTACAACAAAGCTGATATACTCATTTATTGTGATGAACTGGAGTTTATTTTGCAATCTTTGGAATGTGTTAGTGAATTACCGGTAGCTAGAAATTACATTTGTGGCACATGCAAGTAAACTCTAAAGCATGTCATACTTACATTTTTATAGGCAAACATATAGTTGATCCCATGTTACTAATATGCTGTACTTGTTGTAATGAATCTGCAATTTGGTGTTTCATATACATGTAATTAAACAAGATGTTTTAAGTTGCTCTATATAGGGTTAGAACAATAATCGATAATCACAAGAATTTTTTTTGCAGCGATTAATTTTATCGCGTTGAAAAATTATTAATAATCAGAATTATCTATACTTTCACTGGTGTGTGAGTGTCGTTCTGTACTATCCAAGTGGGGACCTGTATCATGCTGTGCTATCCAAATGGGAACTATAATGTGGGGTGCATTCATATAAAGGATTATGAACCTGGTGAAGTTTTATATTGATAGAACCATGAAAACACAGCAGCCTAATTACTATAACTATGTTATATCAGTTACCTACAATGTACTTACATAGTGTACTTACATTGCACAAACACACACAGCAGTGTGTGAGCGTCGTTTTGTATTATCCAAATGGGGACTTATGTCGCTCCATACTGTCTAAGTGGGGACTCCAGTGCACATGGTGTCTGAACAAAGACATATGTTCCTCTATCAGAATTTGGGCTTGAAAACCAAATGATTAGTTGTTTTCACGAAAAAAAAAAAAATCATCAGGGTGTACATTTTTATGAACATTTAAACATGTTATGTCCTAGTCAGAATGTTTAAACAATCTCTCTCTAGATACATGAACACACACACACTTCATAATGCTTTTCACATACTGACTACTGACATCCCTGATTTTTTTTTTTCTCTGAGCATATACTCTCTAAATAAGCAAACACTGTTTTAACACAACAACGACTTACAAACTACAGAAGTATAGAAAAAACAAATCCCCTATTCACAGGACAGCACTTATTCTATTTAGAATTAGATGAGCATTTGTGTTTTTCTACATTACTACTGCTTAGTCTTGATTTGAAATGGTAGCAATGTACTAACATAGTGTAATGATTCCCTATATAAATAATTGAGACCTGTATCTTAATGACAGATTTCATGGCACTGGGTAAATTTAAATTTAACAGAATGCACAGGGTTTGCAGTTTTGAAAGTCTGGAAAAAGTATGGAATTTTGAGAATTTGTGGTACCTTTGTAAGCACAGCCCACATGAACCTCTCAGAACTACATTTCCCATCATCCTCCTGCTCACTGGTAAAACCATCTCAGTTACATATGTAAGCAGAAGGATGATGGCAAATGTAGTTCTGAGAGGTCCATGTGGGCTGTGCTTACAAAGGTACCACGAAATGTTCCAGTCAGGACACTGCACTCTGATTGGGTATCATATTGTTGCTAATAAAACAATTAATACTCCTCTCCCTACACCGAAACCATAAACCTAAGATCAGTATCCTATACTGCAGCCATTACACATCTAAAGTAGTTCATGTTTGGCAGTGAATAGGCGTTTTTGTTACTTTAACCCTTTGCAGTCCATTTATTAAGTGCGCGTCAGGCACATCAGGTCCAATTTATTTTCACATGCGCAGTTCATTTTAGACGCGCTGTTTAAAAGTATTTTTTTTTCCACAGTCAAACGGGTTTAAAAGGCCCTGCATATCAACAAAGCACTCACTAGGCATCTCCAGCCCCGCCCCACCCTTTCGTTCACTATCGCTTTCACATATGCTAAGAAATAAATAATAATAATAATAATAGTCGTACATACCGATCAATCATCTCCTGATCACTCGTTTTATCACCAAACTCCTCAATAATGCAATCCAAGTAATTATTTTATTACTATAACATCTCAAAAAAGCTCTGCAAATGTCCGTGATAGTCTCTGTGCGGTGATGCAGTATCAACCAGCTGTTTCCTTGTGACAATGTCGGACAGAGTCCGACAATGGACCGGATAGGAATAATTGCAGTGTTGGACCAGGTCCGACATAGGACCACAAAGGGTTTTGCCGGGGCGTATCCTCATGAAGATAGCCCCGGCACATGTAAACACAATAAAATAAAAAGGTCCTTATGTGCCCTTTAATGCTGACCTATTGCCAGAGTGCTCACTCTGCGTCCCGCCTGCAGATATCAGTCAACAGTGATTTGCGAGTTTGTGTTTTGATTGACAATCCGGCAATACTACCTTGCTACGATTTTTTTTTCTAATCCCAATGGAGTAGACGGCACCAATATATATATTTTTTTACGTCTAGTCATTAAAGTGGGCTCAGAAAAAAACAAAATGGACTTGGGGCTGGGCTGGGCCTGGGTGCAGTTGCATCCCTTGCACCCCCTGAAGCTGGCCCTTATCAGTTTGATATAGGTTTCGACCTCTGTCTCGATTTCATGCCTGTCGCGCAGCAGCAAATTCACACACCCAGACGCTACTCTGTCACAAGCATTAATACCCTGTATCTTTCTAAACAAGGGATTTAGGGGAACTCGCTAGTAAAAGCTGAATCTCAAAACAATAATATAGTACAGTAATTGTTATAGCTGTGCATAATGATATTTGAAACCAGCATCATTTATCTGCCTTTTTACATATCCACCCTTACTCTGGTCCCATTGCAGTCGGATACATGATAGATTACTGTATATTATTTTGTAATTACTTTTCATAGACACATATAAGTAACTTTTATTTGCTCCTTAAATCTATATAAATCTGGACACCTAAAATCATAAAAAAAGAACATTTATACACTTATTTTGAGTTTTGGGGCCATATTAAGGCACATATTTAGGCCCAGGATATGCAGGATTTAGACCCTTGCAAAACCCTGAAATTCATTTTCGTCAGTTGTTACCAATTCTGTGGATGCTGAAAGAAGTGTTTCATCATATGGACACATTTTCACAGAGCAACTTCAATCTTCACTGACGATGCTTTTTAATAGCAAAATAGAATGCACAAGAACTGATAATGGATTTTATTGTTGTCTTTCTTGCAAACATAAGTAACTTCTTATGGGCTTCTTATGAATAGCATTTTTTTTGTACATTATATTCAAAAAACATAACAAAACAAAGAAAAAATAAATAAACACAGCTTACATATTTTACAGAATCTATGAAATGCCCAGATTCCAATACATGGTTATAATATCTATAGTGTTCAGGGATCAGTGCCAGAAAAAGGAAATCCCCCCCCCAAAAAAACAACAATATCTTATCTTCTGTTGACAAAATATACATTTGTGCCTGATGAGATTCAGATATCAAGAAATGTATTTATTTATGTATTTATTTATTTTACAATATGATTTGCATACATGTGTTCTGGTAATTTAAAACCTATAAATAATGTATTTACAGTTATGAGTTCTCTGAAATAATATTGAAAACAAAACTTTCCTTTTAAAATCCTGTTATACGTATTCACAGGGATGTAAGGGTGAGATAAATGTCAGTAGCCATCTACAGCGTTATTAATCTGCTAATACCTAATTTGTAGTAAAGGGATGACCAATTCAAATGGTTAAATACACCCCGGGGAATTACGCAATTATGCGCCCGCGTAATTTTACGCATAAAACGTATGATCAAGCATTGCCGCATAATAACCCTTAAGATCATTAAAAATGGTCCATCAGTGATACTCAGAGTGGGCAGCCCGCAATTAAGTTCTTGAAATGCGTACGGATTTTCAACCCCAGAAGAGTTCCTGTAATGTCTCATGTCAAGGAGGATTCCGCTTCAATTCCTGGCTTCAGTGCCATTCCAGAAGAGGAGTTTGCTTTGTATACCGGGAAGGTGGCGCTCGACGCGATCCAGCGCGCTGAACAGTCAGGGGGAATTGACATCGCCATGTTTTGGTCAGCAACATCTGACCGACTCCCGAATATAAAAACATTAGCTTTTAGATACATGCTGTAACAAACACAGCTGATGCTGAGCGCAGCAACGCGCTGTACAACCTTGTTCTCTGATCGAAGGCGTTCTCTTTCGGAGGACACACTAAAAGAGCCGGTTTTCCGTTACTTCAATCTTGCAATGTAAAAAGACTTCACGTCAACATAAAATCATTTTGATTAGTCTTTGATGCTTTATTTAATTTTTACCTGCTGTGCTATGGTAGTATGAGAAGTACTTGTGAGCATCTAATTCACAGCAGGGTAATTTTGCTGAAAAGTCCTTATTTTCCTTATTTAACAACTGCATTTAGTTTTAAAATTTACTCCTGATGGGTCACTTTTTCTTGTTCAAGGAATGATAAAGCAGTTGATTCTGTGATACAAATGTGCTGTGTGCTATATAAATACAAAATACCTGTACATATTTCTAAAGAAGGTTAAAATAATGTTATATTTAATTCAATTTGTAAACAAATAATACAAAGGATTTAATGTTGCATAATTTTGCATAATTTTGTATTTTTCCTTGCATAATTTTGTTTTTTCCTGTGCATAATTCCCTGGGGTGTAGTTAAAGTATCATAATGGGATGATTTGTTTAACGATTTCTCATGACGTGGCTTACTGTGGAGACTATATTGACATCTTGTGGCTGTAGGACTAAATTGCAGGTTATTAGACAAGTCGTGTGAAACACAAGCCCCTAATTTAAAAAGACGAGAAAGCTATATTTGTACTTAACAATAACCAACACTATATATTTATTTAGTAACCATTACCTGCTGTGCTGTAACCTGTACAATATAAAACATTTGTTAAAGGTCTTAATTTGCATTTTTGTTCTCTGTTTATGTAAAAAATTAACACTGCTGCTGATGTATTTCACCCCTCAGTGCAAAGCCATCACTTCCTGAAGCCAAGTCCAACCCATCCAAGAGGCATCGAGACCGGTTGAATACAGAGCTTGAGCGGCTGGCCAGCCTTCTGCCCTTCCCCCAGGATGTTATCTCCAAACTGGACAAACTCTCAGTACTGCGGCTGAGTGTCAGTTACCTGAGAGCCAAAAGCTTCTTCAGTGGTAAGTCATGACAAGGCTTGCCGTTTGTTCATATCTGTGTGGGAATTTTATAGTTTACCTATTTAAACCTTGAGACAGTCACCAGGATCACTTTAAAAGACCCCTGAACCACTATGCAGTGAAGTTAGTGAAATTTATGATTCTGGTTGGGATTATTATTCATTAAGGGTATTGCCACAGATTTCACTTTAATCTGAGTGGATTTACGCCCAGCAGTACTTAAATTCACATTTGTTGAATGTGAACCTAAGGAGTTGCTAGCTGAAATGGATTAGAATATATAAGCAGCAGTAGGTCCAGTGATGATGATGATGATGACGATGATGATGATAATAATAAAAAAAACAATAGTAATTGTACATGCAGTCCGGCTAAGAGAACACCCCTTGGGAAGCAAGCAAAGTGTTCTCTTAGGCGAAGTGTTCTCCAAGACAGAGTTGACCAACCAGTATGAATCAATAAAAAAATAAATATTTATTACTTGTCATGACGCACGTGCATCAACATATGAAATTAACAGAATAAGTAAGAGAGAAGCAATAGGCAAGTGTATGTTAATAAACTATAATAATATAGTAACAGACAAACTAATGTTAATAAACACTGTCAAACTAAATTAACACAGCACCCCTACACATGTTAAAAAAATGCAGCAGCAGCAGCAGCAGCTTTAGATTCATTATGAATACCTTTACAGGAGCAATATTCAAGACATGCACCCAATTATTTAACAGAATGGTGAAGCAACTTACCAGAATGGCAAACACCAAATTGCTCAGTGACTTGTGTCTGATTGAGGTTTTTTCAGGGGCTCAGATAATTAGATTATTCTACCGGGGATGCTTTGTTTTTAGATTTGACTGTTACTGGTATTGTATGCGAGTGTAGTTTTAATGGTTGAATCTATCAAGTAAAAATTCTTTGGACATTAACAGATCAATTCATTAAACTGAAGACCACACTTCAATGGTCAGATTTAAAGAAAAAAAAAGTTCTTTATATGAGATGATTTATTTCAAGTGGTAAATATGAATGGTCTGTGCACATATTTGTAATCTGTGCTGGAGGCCCCCTTTTATTATGAATACAGTAAGCTAAACTGAGGGAAATACTGTGTGAATAACAGGATGCAAACAGGGGGTGTGCTGATTCCTGCGGAAAGTACAATATAAATGTGTAATCACATGATCTTGTTTGAAAAGGAAGCCCGAGTTGTGCTGCAACAATAGATATGTTTCAAAGAAAATAAATGCACTTGATCCCTGTTTGAATAAACCGAAAGAATGTAATCATATACTCATGAATTTAGCTCAATATACCACACAAGGGACTTATGTTAATGATACACTAGTGGTGTTGATGAAACCAGATTCTCCACACAGTGGAGGGATTTCAGTTGCTGGGATGCCTGGATATTCTCAATATGTTATAATCTTTGTTCAGCGCTCTGGGATGCTTTGACGTGAAGGGCACTATATAAAAATACATTTGTATTGTATTTATTTATTGACAGTCAATCATTGCAGTCTAATTAATTAATAACAAATACAGATGTGATGTACTGAAACATAGTTTACCACAATATATATATATATATATATATATATATATATATATATATATATATATATATATATATATATATATAATCAGTTACAATGGGGTAACATTATATTTAATACATGCCTGAAAGGAATATAAAAATGCACAGGGAGATGTTCTGTTTATACATTAATAACAGAGAAGACTGTATGTTGGAAGGAATACATCCAATGGGCTTTGTGCTTGCCTATTCCAGCACATCCATATCTACTGAAAAGTGGGAAGAAATGACCCAGATACAGCTATGACTAAAAATTGTTTGTTAGAATTTGTAATATGTGTGTGTGTGTGTGTATATATATATATATATATATATATAAACTATTGTACCTGAGTGGGGGTAGAGTGTCTGGTGGGATTATATTGACCAAAGCCAAAGGCTGAGGACATTTATATCAACACAAGGGGACAATAGCTTTGCACACAACCTGAAATATCCAGTTCATGTATGTTTTTTTAAACGTTTAAACACTGCTTTATCTGCATCCAGTCTCTGAACAGCAGTGCAGAACTCTTGCAGAAGGCAGTTCAGGTCTTGAGGTTTGGATTTCTCTGTCTGTTTTATTGGAGTGGATATATTGCTTAATATGGCGGTAGAGGTTTTTGTTGGAACTGTCTTTTTCTTTATAATTTGTTGAATTTCATCTTCAGAAATTGCTATTGTGAGACTTTGTTCCTCCTCGCCATTATTGTCTAATCATTACCCAGTCGGGAATTTTTGTTATATTAAGTCGCATTGTCTGGCTTGCATTATCTTTTGATACTCCAATTAAGAAGCAGGCATTTATTGTGCTCCTGTCTGTCTCTTTGTATTGAAACAATGATTCCACACATGAAAGTACTGTTTTTACAGTGCCTGTTGATTTGAACAAAGTCTAATCCTATATTTTTGAGCTGTAGTGGTTTTTATCTGATGTCCCTGCCCCCCCTCCTGTCTTAAAGAGAAATATATACATTACTGTGCAAAAGTTTTAGGCAGGTGTGAAAAAATGCTGTAAAGTAAGAATGCTTTCAAAAATAGACATGTTAATAGTTTATATTTATCAATTAACAAAATGCAAAGTGAGTGAACAGAAGAAAAATCTACATCAAATCAATATTTGGTGTGACCACCCTTTGCCTTCAAAACAGCATCAATTCTTCTAGGTACACTTGCACACAGTTTTTGAAGGAACTCGGCAGGTAGGTTGGCCCAAACATCTTGGAGAACTAACCACAGTTCTTCTGTGGATTTAGGCAGCCTCAGTTGCTTCTCTCTCTTCATGTAATCCCAGACAGACTCGATGATGTTGAGATCAGGGCTCTGTGGGGGCCATACCATCACTTCCAGGACTCCTTGTTCTTCTTTACGCTGAAGATAGTTCTTAATGACTTTCGCTGTATGTTTGGGGTCGTTGTCATGCTGCAGAATAAATTTGGGGCCAATCAGATGCCTCCCTGATGGTATTGCATGATGGATAAGTATCTGCCTGTACTTCTCAGCATTGAGGAGACCATTAATTCTGACCAAATCCCCAACTCCATTTGCAGAAATGCAGCCCCAAACTTGCAAGGAACCTCCACCATGCTTCACTGTTGCCTGCAGACACTCATTCGTGTACCGCTCTCCAGCCCTTGGGCGAACAAACTGCCTTCTGCTACAGCCAAATATTTGAAATTTTGACTCATCAAAATTTAATTAAATCAAGGGAAGTAATGTTAAAACTTTACAATGCATTAGTAAGACCTCACCTAGAATATTGTGTTCAGTTCTGGTAACCTCGTTACAAAAAGGATATTGCTGCTCTAGAAAGAGTGCAAAGAAGACCAACCAGAATTATCCCGGGATTAAAAGGCATGTCGTATGCAGACAGGCTAAAAGAATTGAATCTATTCAGTCTACGATGCAATCTGATTCAAACATTCAAAATCCTAAAAGGTATAGACAATGTCGACCCAACGGACCTTTTTGACCTGAGAAAAGAAACAAGGAGTTGTTTTTTTCTTTAATCTGGCTGTTCTGCCTCTTCATAAATCTCATTTTAATATCACAGACATTTAGCCATGCATATACTTAAGGCTTGATAAGTCTTAAAATGCATGGCTAATGAGCGGCGGAGCGCATGGCACGGCAGAACGCATTTTGGCAGTGCTAACTCGGCCTTAACTTGCCAAAAGTGTCATGATACATACGGGGCAATTTTAAGCACTATGGCATTAATGTCGTTGCAAACGCTTGATACATGACCTTCATGGTATACACATAATCAGAATGATTAAACAAATAATCCATAAAATTGTTTATTTTATTTTTGAATGGCAGTCACACACAACCTAACAAAAGACTCTACTATTAGCTTGCTGAGCACATTGACACAGTTTTGTACTTAAAAAATAAATAAAGGAAAACTGGTGAAAATCTCAATTTTCTCAGGATGTCTTGTAGTCCAAATGTAGTTCCCCAAGACATTTTTAGTTTTTTTGTTCTACTTGTTTCCTCAGAATGTGAACTAAACTGCGAAATGTTTACTTCCTAGTTAGGTTATCTTGTATAGTTTGTTTCCTGTGTGCAAAAGGACCGAGTCCAGCTGTTCACATTGAGGTTTAGCAAGCGAAACAGACTCTGTGTGTTTGCCAAACAGACCGAGACCACCTCTATAGCTGGACTCGGTACGGTTTGTTTCCCAAGCAGACTTTGTTGTTCAAACTACACACCTAACGTACCGAGTGCAGCCCAAACCCTCTAAACACAGTGTTAACACAGCCTAAGATTATCTTTCTCACACTTTTTAATATGCTTTTTCTAGATTATTAAACTGCCACTGTCACTAGACCTACTACTACCTATATATCATAAACCATTTCAGCAACTGTAGCAACTCCTTACTTTCAATTTTATGGAAACTCCTTGGGTTCACAGTCAACTCGTCCCAAAAGTAGGTTGGCCGAAGCACTGTTGAACGGAAGTCAACTCGGATTAAGGTGAAATCGGAGGTAAGATCATTGATAAATAATAATCACAACCAGAATCATGATTTCACTGACCTTTGCGTAACAAAGACAGCAAGCACATTTCAAGTTATGCACTGCCTAATAATAATAGTAATAGTAATAATAATAATAATAATAATAATAATAATAAATGTTGTGTTTTGGTGGGTAGTAAAATTGTGTCTTTGTTTAGTGTTTGCTGTCCAATAGATGTGAAGTGAGTTTTCATTACGGTAACTCAAAATGATAAAGCTGGTACTTGATTTGAAATTTGATTCACAGTTTATGCTATGACGTAGCAGTGGGCATTGCCTGTCTGACAGAAGCCTAGTAGAACTGGAAGCTGATTGGTTGATGGTACTGAATATAATGAATTTTCTAATTTTAAAATAACCATTTGAATTGCCCTGATTATTATTTATTATTTTTGCCCTGGTGGTGGTTCACTAAATTGGATTTGGTAAAAATCATAATAAAAATAAATACATAGAAAAACTGTACTATAGTTCCTTGACAGTTAAATTGCTTAATTAATTGGATCCCACTACTTCTGTTTGTGGCACAGAGATGGTTTTTAACATCATGTCACAGAAGAGGTTGGCTTTGTGGTGACCCTTTGATGGTTTCATGGGTCAAAGGATAACAATAATGTTTCAGAGGTAGTGGTGACATCAGCCTGTAGACGTTGGGCCTTGAAACTGGAACATAGAACATTCATTTTCTTTACACTGATTCTGCATTTGACATTTTTCGGCGTTGTGGTGTTTTTTTTATGAAAGTCATAATAATACTGCAAGCATACTACACTAAACGTAACTCTTTATATATGTACAAATATATAGATTGAACATGCTGTACCTAAAAACATGCTTATATGGAGAGTAAGTATTCAGAAAGAAGTAGTTAGGTTTCCTGCATAATCTTTATTTAATATCTTTACGATAGACAGTTGTATTCCAGGTATCCATTTTTTTTTTTTTTTTTAATCTGTCTGAACTCAGTGAGACTAAATGTTATCTTGTAGGTAACTGTCTGGACTTGTATGCGTTGCACAGACTAGGTGGTTTTCCTCCTCAGACATTCCACTTCCTGTTGGTGAGATTAAAGGTTATATTTGGGCAGAAGTGTAGAAGCATTTGCAATTACATGCAGGCTTTTCACTGTGAAATGAAGCGACGCATTACGGTACTAAAAATATACATAGTGGAGATGTTTGTGTGTACAGGAAATGGTACCTTGTAACATACAATAAATAATGTCATATTATTATGTTTATTGATTCTGTAAAATACTATGAAGCCAAAGATATAATTATATATATATATATATATATATATATATATATATATATATATATATATATATATATATATATATATATAGTGGTAATTTGCCTATTTTTCATTTTTGATGTATTTAAAATAAAAAAAAATAAAACCATATCAACCATGTTTTAAATACACTTATTTATACCACAGTTATGTCTAATGTTTCCATCTAATTTGTTTACTTTGTGTATTGCTGATATAATTCTTAATACAAACCATTAGGAAATATAAGGGACCGTATATATATTTTCCCTGACTAAAATAAATAACATACCGGTATATTATTATTATTAGGGTTGTCAGTTAATGGCAGTTAACTCCTGCAATTAACGCATACATTTTTTTTGGAGATACGTTTTTTTAAAAGCACGTTAATCACACTCCTCTGTCTTGTCCCTCTTAGCATACAGTCGAGTGCATGCCAGGATTGAATGAGTGCAGTCATCGTTTGAATATAAAATTAGTCACAGAACCGCATTATGTAGCACTGCACTCAAACTGAAGGACTTGTGAATGGGAAGTTTATTTAACAAAAAAAAAAAAAACCTTTGGCTGTTTGTTGCATAGAAAGAGGGTCATTTGTCAAAGTGAGTTCCAGTATCACAGAAGTGCATCTAGTCTTCTGTACCACCTGCATGCTAAACATGCTTTCACTTCTTAAAATACACTTTCTAGTAGTTCTTCTGCTACAGACAAGAACATTACAACACGTGAAACCCATCAGTTTCGACACACTTTTAGAAATGCAGGATCGCTGCAAACCCATGAATCAAGCTCAGTATGATACCATAACCAGTGCTGTTGCAAAGTAGATAGCTACTGACTGCAGACCCATTAACATTGTAGCTTTGTTTTTTTTCCAATAACTACATTTATTTTAAACAATATTATTTACAATTATGGAGATATAGCCGTTACTCTGTGAACTGTATTTTTTATTTAGGCGATTTACAAGATGATGATAATAATAATAATAATAATAATAATAATAATAATAATAATAATAATAATAGTAATAAATAATAATCGCATCTGTAATACAACAAACTTAAATGAGATGGATGCAGTAATTGTGTCACTTAAATATGCGACTTTTCTAGAGGTAAAAAAATGTAATCACGATTTTAATTTTTGTAATTGCTTGACAGCCCTAATTATTATAAATATTTTAAATTCATACAGTATATTTCATCACAGTTTACTGCACCATATTCCCCTTTTGGATATTCAATACTCACTGTGTTAACTAATTTGATACAATCTGCCATTTTCCAAGCCCACTGCAGTGCTTGGGTGGACCAGCAAGGACATGTTGGCACCAACATCAGAGAAAAAAAATGGCAATGAGTATAGTGAAATGTGTCCATAAATTATGACTTTACTTGCCAGACACTCATCTGTGGCTAGCTTTATTTTTTCAGAGCCTCATGAAATATAGTATCTTTTTCGCTTTTTTTGGTTTATTCAAAGCGAGATATAAATACATGTTTTCATTCATCATTGTTATGCTTTGGCAGTTATGATTTTCTGAACATTTTAATTTAATGGAAAGCATATTGCTGTGCTACAGTAGAAGCAAAGGAATGCCATTATTTCTAGGTCTAGCACAAAGCAGCTGTCACAATCTATTACTCCTCTTATGGAAATGTGCAAAGGAAATCTTGGTGTATTCGGGAGTATTTTGAAATAAACGAGCAGCAGAAAGAAATGCTGTATATAAATATAAGGACACAATGCTGTTGTTGTATGGTACAAAGTCAACAGACCTTTGCGGTATGTTCTCATGATAAGTTTTGAGTATCTTGCTTTGGGTTCTCTTATTTAAGTGTCTGATTCAGTGGTTAGTTTAGAGGTCTTGCACAACTAGAAAATCTTTGGAATGGAATCCAAACTGGAACAGCACTTGCACTGTTGATGTAAAACATGTAACAATGGTTTGACAAACAGACAGATGGCTCAAAATACCCCATATACTGCTCTGTTCAGTAACCTAAAGAACTTTGTCTCGTCTCTTCAGTGAGGATAATGACTTTGCTGCTGTACTAGTGCAAATATGAGTTTATTAATGTTCAATGTTATAGTAGCTACTTCTTGTTTTTCCTGACACACCAATTTAGCAAAACTCTCAGAAGTGGATGACTTCCACGAAGAAACTTCCATGAAATGCCTATACACTATATGAAACAGCCATTAGTACACCAGATATTGTCCAATATGACGAGAAACAATAATTTCATTATTCATCTGTGAGTCAGACTAAAAGAGATTATTGAACAAGACAGAAAGGCTCTTCATGCCTGGAAACAGTTCCCATTGTCCTGTGACTCTCACAATGTCATGAACAAAGAGCAATGCTACATGAAAGCAAGCAAACAACAGTGTCATACATCTTTCAAATATATAGTACTGTCCCAGATTCGTTTGCTAATGTGTAGCTAGTTTGATAAGTGTTGCATTAGACTGGAATAGGTGAATCATGTTAAAAGGTAAAATAACATATGCAGACATGCTCATACATCTTAAACAGGTTCTCAAATGATTGCTTTGATTTACCTTAGTTATATCATGTGTTTTCCGTATCATGGCAGAATACTTTTCCAATTTTATTTTTTTCCCCACAATTCACGGCTCATAAATCAGTTAGTGAATGTATTTCTCAACTTTTACATGACATTTTTGGTTGTAAAGTGCTTTGGGATGGCTTGCCATGAATATATACAAATGAATTGATTGATTGATTGATTGATGCACCATCCTGCAACTCAGCAAGCACTCTTTAGTGTTGTCTGTGTAAGGTAATGCCTGTAGGTTACAGAATACAGTCGTCACATTACTCTCTATATACTACAAAGCCTCATTCAGAAAAATGGCAAGTCCTGGAAATCTGTGAATGGATTGCTAAAAATGCTAAACTTAATCCTGTGTGACACAGCACTGGAACACTTGGCTTGACTGGAAACTTTTGTTTTGTTTTGGGAATTTTAGATGTTTATGTTTCAATTTTACATGTAGTCAATGACCAAGCCAGCTCTGTTACAGACTTCTGGGAATGGAAAGAATTCCGATGTAATGCTTCTTGACAGCACACTTGATATTTATAAATTCTTGGGTAGATAGCCTCGAGTCTGATGAAAGATGCTGGAATGGACTAGCTCTTGTACTGGTTCCAGTTTTTTTATTGGCCGAGAGCTTGTCATGCAAGAAAATTCCACAATATAATTTTCGACTAAATTATTTGGTTTTGTGTGTGAACATTTAAAAAATATAGTCTGAAAATCTGAAACACAGTCCCTCCCCACCCACCCATTTTATGAACGGAATGTTTTTTATTTTAACTTTTTCCTTTAAACTGCTTTTTACTAATATTTAGGCTAGCATAGCTAAAAAATGATAATATAATTCTATACAATGAACATCTGTTACAAATTCTGTTCCCCTATCTTCATAAATCTGTTTCTTAAACTGGAATAACTGTGCTTGCAGGCAAAATCAACACATTTCAATATTTTTTTTAACTGAAAGTATACAGCGTTGTTTTCTTTGTTTGTTGTTTAATTAAAGGACAATGCTACCAGAATGTATTTTTCAAATGTGTTGCAGCAGTAATCATGTTTTTATAATTTTAAAACAAGACCTGATATTTTTTGATTTTTATGCTGTAATAGGAGAAACTTTGCGACAAGGCCACATAGACTGTCAACTTTCTTTCTTTTTGTAGGATTCATTAATTTATCCACGTAGTTCATAGTTATTTAGTTACACAGTTGGTGCACTATTTAGTTTGGTAAGTATCTTTAAATTCCAAGCTTGCAAACAAACCTTTCTACCATCAAGCCTTTTAATACAGCAGTAATGCCTTATTTTATATATATATATATATATATATATATATATATATATATATATATATATATATATATATATATATATATATATATATATTATATAATATATAATGTTACAGAAAAAGTCAGAATTTGGTCTTAAGTTTTACCGTAAATGTCAGCATTTGCCAAATAAGGTGGTACATGTCTGAAATTGTCAAATGGGCTTGTAATGATAATAATCAAATTATTTATCGATTGGGACCCCACGATTCCATGAAATTAAAAACTCGTCTTGTATATATTAACTTACTGTCAAGAATGTAATTTGTGTTGTTGCTTCTAAAAGTTATGGAGAATATGCATCTGTGAACAAATACAGGAAGATGATGCAGAGATCAAGAGTAACCTGCTTTGTTAATGTATTTTATACATATTATTTTGTTTCAAATCAGTCCCAACTGTAGCCGTCTGTGCGAAACTAATAATATTTAACATTACTACGTTGTCATGTGCCGCTGTTTCAAAATTTATTATTATTATTTTTTAACTTTATTGTTAAAAAATAATAATTGTAGCTTGACGTATATGAGCCAATGAAACATTGCAGGTTGTACAAAATAATTTGCCACCAGTAGAATGCAAAATTATTGTACACGATCTGCTGCAGTAATTATTGTAGATTTTTTTAATTAATTTTGGACACTCGCAAAATGTTCACACGCTTAACAATATGTTTATTAATACCCATTTTTGTCATTTTGTCTGTGATCACAGGCCACAGACTGTCGTAGAACAGCAGACCACTGACAGTGACACTGTGAAATCTTTCCAAAGACGATAAATTACAAACATTACAATAATGTACAGTAGACATAAGGGTTGATAAGATGGCATATAAAGCAGAGAAGACAACTTCAGCAATGAGTATGGAAAAATAAATGTTTCTTTACTCACCGTTACATCAGTGGTACAAATTTTCTGATGCAGTAAAGATCGGATAGTTGTTTGTAATCCAGAAATACAGGTTTATATTCCAATATGGTCATGCCATAACAATTATTTACATGTTTTGTATCCTGATGATGCACACAAAATAATTAATCTCTATATAATTTTAAAAGTGAGTGCAGATATTTTGACCATAGGTTTCTGTCAAAAATAGTAATGTAACTGTAACTTACTTACTCGTTAGGTAAGCAAGGAAATGAAGAAACAGACAAGCCACAGTGCACAAAACTATTTCCTCTGAGTGGTGGTTCAATAGCAGTTGTTTTGTCCCCATCTGTGTTTTAGGTGTGTGAGAGGGGAGGGATTTGGACTGACCGTCAGGTGCATGCGGGAGCCTGTAGGTGGTTCGTATTCTCCGTGTATTCCCACGCTGTCAGGCAATGTGTTATGACTGGACTCAGCTGTGAGGAAATCGGCTGACGTTCTGTCATTGGCTGGGGGGTGGGACTACAGTGCGCGCCACAAACTACATCATTGTTTTGGTGAACGGATTTCGTGGTGAAGTCCCCTCGTACAAACCGCATCCTGGAGCAAAATACGGCACTCTATTATTATTATTATTATTATTATTATTATTATTATTATTATTATTATTATTATTATTATCTTCACCAAAACTTTTAACTGCTTCTGTTTTAAAATTTGCTCCTTCGTGTCAACCAAGATGGTGGACTGACGCAATTTTTCAAAAACTTTTCAAAAACGGCTGAACTGATTGTTCTGAAACTTTGCATATGTCATCAGCAACCAAACCCTCTTCAAGTTTGCGAAGCAGAAGTTGTTGCAATAAATTTTACTATCAAAATGCCTGCCACCAGATTCACCAAAATGCGCCCAAACGTCAAACTGCTTCCGTTTGCAAGCTGTTGAACTAACTACCTCTTGGCAGGCATCATCCTCGGGATAGTGGAATTCAAATATGGCAAAATGGTGTTCTTTTGTAAAACAAGATGGCCACCAGACCTACATTTTCTTCTTAAATTTAAAACCGCTTCAGTTGAAAAACGGTTTATTTGATTAACTCAAAGTTGACAAGCATCATCCCTGTGTCAATACAAATGACTTTTTCAAAAATGTGCTTAAACCAATATGGCCACCTGACGCATTTCTTTAAAAATCTTCGGTCAAATGTAAAACTAGCTTATGACTCCTTTACAAAGTGCAGATAGGTTAATGGTTACTGTGGAACACATATAGGAAACCATATTTGCTCTATCCAGAAATTACTTTGCCTGCAACCTTTGACCTCTCCTTAAGTTAAAATGTAAAACTACTTAATAACTCCTTACAGAGTGTATATAATTTAATGGTTAGTATAGAACACATATAGGAAGCCATATCCAAAAATCACCTTGCCTGTGACCTTTTGACCTCTCTGTCAAATGTAAAATTAGCTTCTATCTCCTTACAGTGCACATAGGGTTATAGTTACTATACAACACATTTAGAAACCCATATGTGCTCTATTCAGAAATTACCTTGATTGTGACCTTGTGACCTCTCTTTAAGGTTAAATGTAAAATTAGCTTATAACTCCTTACAGTGTGTAGATAGGGTCATGGTTACTATGGTGTTTAAAGTTATAAAGCATTGTGAGAATGAACTAATGCCGTATTTTGAATTGAAACTGCTCCATAATACTGGTAAATATCATATGGATGATACTGAAATTGAAGAATGGAACTATGAAAAAGACCTAGGAGTTTATGTTGACTCAGAAATGTCTTCATCTAGACAATGTGGGGAAGCTATAAAAAGGCCAACAAGGTGCTCAGATATTTTGTGAGAAGTGTTGAATTTAAGTCAAGGTAAGTAATGTTAAAACTTTACAATGCATTAGTAAGACCTCACCTAGAATATTGTATTCAGTTCTGGTCACCTCGTTACAAAAAGGATATTGCTGCTCTAGAAAGAGTGCAAAGAAGAGCAACCAGAATTATTCCGGGTTTAAAAGGCATGTCGTATGCAGACAGGCTAAAATAATTGAATCTATTGAGTCTTGAACAAAGAAGACTACACGGTGATCTGATTCAAACATTCAAAATCCTAAAAGGTATAGACAATGTCGTCCCAGGGGACACTTTTGACCTGAAAAAAAGAAACAAGGACCAGGGGTCACAAATGGAGATTAGATAAAGGGGCATCATTCAGAACAGAAAATAGGAGGCACTTTTTTACACAGAGAATTGTGAGGGTCTGGAACCAATTCCCCAGTAATGTTGTTGAAGCTGACACCCTGGGATCCTTCAAGAAGCTGCTTGATGAGATTCTGGGATCAATACGCTACTAGCAACCAAACGAGCAAGATGGGCTGAATGGCCTCCTCTCGTTTGTAAACTTTCTTATGTTCTTATGATCTGTTGCTGACACTTGTTTCTAAAAATACTACAGCTTCCCAAAATTTCCAACTGGTACTGAGCTTGGAAGCCATAAAACGGCCTGGCAGTTCTAGTTATTATTATTATATACAGACTGAGAACTGTTTCCCTTTTGATAGGTGACGTGGTACAAGGTTGTGTTTTTGGTAGGCGTGGTCCGTGATCCACATTAATTACATATAAAATGTTTTTTTTTTTTTTTATATATATAAATAATATTCTTAATAAACACTGCTGCATCAATTTCAGTGATATATAAAAAAAACCCCTGCAAGATACACTTTAAGGACTTAAAAATCTGGTCACCTTATTCTTAAAATTTACCGGTAAATGTGTAAAGTTACCATGTTTATTTCGGACATTTACCGCTTTGCTTGGTAAATGTCAGCATTTACCAATAAATGTTAAGATTTCCCAATATTATGACGTTTACCATAACACCTGCCAGTCTGGACGTTTTAAACCCATGGTCACATACTCTCAGAAGAACACATCAAACTCTGTTTATGTGCTGTTTTGGGATGATTAAAAAACGCAGGCTGCTGGTGGAGAGTTTTTGTGGACACCTGTTAGATTACAAAAATAAATGTTGTTCTGGTGGCCATCTGGCTCCCTAAATTAAAACCAGGGATGATTTAATAAGCAATTTAGGGGATGTCAAAATCAGTAATCAGATTAAAAATGAGAATAAATTGCTTTTTATATATAAAGAGACTAGACTGATCCTGTGACTGGCAGAGAACTGCAAGTTCAATAGTTTTATAAACTGTATTTGTGTAACTATTTAATGGACACAGATATATTTTTGAGCAGTGCATAATGAGCATATTTACAGCAGAGCAGTACAGACAGATGTATCATAAAGCAAATCTGAATCCAGTGTGTGCTGGTCCTGAAGAAGGCAAAACAACTGTACCAATGAATCCAGACAGAAGTGAGGCAGATTTCAAAGAAAATACAGACAATTTTACTAGGAACATTTTAGTTTTAAACAAAGCAACGTTTTTTTGCCAAAGGACTTAATGACTGGGCAAGCTGGGTAATTGGGCCTGTTTATAGTGAGATAGCATGCTGCGATTTGTCAACATCTTTCTTATTCTTAAAAGAAATTATAAAAAATAAATAATCTTACCTGGGCATAAGCAATATTAATATTTTTTTTCCACAAGCGATTCTCTCTTTTCTGTCGCTCTGTCGTTTCATTTTCATCTGTTTTCCACCTGCTGTGGCAAACACATCCAACATTTGTCTTTGACTCATCATATCATCAATAATATTCTGTTATAGAAATAATAAATGCAAAGTAATCCTGAGATGTCGATATTATCACTGGACAACGATTAACTATTTATGAATGACTGTCTGGCGACGCTTTGAGACTGAGCATAAACAATTACATCACATAGCAACCGTTGCTGACTTCGAGGATCCGGATTAGATTAGAAAATAATTTTGTTTGAAAAACGCATTTTATTCATTCGTGAAGAAAACTTAGATAATCTTATATGTGATTATATTATGTTCAACAGTGTCTGGGGAACACATAATGGAGCATATAGACATGCTGTAAGACAAGGGGCTCGAGTAATTTAGATCCATAGAAAGAAATGATTTATTTACTATTTAATGCACTAAATTGGGCTGCAGACCCATTTATATTTGTTGCAACATAAGACAGATTATACTATTAGTTGTTTCCTTCCTCTTTTGATGTTCTCAATTGCTGTGAGTAAGTTCCCCTTTCAGGGGCCTCTTGATTAGAACAGGGTGTCCAGGTGTGGATTAGCTCTCGCATTACCACTTCCTCATCCTGTTATCCTGAGTGTGATATCGTGTACCCTTTTGTTATTGCTTGACAAACACAGGGACAGGGAAGAGATGTTCTGTTAAACTACTCAAGTTTCAACTCTTCTACTGTAGCCGACAGCCAAGTTTTTCTTATTGAAAGGGTAATATATTGCACTTTACTGTACACTACCTGTGTGTGTGTGTGTGTCTATATATATATATGAATGAATGGCATTTTATTTAAAGGTGTGTGTGTTGTGTGTTTTTTTTTTACTGGTTTGATTTTTTTGTTTGTTTGTTTTGTGGTAGTCTATATAAATATATGGTATATTACATTAATCATAAACTGTTTTAGGCTTCAATATAGACGCTGATGCTGTTCACCTTCACACAAGGGGAACATCATTGCATGAGTGTACCTTGCTCCCAAATTAATAAAATTGCACCTAGAGGTACTGTAGTAAATTACTTGTCCTCAAACAGTCTTCTTGTTATTTTTGAATTACTGGTGCATGGACTTGAAATTGATTTATTCACCACTTAGCAGTGAATGTTAAAATGCATGAAACTTTCTTGTATTGCTGTACTCCATTTGGCTGGAGAAATTACTTTGAAGTTTCTAGTTTGTATTGTTTCTATGTCATGATTTTTCTCCTGGTTTATATATAAACATGATGATTTAAAAGTGTTTCTATACCTTTCATCTTAAGTCTTGAATGGATCAAAATACAGTACTGCGCACATAAAAAGATTATATAATACAAACAACAACAAAACCTCTCTACTGTTGTTGAATTGAGATTCACATGTACGTGTAATTGTATAGTTGTAAACATTTGTGCTAATCCTGTTCGTTTACTCACTGACTGCTGTATCTTGTTATGCAGTATTATTTACCAGCTGGGTGGAGCACTCCATATGTCGTCATTTTCCCCTTCATTATTTTTTCCTTAGATACTACAGCAGGCAATATTTAGGGCACACTTACAAAGCAATGCAGGGAAATTTGACTTTTGCACAGCTGATTTCCATTCAGAAGCAGTATCTAAAAGAAAATACTGTAAGGATGAGTGATGAGATTCTTCCATTTTTTGGTGGATTTCTGTTTTTGACAGGCTGGTAAATTTGAGTTTGAGATTTATTTTTTCTTGGTGGGGGGACAGGGTTTGAAATACTTAAACTAACAGAATCAACATTAAGCTGTAAGTGCTATGAACTGGTTTCTGTTTGCTCCAGTACAAAATTAGAAACATGTTTTCAACAAAGTAGTTTCAGCATATTGAGTGATAAAAGGCAACACTAACTAGATCCATCTGTATAACAGAAACTCCATTGTTACAAATTAAAACTGGCTAGGATACAGTACTGGGGACTATTGTCACTTCAAACGTATACACTAAGTGCATATAACAGTTGTATTGCATAGGATGTAATGTCTATTGCAGGCACACCAGTAGTGGTTCCACTGTTTCCTTTTGATTTACTTGACATATCGGCAGACCATATGGGATTTTAATATCAGTTTATTTTTTATGCTAAATGCTCCTGTGTAGCGCCATAGAGACTGTGATAACTTTTTGTTTACAGATTACGTAGATGAACAAGCAAGTTAAGCTCCTGTGAAGTTTCCTTGTCTGCTGAGGAGGACTTTTCTAACGTCACAATTTTAATAAAGAAGTTTATTTTTATATTTGATCTGGGTCTGTTGGGGCAGCATTGTGGAGTAGTGGTTAGGGCTCTGGACTCTTGACCGGAGGGTTGTGGGTTCAATCCCCAGTGGGGGACACTGCTGTTGTACCCTTGAGCAAGGTACTTTACCTAGATTGCTCCAGTAAAAACCCAACTGTATAAATGGGTAATTGTATGTAAAATAATGTGATATCTGTATAATGTGAAATAATGTATAATGTGATATCTTGTAACAGTTGTAAGTCGCCCTGGATAAGGGCGTCTGCTAAGAAATAAATAATAATAATAATAATAATATATTTACTGTATAATTTAATTTAAAATCAATTTTCCAAATGATTGCAAAAGTATATTTATATGAAACCAATTCGTTCTTTGTGGAAACAACAGGAAATTATGTGGGGCGCTTCACATTTTTATTTTCTATTTTTTTATTTTTTTTATTTTTATATATAAAAGTGATGCAAGAGTTGCTTAATTTAACAAAAACTTCAGTAAATGGAATCTGATTGAAATTAATTCTTTTTTCTGCTACTGTAGGGCACCTTCCCTGCATCAAGAGTTTATCTAAATGAATGAAATGATATACTTGGTCAAAAGCTTTCGTCAGTTCTCTGCCCAAAAGTGCATATCAGATGGTTAATAACCTATACATTGTTCACTAATAATGGACCATCAATGTAGATTTAAGCCTTCCGACTCCAGGCTCTACAGTCCATGCCTTAGCTGAAGTCATAGACACTACCAAGTGGCCCAGGGCTGGATTAACGAATCATTGGGCCCTGGGCAAACACAGAGTTCTAGGCCCTTACCTTCTAATGTGAATAACATCCAATAGCCGATATATGCCCACATTTGCACTTTCTCCAATAGACGTGTGATTTTGTTACGATCGGTTTTACCAGTATATATAATTTTACAAGCATTTCTACCAGTATATATAATGTTTCAAGCATTCTTACAGCAAGCTGTTCTCACTAGGTTTTAGGTTATTTATGGTTATGATCAGAAATTATTCAGTATTAAAGTGAATTATGACAAAATTTTCACTCTTGCTCTGTACTAAACGATTCGCAGAAACTGATAGAAACACTCCTATTGAAGGTGGTGTGCTAGATATAGGGCTGCAAAGAAGGGTAAATTTTGACCTTCAAAGGTATGAACCTTCGATTGTACTCATTTGCATAATTCACTGGTGACGTCACCATAGCTACTTGTTTATATTTGATTGAAAATCCTATTATTTAACAGGTAATCCATATAAATGGAATAAAATATTCACATGTAGTTTAAAAATACGTTATATAGAACAGTAATCATGTTTTTATAATTTAAATAAAAATACACGTTGTTTATTTATACGTAATTGAGCCTGCTTGCGATCTATACAGTAAGCTTGCATTGCACCAGCACCAACTACAGCGGACAAAGCTTTATTTAACAGTCACTGTTCCAAGCAGGTTATCAGTCACATTTTACTACTACTAAAAATATGAATAACACTAATAATAATATGAACTTATGCTTGTCAAGTGACACCAGAGATTGTTTATGCCTCCATGATACGAGTCGCTTGCACAGTTTGCATTCAACTTTTTTTTTGGTCGTCTGGGCATTTAACAAAAAAATCCCAAACAAGAAGGGGTTTCTTTCAGTACAGCTTACATGTTACATTCTGCTGTCAAGATGGAGAATGAAGACATTAAAGGTTTGCTTCTGGATAACACGAGCTAGTGGGGGCAGCGACGGACGGTGCTCAGTTTTCGAAATTAAAATTATTAGTGTTAGCGTATATTTTGTATGCTTCAAACATATTCTACCATAGCACTTCTCTTACACTGTCTTGTGCACAAGGTATTCAGTACATGTTTTACTGAAGCTGTAGAACTGCTATAGGTACAAGCCCACTGCTTTGAATACCCTGCCCCATACACGGCAGCGGCGCCATGTACAGTTGTACTTAATGTATAATGATTTGGTAGCGGATTTGAATCACAACTTTTGTTTACATAATATGCATTATATAAATCAAATCAAATTTTGCATGGGAGTGACATTGTCAAACAGTTTCTGTTAACAGGAAGAAAAAAGGAAAAAAAAAAAAACATACATTGCGTGAACCCGTCTGATGAACCTTCGAAGATTTAAAACAAACTTCGAATCCCTGTCTAGTGAATGAACCTTCGAACCTTCGGATACAGCCCTAGCTAAATACATTTCTAAATAAACTCGAAGCTCGACTGAATCACATTTTCCAATTTAGACAACAGTTTGAATGTAAACTAGAGAGAGTAGATGGCTTTAATCGACAGCTTTGTCATCAAATAAAACATGTAATACTTCTATTTTTAAAATGTACAAGTTTAAAAATTGAAATATAGTTCCACAATAAAGTGGGTTTTTTTTAAATTGAAACCAAATTTGATAGCCTGAGCCCTGTCCCTCCCTAGCAACTGCAGAGACTTGTGCATTCTCACAGGCAACAGGCCACACTCACAGACTTAGAGTCGGGAACACAAATTACTGAAACAAGTGAATACGTATGTAAAATACACAGCCAGATACTAAAAACTGCTAAAATGTTTTATTGTAGAAGTGGTTGCTTGTGTTGCTAAATGTGTTTTATAACTCAAATGCAGTACTATTCAGCCATTTTTGTAGTTCCAACTACTATTTTAAAGTGGCTTCTTTCTAACTTTTTTGGACAATGTTGTTCTCAATCACCAATACCGGAAAAACCGTTAGCTTTTCTCGCTTCGCTATAGATCTGAGGTTTTTTTTGATAGTTGGAAGCTGATCTTGACATCCTAAGGCGAATGTCCAGGAAATGTGTCCTCCAACCCTAACGTGACATGCTGCCAAGAAAAAAAATGCTTTGTTTAAACGATTGGAATGTCAGTGAGTTAAGTTATTTCAGTATGCCCCCCCCCCCCCCCCCCCTGACAAATTTGGGCCCTAGGCATGTGTCGAGTTTTCCTATTTTCCTATGCATTGATCCAGCCCTGAACATACCTAAAAACATTTGTGTCCCCATTAATGATCTGCAACCAACTCAACACAAACCTGAGGTATGTAGCTGTCCAACTCTCACCTGCTGCAACAAAACAGCCTGACCCTAGACTTTGATATGAGATTGTACCCGGCCCGACTCAAACACAAGTCCCACCTGATCCTGTTGGGCTTTATTCCAGGCTCTCTTCCCCTTGGTATGTGCTTTTCTCTTTGTCTGCTAGATAAGCAACACTGAACACCAATCGACTTCATGCCCCCCCCTGTATTTCTGTCTGTAAAAATAAGTAAAATATCAGGGAGTCCTAAAACAGATTTACCGATCCAGTTTTGAGTCGACTGATAAAATACTGTAACTTGTCATGCACTTAACTGACACAGTATCTGGCTGCTACTGTAGGGGGTCTTTTTTTTCTAGGGGTGTCGCAAAGTTGACAATGTCAGTAAAAAAATGTATTTAAGTTTTGTGAATGAAAATGTTACCTAGGAGTATAAAGCCTTTTTAATAAAAAATATTAAACATGTGCCAGTTCAAGTTTTCTTGCAAGAAATGCAAGCATGCACAGTACATAGAAAATCAGGCCAGACTGTGCTTTTGAGTTGTTCTAATTAGTGGTCTCATTGTTGAAAAATATCGCAGGGTAGTTTACTGAAGAAACCTCCTTCAGGTACCGAATATTTTATAATGCTCTCGAATGCTCAATGTGATTATTATTTTTTTCTAAGCAAAGAAAAACAACCCTGCATCTGCCACTTAATGAGAGCCCTGAGATGATAGATTTTATTGCCTGTATTTTATTGCCTTGCTTAGGATTTGCCCAAGCAACAAAGGTTTCCATTCAAAGCCACTCATTCAAAATGAAACACTTACTGTACTTTTTTCATTACATTTTTTCATTGCGTAGGTGTTTGATATAATAGATACAAGTTTACCTATCATATGTTGCTCAAGGTGTATGCATCGTAAAATGTATATAATCATGAATTATTATAATAATAATTATTGTACCTCATTTGGATAAAGGAAGTCTGTCATATGCCCTTTTAAAATCTCTGAGTCTGTGAGGTGAAACCATTGTGAGCTGGCCTGCGAGTATGAGGGACCTACTCTGAAAGGCCAGTGATATCAATCACAAGGCAAAGACCAGAACTTGGCAGGAGAGACTTGTTTTCCTGCTCCAGTTGAATTACACTGTGTGGGCCTCAAAGACTTGCCCTGGATTTACCAGAAATCACTCATACAATTGCTGGATTTAAATTTTTTTCTAAATTGAGCTAAGAATGTCGACATTGATAGCATTGCAAATGCCAATTTGTTTTTTTTTTTAAATCAGACTGTATGTTCTATTGCTTAGGCTAGAAAGAAAAAAAACATGATGCGATACGTTGCACAGTAAGCTTCCTGGCAAAGCCGTACTACAATTAAAATATTTTTGTACAGACAAAGCAGACTCAATTGGTTGATCAGAGTAACCCTATTTGTGGTCCTCACTGGACAAAAAGGACCATTGGTTTCTGAGAATTGGCTATGCTGAAGGATAGCCTATATATTTGGTAAAAGTAAAACATAAGCAAATAAATACATTAATATAAATATTGTATTAAATGAATACATCGACATGTATGTGTTTTTATTTATTTATTTTTCACTATAATATAAACACTGACATTTAATACTGTATGAAACGAAAATAAGTAAGTATTCAACAGTTCTTGTTCAATTGTATATTAGTGTAGATTTTTGTACATAAGGGTTGTCATGCTTTCATATATTTTTACTTTCAAATAAAAAAAAATATTGTAATGACCCAGACAATTGCTTTGTTGCAGGACTTGTTTTCTGTTCAGTTTGTCTCATCTGTCTTTTATATATGTTACATGTATTGTAAGGGGAACAGGACTGGTCACACCATTAGTGCTGGCCCTTGGCGACAACTCCGGAATCGTGTTAGCCGTATAGTAATTTACAAAACAAGACAATTACATACAAACAAACAAAACACTCACGATACGTTATTTCTCACAGGGTCTCTCACAGTCCTTACAGGTTCAAAACTCAAACCAAAGCGAAGGAACAGATTGCGATTCTCCGTCCCCTTTTATGCAATCACACATGACCCCTTTGTAAACGAGTGCAACCGCCCCTCCAATCTGCGGCTGCCACGTCGTTTCCCTTCTGGGTCAATGCTTTAATGCAACTGAGGCTCGACCCCTTTCTAGCTGTCCGACTTCCCTTGAACTCTGGGAAAGAACTGTCAGGCCAGCACATCCAGGGAACTCTGTTCTCGCTGCTTAGCGCCTTCACAGGTCGGGAGGGAGATTTACTACCAAGAATCATTGTATCTCACAGGGTTGCAGAGCATTTGAGAATTCAACACCGTCTCGCGTAGTTAGGGTTGCCACCAGTACAGGTTTGACCGGACAGTCCAGGAATTGGCATCTGTGTCCGTGTGGCAGGAATTAATAAGCCCGGACACAGTTTCTTATGTCCGGAAACGCATAAGAAACACCAACCTTCCTATAATATTTTCTTTGACATACATTAGTTGCTTAAACGATTTCCACTGTCTTATTTAGAAAAACATACTGTTTAGTACTGATCTGTACATTCTACTTTGTCCCCAGCATTTGAATAATGCTGAAGACAACGAACATATCCACGTGATGTAAACAATCCAAGTTGCAGTCACGTGACCCCAGCAGGCTATATACTGGCGGTATTTTTGCAACCACAGAGCATACTTCTTATTACCTCCAGTCACAGGAATTAGAAAGATGTAATTTATGATGTGCCAGGTACTTGGAATTTGTGACCCCTACTATGCACCACCGGTGAGCGAGCACACTTTGATGTGATTTGACCATGTTTCCTTTTAAGAAAACGTACTTACCGGTACATGTCATTTAAGAAAAAATATGTTTTGAATAGTTTGTTACAAAATACAGTACTAATATGAATTATATACAGTATTTCTATGTTTGTACATAAACATTTAACATCTTTCGTAAATACTCATAATTAAAACAATGTATATAGCATATTTGGTATAGAGTATCATAACTTTGTATGGGCATAAAACAAATAAACTTTTGTTCTATGAAACGTCAGTAACTAGAATATGTATATTTCCTGTAAAATCAACTTCAGTGAGTGACAGCTAAATGGTTAAGATAAGCCAAGGAGACTAAAAGGACTATGCAGTGCGAAAAGGAGCACAGCATTAACAATGTGTAAGGTACGTGCATAACGATTTCTATTCAGTTTTCAAGTTGCCTAAAATTACAGGTAGATGGATGCTGTTTGCAATTATTGTGCTTTTAAATATGTTATAAATGATGATGTTTCTGTGATTTCATATTAATTCAGTAAAATAATAAATGTAGCATAATGCATTCTGTTAATAGTAAAGGCATGTTTTATGTAAGGACTGGGAATCACCAACCTGCTAATTGTGTTAAACTGTATTACAGTATACTGCAGTTTTGATAGACCAAGGCTGACTGAGAAATATGTCTGGGTTTGGTCTGTCAATGCGTTAAATTCACATTGCATATACTCAACCTTTATTAAACATTATTGTTGATTCAGCAGCGTGCATTTGTCATATTATGCTAGTCTATCGGAAGACCTATTGTAACAGGTATAGGTTCAGTTATTGAACCACTATGTCAATATATAGACTTTTATTTACAACTCTTTGTCTGTAAACTCTCTTCATTTGTTTCTGATACATGTGATGTTCTTAACTGTATTAATGAAATCAGGGTGCTCCCCGATAATATTCTTGTGTCACTTGATGTCACTAGTTTGTACACCAACATCCCACATACAGGGGGCATTGATGCTGTCACTTTCTATTTAACATCTTTTTACCATGTATCTCTCTATGACTTAGGTACATTGATGATGTCTTATTAATATGGTCGGGATGAAAGACTCAGCTTGATCATTTTGTGGACTATATTAATTCTGCAAATAATCGTCATTTAAAATTTGTATATGAATCTGATCTACATAGAATAAATTTTTTAGACTTAAAGTATCTAAAGGCAAGAACAGCACCTTACAAACTACTGTAATCAGTAAACCAACAGATCGGAATTTGTTGCTGGTAAAAAGTAAATATACCGAAAGGTCAATTCTTATGGGTAAGAAGGAACTGTAGCACAGTCACAATTTGAAGTTCAATCTGAAGAAATGCTCTCCAAATTTATTACCCAAGGATATGATGACCGTATTCTTAAAGAAACAATGTACAAAGCTAAAGATTGTGATAGAGAGATACTTCCTAAAAAGAAAGTTAAAAACACTAAAAGTGATCTAATTATTAATATAGAAAAGTGTAAGGTACTGCACGCAAGCAATACAAATGTGCATTATAAATATATGGGAGATACTGAAATTGAAGAAGGAATCTATGAAAAAAACCTAGGAGTTTATGTTGACTCAGAAATGTCTTCATCTAGACAATGTGGGGAAGCTATAAAAAAAAAGGCCAACAAGATGCTCCGATATATTGTGAAAAGTGTTGAATTTAAATCAAGGGAAGTAATGTTAAAACTTTACAATGCATTAGTAAGACCTCATCTAGAATATTGTGTTCAGTACTGGTCACCTCGTTACAAAAAGGATATTGCTGCTCTAGAAAGAGTGCAAAGAAGAGCGACCAGAATTATCCCGGGTTTAAAAGGCATATCGTATGCAGACAGGCTCAAAGAATTGAATCTGTTCAGTCTTGAACAAATAAGACTATGCAGTGATCTGATTCAAGCATTCAAAATTCTAAAAGGTATAGACAATGTCGACCCAGGGGACTTTTTTGACCTGAAAAAAAAAAACAAGGACCAGGGGTCACAAATGGAGATTAGATAAAGGGGCATTCAGAACAGAAAACAGGAAACACTTTTTTAAACAGAGAATTGTGAGGGTCTGGAACCAACTCCCCAGTAATGTTGTTGAAGCTGACACCCTGGGATCCTTCAAGAAGCTGCTTGATGAGATTCTGGGATCAATAAGCTACTAACAACCAAACGAGCAGGATGGGCCGAATGGCCTCCTCTCCTTTTTAAACGTTCTTATGTTCTTATTTGTCTAACGATATAAAGGGAATATTTTTCAAACATTGGCAGGTACTAAAAAGTGATAATTCCTTGAATTCAATAACAGATAAACTGCCCTGTATTGCTTTTAAACGTGCACAAAACATTAAAAACAAATTGGTTCATTAATTTATTCCAAAAGTAGACAAAGCAATTACATGGTTATCTAATCCACCGAATGGTAATTTTAAATGTGGCCATTGTGTCCACTGCTCCAATACTGTAAATACTAAAACTATGAATCACCCAGCACTGGGTAAAAAGATACAAATTCGAGGTTTCATTAACGTTCGTTCTTTCTGATCAGGGTGGGATCAGCCAGGCAGAATACCAGAAGGAAAGTAAACTAGACCACATTAATATGTCAGGAAATGAACATCGTTTTATTAAATACAGGTGGTAAACTATACTTAACAGGGCAGATCTAGAATACATAGTCACAGCAAGCAGTTTGCACTGCCCGTTAATTAAAAAAATAACTAAACACAGAATTACAACTTAAAACTAAAGGGCAGTGCGGCTCAATATCTGCACGGAGCGGCTCACAAAAAAATAAAAATAGCAATAAAACCAATACAGCCCCTCTCCAGCACTCCCCTAAAACCCCAATGGCTTTTAAAATACTAGTTAAAATAGTAGTTTAAACACATATATGACAAAATGGAGACCAGCTTTCTGAGTGAAGACAGCTGTCCACCTGAAAAAAAAAATACAAATAAAATAAGCGCACCAGCAACTGTCAAGAGCAGACACATAACAGTAGATGAGGAACAGCTAAATGAAATAGAAGAAAACAAAGATTGAAAAAACACTACAAAAAAACTGCATGGGCTGTTAATGTACTTAAAGACATAAATATGGACATTCATTTTAAGGAAATAAGTCAAACAAATCTCAACAACATAAGGGAATTTTATGCCCATGCAAAAAGTTCAACTGGGAACCAGTATTCAGTCTCCAGTTTTATAACGCTGCTGGACTAAATAGATGTTTTAACAGTAGAAGTTTAAACATGTCTGCTGACAGCGAGTTTAGAACCAACAAGAACATATTCCTGTCAGTCATGAAAGCTCTTAGAAAAGCAGGTAAAGACAAGGCCAGACACCACCCCCCGAATTACCAGCCTGGATTTTAAGCATCTGCAGGAAAGTGAGGCACCGTCCCCTGACACTGCGGTTGGCTTGGTGCATAGAATCTGGCATGACTTGGTCACGAGGGTGTCCAACAACTAACAAAAACATCTTTTGAGATCCGAAAGGATAAAAACAGACTTGAATATGTGTTTCTCGCATATAACGAGGACACAAACTCACCTGAAGATGCAGCTTCAGCATCCATGGCAGCTGCTCCTCTTACTTCCTCGGTGTCATTTGAAACTCCGCCCATCATCAGCATGTGTTCAGTCCTCTAGTTTCTAGTGAGATGCCACTTTCGATGCAGAAATTCACAATAAACGGACATGTGCAATTCATTTTTAATAAGCGAACAATAAATTAGGGACTATATTACACTGTGGATGTATACTCAATAAAAGTTTCTGGTTTTGTCTTATTTTTTAAAATGTGTTTTAATTATTTGTCATCACCCAAATGACAGTAAACCGTGTTATAAGCTGTATAAACCACTTCGGGCCATGCGGTTCCGATGATATGTACCACTTCTGGGGTGGTTAAAGGCCCTTGGCTGATGCCCCGGGCCCTCTCACCACCCCAGGTATGGTATATATCATAGGAAGCGCATGGCCCGTCGTGGTTTATACCTTGCATATACAGTGCTCCCTCGCTATAAGGCTTTTTGTTGTAACGTGCCTCGGATATAACGCTCCTACAGCATGTCCCCCAATTCCCTATACTAGTGATTCATGCAATATTTCTACAGTAAATACAGCACTGGTGTTCAAACTGTAAACAACTTCTTAGTCTAACTTCCGTTTTCTGTCTCTCCCTTTTGATACAGTATCTGAACTGAAGAAAAGCTGCTCTGGCACTTTATAACACAGACATCTTATTCAGCATTTGTTTTCTAACTAAATCAATATTAGGCCTATTATGTGGTTATCTTTCCTAATGTATTTACTTTTCTGCTGCGAGAGGAGCTGCGGCTTTCTCCGGGAGACGAGACACTTAAGCTTAGCTTCAGCCCTGCTCCGGCAGCCGAAACCTGGGGCGAGCCCATTGCCTCTTCCCCTCGCCCAACCCACTCTCCTTTTCGCACTTGGTTTGCTTGTCTGTTGCTTCGAACTGAACTCCCGACCGCCATTTAGCCAGCCTATTTATAGTTTAAAAACTGCTAATTAAAATAACCCACGAGTGGGAATGTTACAGAGAATTGTGAGGGTATGGAACCAGCTCCCCAGTAATGTTGTTGAAGCTGACACCCGGGGATCCTTAAAAAAAAGCTGCTTGATGAGATTCTGGGATCAGTAAGCTACTAACAACCAAACACGAGCAAGATGGGCTGAATGGCCTCCTCTCGTTTGTAAACTTTCTTATGTTCTTATGTTACCTTTTTCTTTTTCTTTTTTTTCTTTTTTTTATATAAATATAGCTTTGATTACATGGTGCTTTATGCATGGTTAATTTACGGAAAGTTACATTTTTGCTTTACTATGTGCATTATAGAGAGGGAGTTATTTTATTTTGTATTTTAGTCAGATGTGTGCTATGTATCCCGCGGCAGCCCCCACCCCCTCCCCCGTTTATAACGCTCTTTGGTTATAAGGCTCATATTGTGTGTCCCCTGAGACTCGTGTTATAGCGAGGGAGCACTGTGTGTGTGTGTAAAAGTGTGAAAAAGTATTTGCCCCCTGTCTAATTTTCTGCATTGTTGCATATTTTTGACACTGAATGTTATCAGATCTTCAACCAAAACCTAATATTAGATAAAAGGGACCCTGAGTGAACAAATAACATAAAAATTTGATACATATTTCATTTATTTATTAAAGAAAGTTATGCAACACCCAATGCCCCCGTGTGAAAAAGTAATTGCCCCCTTAGACTCAATAACTGGTTACGCTACCTTTAGCAGCAATAACTGCAACCAAACGCTTCCTGTAGTTATTGATTAGTCTCTCACAGCACCGTGGAGGAATTTTGGCCCACTCCTCCATGCAGAACTGCTTCAACTCAGTGACATTTGTGGGTTTTCGAGCATGAACTGCTCGTTTCAGGTCCTGCCACAAAATCTCAATGGCATTTAGGTCTGGACTTTGACTAGGCCATTCCAAAACTTTAAATTTCTTGTTCTTCAACCATTCTAACGTAGACTTGCTTGTGTGTTTCGGATCAGTATCTTGCCGCATGACCCAGCTGCGCTTCAGCTTCAGCTCACGGACGGATGGCCTGACATTCTCCTGTCGAATTCTCTGATACAGAGCAGAATTCATGGTTCCTTCAATGATGGCAAGGCGTCCAGGTCCTGATGCAGCAAAGCATCCCCAAACCATGACACTACCACCACCATGCTTGACCGTTGGTATGAGGTTCTTACTGTGGAATGGAGTGTTTGGTTTTCGCCAGACATAACGGGGCCCATGTCGGCCAAAAAGTTCCACTTTTGACTCATCTGTCCATAGAACATTGTTCCAGAACTCTTGAGGATCATCCAGGTGCTTTTTGGCAAACTTGAGATGAGCATTCATGTTCTTCTTAGTGAGCAATGGTTTCCGCCTTGCTACTCTGCCATGCCCAGTGTCTTTCTGATGGTGGAGTCATGAACACTGACCTTAGCTGAGGCGAGAGAGGACTGCAGATCCCTGGATGTTGTTCTAGGGTTCTTTGTGACTTCCTGGACGATTTTACGCCTTGCTCTTGGAGAGATTTTGGCAGGACGGCCTGTGTGTGTGTGTGTGTGTCTATATATATATATATATATATATATATATATATAGTACTGTGCAAAAGTTTTAGGCAGGTGTGAAAAAATGCTGTAAAGTAAGAATGCTTTCAAAAATAGACATGTTAATAGTTTATATTTATCAATTAACAAAATGCAAAGTGAGTGAACAGAAGAAAAATCTACATTAAATCAATATTTGGTATGACCACCCTTTGCCTTCAAAACAACATCAATTCTTCTAGGTACACTTGCACACAGTTTTTGAAGGAACTCGGCAGGTAGGTTGGCCCAAACATCTTGGAGAACTAACCACAGTTCTTTTGTGGATTTAGGCAGCCTCAGTTGCTTCTCTCTCTTCATGTAATCCCAGACAGACTCGATGATGTTGAGATCAGGGCTCTGTGGGGCCATACCATCACTTCCAGAACTCCTTGTTCTTCTTTACGCTGAAGATAGTTCTTAATGACTTTCGCTGTATGTTTGGAGTCGTTGTCATGCTGCAGAATAAATTTGGGGCCAATCAGATGCCTCCCTGATGGTATTGCATGATGGATAAGTATCTGCCTGTACTTCTCAGCATTGAGGGGACCATTAATTCTGACCAAATCCCCAACTCCATTTGTAGAAATGCAGCCCCAAACTTGCAAGGAACCTCCACCATGCTTCACTGTTGCCTGCAGACACTCATTCGTGTACCGCTCTCCAGCCCTTGGGCGAACAAACTGCCTTCTGCTACAGCCAAATATTTCAAATTTTGACTCATTAGTCCAGAGCACCTGCTGCCATTTTTCTGCACCCCAGTTCCTGTGTTTTCGTGCATAGTTGAGTCGCTTGGCCTTGTTTCCACGTCAGAGGTATGGCTTTTTGGCCGCAAGTCTTCCATGAAGGCCACTTCTGACCAGACTTCTCCGGACAGTAGATGGGTGTACCAGGGTCCCACTGTTTTCTGCCAATTCTGAGCTGATGGCACTGCTGGACATCTTCCGATTGTGAAGGGAACTAAGCATGATGTGTCTTTCATCTGCTGCAGTAAGTTTCCTTGGCCGACCACTGCGTCTGCGGTCCTCAACGTTGCCCGTTTCTTTGTGCTTCTTCAAAAGAGCTTGGGCAGCACATCTGGAAACCCCTGTCTGCCTTGAAATTTCTGCCTGGGAGAGACCTTGCTGATGCAGTATAACTACCTTGTGTCTTGTTGCTGTGCTCAGTCTTGCCATGGTGTATGACTTTTGACAGTAAACGGTCTTCAGCAACCTCACCTTGTTAGCTGAGTTTGGCTGTTCCTCACCCAGTTTTATTCCTCCTACACAGCTGTTTCTGTTTCAGTTAATGATTGTGTTTCAACCTACATATTGAATTGATGATCATTAGCACCTGTTTGGTATAATTGTTTAATCATACACCTGACTATATGCCTACAAAATCCCTGACTTTGTGCAAGTGTACCTAGAAGAATTGATGCTGTTTTGAAGGAAAAGGGTGGTCACACCAAATATGGATTTGATTTAGATTTTTCTTCTGTTCACTCACTTTGCATTTAGTTAATTGATAAATATAATCTATTAACATGTCTATTTTTGAAAGCATTCTTACTTTACAGCATTTTTTCACACCTGCCTAAAACTTTTGCACAGTACTGTATGTGTGTGTTGGTATGTGCGTATATATATATATATATATATATATATATATATATATATATATATATATATATATATATATATATATGTGTGTGTGTGTGTGTGTTTGTATATATATTGGCTGTTAAATTACATTCTAGCTATAATATGCTTACATTCTAACAACTGTTTGTAGACATGGCTAAATGTAACTATAAACATAATGTATCATTATCTAAATTGGAAAATGTATATTTTTGAAAGGGCAAATCTTTGGCTCTTCATACAAAATATAGAAATGCAAGTGTAGGCTTGGCTTAAGTGCAAGGTAGGTTGGTGAAATAGTTAAGTAGTGCAGTCTTGCTTTCTGTGCTCTGTATCCCATCATCCTGCACCAAGCTACAATGCACACTGAAAGCCAACACTTCATTAAAAATGATGACAATAAAGAAGTAACAAAGAATGTGCCAAAATACAATAAAAAGAAAGAATGCGTTCTGAATGCTAGACACAGGGATATGGGTTTGTATCTAGGAAATTAACATGTTGGGGTTGGATGGGATTTAGCTGTTGGGTGTTTTTTCACGCTTCTCTTTTGAGAATGAAATCTGCCTGCTTTACATCACTGGAATATCATTCCTTTGGATACTCACATGACATTAATTCATGATGGAAAAAATGGAATACATATATCCATGTCTATATAATATATATATATTTCTAAATCACACCGATTTTTATAAAAAACCCTCTGTCTAAATGTTTTATAGAAAGTATTATACTGTCAGAAGCACATAACTTTTTCCATTACTGCGCCACAAGACTTTATTAAAAGCTTCTATAAAAAAATACTTACAGATTTGACGATATATCGGTGGTTCTCACATGATCCTTTAATCCATTCCAATTCAGGACATCATTAACAACAATATCCTTGACTGGAATGTATTGAAAAAGCCATAAGTACTGTATTTTATACTATACAGATGGTTTGAGGTTGTTTAAAGTATTTTATTCCATAGTTTAGCCTTCTGTGCCCTGAACTATATAATAAGGAAAGAAAGCTAACCTCAACCAGTTTTAAACTTCCAATTCACACTGCAAACCAAATACGCATGCTTCTGCTATTCTGCAGATGTGGGGAGTTTTAAATGGCATTTGCAAGGAAACATCACGTTGTCTTACATTAAAACTGTGTGGAGGCATTCCAAGCGGTACCCCCCCCCACCCCCCCCACACACACACACTCACACACAAATAAGACTCCTTTACTCAAGGCTAGATAAGAGCTACACCTGCTGCCTCAGGTGACACTAAGGTTTTGCAGTTCACAATACACATTCTCAGCTGGTTTTCCAGATCATGGGAATCTGTTATGTTCCTGGGCCATTTCTGAACAGCATTCCAAAATGCAAAGTAACCAGAGAGCTTAGGTTGTTCGTTAAAGCAATCCACTCATTGATACTGGTATGTGTTTAAGCTTTTCTTCCAATAAAGAACAAAACTTGGCTTTTATTTGTGACAGTTTCTTTTTTTTGTACCACTTTTGTTACTAGGCTTTGTGTGCTTTGAGGGTGGGTGATTGAACAGACTCCCAGGAGGAGAAGGGACTTGCGTGAGTACTCTCGACCAGACTCGTTGAACTCTTGACTCTACTAGAGGGGTTATGAAACAGTTTGATAGTTGTTGGCTCAAACTACAAACTTTGACCTGTTTGGCTGAATAGCGGGGGCCTTGCCAAAAGTTGATATAAACCAGCGCTGGGGAAATTCTTTAGGGCCGTGTTGTGGGGTTGCATGTGAAAGGTGTTAAGACTCTGTTAAAGATGGTATCTCAATGTTTTGTTTGTAGAAACGACAAAAGATAAAAGGAACATTTGTGTAAGGCTTAGGAATCACTCGGTCATTGATAACCACAACTAGTGGGGTCAGTACTGTATGTTAGATCTGCATACCTAACTCTGCACTGTATGAAATTGGCAGAAAGTGATCAAAGGTCTGAGTCTACAATAAAAAACTGTCTTTGGAGGAGAGGAGGGTTTTATTTCACAGTCATTGTACAACAATAAAATCCCAGTGTTCAGATGGAAAATATTTGTATAGTATTGAGACCCTAGACATCACAAATTGTATCACGATTGAGAATTAATTCATTTCACAATGAAAAAAGACAAACTTAGAAACAGTAGAAACAGTTGATTACTACTGGGCTCTGCTTTCTCCTCTTTGCTTTGCTAATGCTTGTATTTACAGCATTACTGGGAACTGTAGAAAAGTCTCTTTAGTTAGATCTGTCCAAATTGTAAGTAGTACCACTTCAAGGGAGAAAGTCTGTTTTTCCAGCCTTCTCATTTTTAATTTAATACTTGGCATGCATTAACTCCTGAAGGAGTTGATAAAAATGGAATGCACTTTTAGGGTTTGGTGGGTATTGTTTTTGGAAATAACTGTCCCAAGAAAAAAAGTCTGGGCCGGGTCATTAAATGGGAGTAGTGGTTAAATGTGTAAGTTATGCACGATTGGTTTCATGAGTATCATTGCCCTTATTATAACTTAACCACTATTTTGAGGTTGGGGTTAGCACTAAGATAAATATTTCCTTGCAGTGCGATAAATCCTTTTAGGTGATGTACAAAAAGGGAGATGCAGTGATAATGAAACTCAACAGTGAACTTTGGACAATCCTTTTTTTGTGGCTTAAAAATGTTACAGTATATCAAAGCATACTGTATAGTGAAGCTGCTTTGATGTGGATCCATCCATTCATAATACTAAACCTTACTCATTTGGTTGAAGTTCTGTTGATGTAGATTAATTGCAGTTCAAAGCATGTGAATGGAGAGTAGCTGTTTTTGGATATTGCAATGATAACTACTGTAAACAACACAACCTTGTACAGTTTATCATTGTCACACATTGTGTGTTTTATCATGTCTTCATATAAGAATCAGAATTAGATTTTTTAAATTCTTCTATAATTCAAGTATAAATAAAATTGTATGGTGAAAGAAAATGTATAATTCTGTAAATCTGATCTAAAAACAAAATGTAATCCTGTCATAACAGGGCAGTAAAAAAAATGGTCCTGTGACAGTGATAGTTGTGTAAATACTGTAGTAAAAGTATTTCCTGTGCAGTGACTCAATTATAAAATTTCTGGATTCAAGTATGTTTGCTTCTCCTCACTGTTGAATTACAAAAGTTCTGCAGTTCGTCTGTATTTTCACTTTTGAGAAAATAATTGCCAGCATGAGCAGAAAGATATTTCTTTCACATTCAAAAATGTGATTCTGTATACTTTGATTAAGCCGTGCCAGTATATCCTGAAGAGAAAGTCTGATATGTAGGCTACCGTCCGAGAGAGAGAGAGAGAGAGAGAGAGAGAGAGAGAGAGAGAGAGAGAGAGAGAGAGAGAGAGAGAGAGAGAGAGAGAGACACAGACACATGCATGTTTGTGTTCGATGTGGGGAGGGAAGCTGGTTAGTGCCACATCTGATTTATAGCAGCATACATTTTCTATACTGTTGGACTCTTGAATTGAAGTACTATTCACATAGTATAGCATAGTGAGTCTTTGGAAACAGTTTGCAGTTTTGGTATTTGGATAATAATAACATATGTTCAGGGATAAACCTGAAGTGCATACTTTTAAAATAAATGTAAATTGCATGTATTGTACATAAGAACATAAGAAAGTTTACAAACGAGAGGAGGCCAGTTGTGTTAAGTGCAAGAGCACACACTTGACGACTTAATTTACTAAGTTACTGAAAAGGGATGGAGTGGGGGTGTTAGGGAAGATGTATTTTTATGAGTTTTTTATCTTTGGAAAGGGCACAAAAACATTATATATATATATATATATATATATATATATATATATATATATATATGTATATATATATATACAGTATATATAGCCCTTGTGTTGTGTGGTGAAAGATGTACATTTATAGTATTCCTTTGTGATTTAATGATAGTGTTTACATCATTCTTTGCTTTGAATGTGTACATAAGCTTATCAGACCTGTCTTTAGCCGTGTTTATACAGGGGAATTGAAATGTATTTGGAGCAGGCTGATATTGTCCTCCTCTATTTACACTGGATTGGAGCTGAGAGAATGGTCTTGGTTGTTGATGTATGAACAAACTGTATGCTTTGTCTGCTGGAGTGCTGAACACAGTGAATCCATGGGGTAATAAAGGCTCCATATGGGAGCGCGGCCTTAGTTGAAAATAAGCAAATACATAAAGGGGAATGACTTGTTTATATATTTATTTTATATTTCAGTTTCACAGAAAATAGTCATTATACACTGTAAACATTTCAAGTAACTTGTGTTTGTATTTATTTATTTAGTTTATGTATTTATTTTGTTATAAACTGTGCCCAAAGACAGGAATAGATTTCTGTGTCACAGTAAAGGACACATCATGAAGATACGGTAATGATGTACTTGAAATTCCATTCACTGCATGTGGCCTCAGATTGATTTCTCATACATCACACTGTACTGAGATGCCAGTGAACTGTAGATGACTACCATGCTCAGTAAAAAACAACAAACAAACATCCACGCTTGCTCTGTTTATGACTTATATCAAAATAAGGGTACATTTAGTTGTTTTTAGGGTTTATAAAGACATTGTGTACCAGATGCATGTTTTAGATGATAGATGAAAATAAGAACAAACCACAATACATTTGTATAGCATGTCACACATGCAACTGTCACAATCAGACCATTTAAATAACAAATTTAAATAACAGTATACACATAATAATAATAATAATAATAATAATAATAATAATAATAATAATAATGAAAAAGCAGCAATTTTAAAGTTACATTAAAACCCACTAAGATAAGAAAGCCATTTTATAAAAGTGCATTTTTAGTCTCGACTCAAACTCAGCATTCCATAATTTAGGAGCTCTACAAGAAAAAGCCCTACCTCCTGTGTTGCTTTTGTTGACCCTAGGAATAACCAACAGCCCCACATCCTGTGTTATCAGAGTGTGGTTTGGAAGATACAGGGTCAGTAACTCCTGCAAATAACTAGGTGCTAATCCATTCAGGGCCTTGTAAGTTAACAGCAAAATCTTAAAATCAATTCTATACTGCACAGGGAGCCACTGTAAAGAGGCCAAAACAGGGGTAATATGTTCACTTTTCCTGGTTTTAGTCAGAATTCTAGCGGCGGTATTCTAACAAGCTGCAAGTGGGATACCACACGTTTTGGGATACCAGAAAAAAGTGCATTACAATAATCAATTCTATAATAATAATAAAATAATTTATTTCTTAGCAGACGCCCTTATCCAGAGCGACTTACAAGATATCACATTATTTTTACATACAATTACCCATTTATACAGTTGGGTTTTTACTGGAGCAATCTAGGTAAAGTACCTTGCTCAAGGGTACAGCAGCAGTGTCTCCACCGGGGATTGAACCCATGACCCTCCGGTCAAGAGTCCAGAGCCCTAACCACTACTCCACACTGCTGCCCCAAGGCATGTATTGAGTCTCGGCATCAGATACAGAAATAATGTGTTCTAAGTTTGACTATATTTCATAAATGGTAAAAAGATACTTTAGTAACTTCCGTAATATGAGTCTCAAATGATAGATCAGGATTAAAGATGGCCCCCAAACTCTTAATTTCTAGTTTAAGTTTTTTAATTAGAGATGGCAGGGGTCGAGCTCATGTAATCCACTTTTCCTTTTAGTTGGTTCTGTGATCCCACTAGCATAACCCTTGTTTTATCTGAATTCAACATTAGAACATTCTGTGACATCCAATGCTTGATGTCTGTAAGGCAAGTAGTTAATAACACCCAGACAGAAGAAATTCCTGGTTTAGGGACAAATATATCTATAGCAATGCAAGTTCACTCCGTGTCTGTGGATAATGTGACCTAACAGTAGCATATATAATTAAAAAAACAAGGGACCTAGAATGGAGCCCTGTAGACAACACAGACAACTTTGATAATGCCGATTTTTACCTCCCCAATAGAGACGAACTGAAACCTATCAGAAAGATAAGATTTGAACCAGGATATGACAAGGCCAGACAGTCCCACTGTGCTTTCAAGGCAATTCAGTAGAATGGAATGGTCTATCACAAAATGACAATTTTTTGTGAAATCAACTTGTACCTCTTGGATTTGGGTTATTTGAAAAATGCAGCTCTGTTGGCTGTGGAGGTGGACTTATCTTAGTGTATAAGCTAGTATTCAGCCTGAGCCTTATTCCTATCCCGAAGTACGCCTCATTTGAATGTCTGGTTTTTAAAATCGCTGTGAAATGATGACACAATTCTTATCAAGCTCAGTAAGTCCTAGAGCATCATGAAGATCAGCGGTATCTCTTTTGGTAAAAGCAGTTACCGGCATCTTAGAAACTTCCCCTTCCCTTCTTCTATTGAAGAAGATGTGTGAGATTGACCTTTACAAGTCTTGTCCAGTTTTTAATGGATGGGTCAGTCAACAAACTGTTGCGGTACACCCTCTGTTTCTCATCAAGATACAAGTGAATTTCTTTCACGTCTTCAGTAAATGGTAACAGCTGATGCATGTTCCACTTTGATTCCTTCAGACTTTTTAAGGCTTATTCTATCTGGTTTCATAAATCCACCTAAAGTTGCAAGTATTTTCCTCCATAGCACTACTGCCCTCAATAATGGATTAACATTCCACTATACTAAAGATATTTTGTAAACTATGACCAAGCTTAAGTGCCAGTGAGGGAATCTTGAATGTACTGGTTTCTTTGTTGTAGCAAGCTACATGTTTCACAGTTTTTACTACATGCAAAAAGTTTGAAGGAATGATGAAGTCTTTCATTTTCTGCAAAGGTGTAACTTTTCTGTCATCTAGCAGCAATCTTCAGAGTTCTCTACATTTCTGACGGATGTACTCGTGTTTACCAAAATCTCATCCAATTCTGTTATATATAGGTCTTGTCCCATCTGTATCATGCATGTGTCATTTTTTACTGTGGCTGAAATGTCATCTTGTGTCATTTCATTCACAAGCTTCCAAAAGCTGCTGCTGACATGAGGTGGCACAGGATCAGCAAAAGCACACCGAGCTTGGACTCCAGGTTTGGGATTGTCACATTTTTGTTTCAGTTTACAATGCTTCATGTGCCTCTATAGATATTTTCTTGCAAACAGGCATTGGCAATGTACACAGTGCATAAAGTCTTTTTGAACTGCAGGTTGTCTTGGTTGTTTACATGGAATTAGCACTCCAGTTCCTGTCCTCCATTACTTCAACGTTGTGTGCAAAATTGCTTCTGTTTCAAAGATGTTCTAATTGTATTTGCCTTTCCTTCGAGAGCTTGGGAAACCTGAGTGCCTTTGTGACTTAAGTTTTGCTTCGATGAACGTGCTCAATGTGCTGACTTATTTTCGAGAAAAGCTTTCTCACAGTATATAGGCAGTACTGATTGTTGTTATATATTCTTTATCCATCTATTTTTTTTAGAAACCACCTGGACAGTCACTGAATCACATGCTCTTTATTCCTCATTCAAAAAACTGGAGCTATCAATGAGAGCACCATCCTGTGTAGAACAAGCCTCTGTATTTTTGAAGGAAGTACTTTTTGTAAAGCTTGTCTGTGGTGAACCAGGTGTGGATATCTCAGGGTTGTTACTGATGTCTGAACTACTGTCCTCTGGGGAGTCAGGGATGTAATCGTCTTCACTGTAATCTACATCATAAACAGTGTGGCCAGAAAAGCCATCAAGAATCGTCTTATTCAGCTTTAAAAAACAAAAATACATAACTCATGTTTTAGTAACTCAGACTATTTTAAGACTAAACATTTGGGCTGTTCTACTTTGTAAATAATAAACTAGAAATACAGATTGAAAGCCTACACTAGACTATAGAAGTAAAATGTTGGATTTAACACCTGAAAAGATTATGTAATAGTAAGACTAATGGAAACAACAAAACAAGATCATAAAGATCTCACTCAGATTTACTTAAGTAGGAAAGAATCAAACCCAAAAGCATAGTTTATTAGAATTATTTATCAAGAGTAATTAAGTATATAAAAATATTAAATGTAAATACATTAGACATTTGAAAACAAAAAATAATTAAATACAAAAATACTGATAGTGCCATACTTAAACCAATATACATTTACTGATTTAACCTCTTCATAATACAAGCTTGGAAATCCTAGATTTATAAGTTGATTAAACTGTGTAACTGTGGCAAAGTGGTAATGACGTGCAGGTGAGTGCAGTGCAGAAGAATCACACAGACAACGTTGGTACAGGTGCAAGGGTGTTTATTTAATTTAATAAATGTCCAGAGCCTTAAGGCAAAACCTGCAAATAATAATAGTGCTGGAAGTGATACAGCGGCGTGTATCACTTCTATTTGTAAATCCTACGGGTTTGACCCGCAACCCCAAAGTCCCGTTCAGACACCCACACTAAACACAAACACAAAGACAGTGCGTGATTAAAGTGCTAAAGGTGCAAACAAAAGACAGTTCCTGTAGTGCAAAGGTGCGTGGTGAAGTCCGGGTTTTTCGCTGGCCGGCGGCTGCAGCTCCGGATCGTGCTCAGTAATCTTTGTGAGAAACGACACACAAGACAAACAGTGTAAATACACAGACAAGCAATCACTCACGGTTTTAGCACAAACAAGACGGGCTCCTTCTAGGTTATTTGGTTTAACCATCTGCAAAGGAACAGATCACTCAAGCTATGCCCCCTATTTATACCCTCGCCCATGACCCCGAGGTTAACGAGCGCATCCGCTCCTCCAGTCCTCGGATGCCACGCCGCTTACCGTCTGGGTCACTGAGCTCGGGTGCCATGGCTCCGCCCCCTTCCGAACTGACCGACTTCCATCTACCCTACGGAATAAATTGTCGTGCCATTTCATTAAGGGTACTCTGTTCCTCGTATACCGTGCTCTCACAGGTCGAGAGGGAGATCTAACACTAAGACTCATTCGATCTCTGTCACATATCCCACCGCTCAGAGTGGAGCCGAAGGAACACTCGGCTAAACCTACCTTTCCCATTACTCCCCCCTCCCGGGAAAAATAATCCGCATTTTGGTGGTCTTTCCCTGCACGGTGTACCATATGGTACATGAAGGGCTGCAATGCCAGATACCACCGAGTTATCCGGGCATTGCTGTCCTTCATTGTGCTTAACCACTTGAGTGGGGCGTGGTCAGTGACAAGATCAAATGAGTGTCCCAGCAGGTAGTATCTTAAAGAGTGAGTAGCCCATTTCATGGCCAAACACTCTTTTTCGACGACGGAGTAGTTGCGCTCCCGAGGGAGCATTTTTTTACTTATGTACAAAACAGGGTGTTCTACTCCGCCTACCATTTGAGACAGGACTGCACCCAAACCGACATCCGAAGCATCGGTGTGGAGGATGAATCTCTTAGTGAAGTCTGGAGTGATGAGAGCAGGGGCCTGGCAAAGTCTCTGCTTAACAGTATTAAACGCCCCCTGACATTCTTCTGACCATTTAATTAAATTTGGTGCGCTCTTTTTGGTGAGGTCAACTAAGGGATTAACCACTGTGGCATACTCGGGGATAAAGCGGCGGTAATAACCGGCTAACCCCAGTAGCGACCGCACTTGAGCCTTGGTTTTGGGGATTGCCGCGTCTACCAAGGCCTGGACCTTGGAGACAACGGGTTTCACCCTGCCATTCCCCATTACAAATCCCAAATATTGTGTTTCTCTTTTGGCAAACGCACATTTTCGCAAGTTAGCTGTCAGCCGGGCTGCCCTTAGAGACTGAAGGACGGCTGTGATCCTAGCCAAATGCTCTCGTCAGGTGGAGCTGTAAATGACCACATCATCAATATACGCTGCCGCATATTCACGATGTGGGTGTAAAACCTGGTCCATCAGTCTCTGGAAGGCAGCAGGCGCACCATGTAACCCAAACGGCATGGTTGTAAAATGAAACAGCCCCTCTGGTGTTGAAAATGCGGTTTTCTCTCTAGACCTACGAGTTAACGGGATCTGCCAATATCCTTTCGTCAGATCCAGAGTGGAAATGAACCTCGCCGTCCCCAGTCTATCTAGGAGTTCGTCGACCCGAGGCATGGGATACGCATCAAACTTGGCAATAGCGTTTACCTTGCGGAAATCAACGCAGAAGCGGTTGGTGCCGTCCTTTTTGGCCACTATCACAATTGGACTGCACCACTCGCTCCTGGAAGGCTCAATCACCCCAAGTTCGAGCATGTCCCATACCTCTTTGCGAACGCCACTCCGTCGACTTTCCGGGACCCGGTAAGGTCTCTCTCGCACTGTGACACCTGGGGGAGAGATAATGTCATATTCAGCGAGGTTAGTTCTACCGGGCGTGTTAGAAAAAACATCGCTAAATTCCTCAATTAACCTGCGTAGTTCACGTTGCTGATCAGGAAGTAACTGTTCCCCCATCGAAATGTTCTTTGTGCTAGAGGGTTCTAGCTCGGGCCCTAAATCATCCTCTATATTGCCTGGGGCTATAAATAACACCTCTCTTGCCTGCCAGGGCTTTAATAAATTTATGTGATAAATTTCTTTTTTGTTACGGCGATCGGGCTGTTTAATTTCGTAATTCACCTTTCCTATAGCCCGAATCACCTCATATGGCCCTTGCCATTTAGCACATAGTTTGGATTCCGCTGAGGGAAGTAGCAGCATTACCTTGTCTCCAGGTCGAAAAGTTCGGATTAATGCATTTTGATTGTAATGCTGCTGTTGTCGATGCTGAGCCGATCTGAGATTGTCTTGGGCCAAACGACCGACCAAATCTAGGCGATCTCTCAGTAGGAGCACATGCTGCACTACATTTTTGGACGAGCCTTTGTGCTCCTCCCACCCCTCTCTCAACAGATCGAGAATGCTGCGAGGCTGTCGGCCGTACAAGAGCTCGAAGGGGGAGAACCCTGTCGAACTCTGCGGCACCTCTCTCACTGCAAAAAGGAGGTAGGGAAGAAGTGATGCCCAATGTTTTTGCTCCTGATTCACAAATCGTCTCAGCATCGCCTTTAGAGTCTGATTAAAACGTTCCACCAAACCGTCCGTCTGTGGATGGTAAACCGACGTTCTGATGGGACGTATTTTTAGTAATTTATATACCTGCTGTAGCGTATTTGACAAGAAATTAGTTCCATGATCAGTCAATATCTCGTTGGGGATCCCTACTCTTGCCATAATCTGCACTAGTTCTTTGGCTATCGCAGCAGCACTAGTGGACCTCAATGGAACTGCCTCTGGGTATCGCGTTGCGTAATCTACCACCACTAATATATGCGTATACCCGGAGTCAGAAGGTAGCAAAGGGCCGACTATGTCCACTGCGATGCGTTCAAAGGGGGTGGAAATAATCGGCAGTGGGACCAAAGGGGCGGGGCGCACTCGACCCGGCGCTACTCTCTGGCAGTCTGGGCATGTGGCTACATATTTCGACACTTCCTTATAAAGACCTGGCCAAAAGAATCGAGCCAATATCCGTTCCCTTGTCTTGTCAACTCCGAGGTGCCCCGCAAAAGGGATATCATGCGCCAGCCTCATGACCTCCAGCCGACAAGACGGGGGGACCAATAATTGTGTTACAGGATGTCCTGTGCCCGCGGCCAGGTTTACCCTATATAGTAATTGCCCCTTGATAATGAAGTGTGGAAATACTAGTGCCCCAGCGCCTTCAACATCCTTACCTTCAATGGACCGGACCTGTCCCCGAATGTGCACCAGTGATGGGTCATTGTCCTGCTCCCACACTAGGTTCACATTCGAGTGCCACATGTCCGGTATATTGAGCGGGGCGGGAGTAACATCTGCCCTTGATGGCCCAGTAACCTCGCCCTCTCGGTCACACTGCGTTCCGACCCCCTTTGACTGACGTTTTTCACCGTTATAACAGGCTCCCACCAGCCCCCAGCCTTGTCTCATTAACGCTCCCTCCCATTTCCGCAGCCTTCTCTCTTTGTTTGTTTTTTTCGGCCGGAACAGGGAAGAGAACATTTCCGCTTGAAAGGGAAAAACATTACCAATCATTTCCCCTTCTACTTTTTCTGCCACATTTGCGTGTATGGCCGGGACTGCCCTTAATTTCAATAAATCTTTATAGTTGGGCCAGTCCCGACCCAGAATAATGGGATGTGGTAACCTTTCCGCTACCCCAACTACCAGGGAACGTTTCATCGGACCGACCGATAAATATGCTTTTACTGTGGGGTATGTTGCCGTGTCTCCATGGATACAGGAGATCGCCACCTGACCTTGTGGCTGCCACACCATACCGCCTAAGAGAGATGCTCTAATTAAGGTCTGACCACACCCTGTGTCCACTAATGCATGGGTTTTCACATTTCCAAAAATCACCTTAACAATACAAGGCCCCTCCCGACCATTTTTCCCTCGCTCACCCGCTTCAGATGCCAGATTACAGACGGCCACGTCACACTCCATCGCAGATGGGCATGACCTAGCCTGATGTCCCGGCTGGCGGCACCTAAAACAGGTAGGGGGAAAGGAGGGCACAGTGTTAAATGGTCTGTCCCGCTGCTGGTATGGCAACGGGGCAGGGGCAGCACCTCTACCCCCGCTGGGGGCCGACCTTGGTCTCCATGAAGAGGAGGCAAGGTCGCCCATTGGGGTTGGTGCTCTCGGAGGTCGTTGAACCGGTCCTGGTGGTGGGGTTGATGGAGCAGAGAGAGGAGGTGGGGCTCGGCTGCTCCGTTGAGGTAGCGGGGTGAGTAGCCCGGTCTGGGCGGATACCAGGGAGTCCTCGAAGTCCTCAGCGAGCTTGACTGCCTGTTCCAGGGTGTCGGGGTTGTGGCGCCGTATCCATCCTTGGGTCTCGCGCCGACCACATGACAAAACTGCTCAATCACGATGGCCTCCCCCATCTGGGCAGTTGTTTTTAGCGCCGGGGTGAGCCAGTGTATCATGTGGTCACAGAGCTTCTGCGCGACCACCCTGGGGCGTACGTTCGGGGACCTCCTGTACTCCCTGAACCTCACTCGGTGCGTTTCCTCCGTAATGTTAAGACGGCGGAGAATAGCCAGTTTTACCAGGTCATATTGAGCGGCGTCGTCATCCCCCATCGCCTGGTAGGCTGCCTGCGCTTCCCCAATCAGGCAGGGTCCCAGCTGGCTTGCCCAGAACTGTCGGGGCCATGACGCGGTGGTAGCCAGCCGCTCAAATGCCACCAGGTATGCCTCTGGATCATCATCCGCCGTCATTTTATGCGTCCTTGCTTTGGGCGCTATGAAGCCGCGTTCCGCTGCTGCTGTGGGAGGTATTGCCAGCCCGACCCTCTCGATCAGCGCGGTGTACCTCTCCTCTCTCCGTCTTTCCTCCCCCTCCCGTCTGCTGTCCAGCTGCTCCAGCAGCGCCGACAGTGTTGCGTAGTCCATCCCACTTCTGACACCACGTGTGGCAAAGTGGTAATGACGTGCAGGTGAGTGCAGTGCAGAAGAATCACACAGACAACGTTGGTACAGGTGCAAGGGTGTTTATTTAATTTAATAAATGTCCAGAGCCTTAAGGCAAAACCTGCAAATAATAATAGTGCTGTAAGAGATACAGCGGCGTGTATCACTTCTATTTGTAAATCCTACGGGTTTGACCCGCAACCCCAAAGTCCCGTTCAGACACCCACACTAAACACAAACACAAAGACAGTGCGTGATTAAAGTGCTAAAGGTGCAAACAAAAGACAGTTCCTGTAGTGCAAAGGTGCGTGGTGAAGTCCGGGTTTGTCGCTGGCCGGCGGCTGCAGCTCCGGATCGTGCTCAGTAATCTTTGTGAGAAACGACACACAAGACAAACAGTGTAAATACACAGACAAGCAATCACTCACGGTTTTAGCACAAACAAGACGGGCTCCTTCTAGGTTATTTGGTTTAACCATCTGCAAAGGAACAGATCACTCAAGCCATGCCCCCTATTTATACCCTCGCCCATGACCCCGAGGTTAACGAGCGCATCCGCTCCTCCAGTCCTCGGATGCCACGCCGCTTACCGTCTGGGTCACTGAGCTCGGGTGCCATGGCTCCGCCCCCTTCCGAACTGACCGACTTCCATCTACCCTACGGAATAAATTGTCGTGCCATTTCATTAAGGGTACTCTGTTCCTCGTATACCATGCTCTCACAGGTCGAGAGGGAGATCTAACACTAAGACTCATTCGATCTCTGTCACAGTAACTTACAATGACACTTTCAGTTCTCAGCAGTTTTGGCACTTGAGAATCTGCTTCACCGCTGTCCTCTGAACACACATCTGTAGTTTCCATCCCACTACTTTCATTCTTTCTCTTCTAAGAAAAGAGGTAAAAGTGGGCTCAATAGAAACAATGTGAGGACACGTCAGGTAATCTACATTGTAGGGACAGGCTCTACCCCAATATGTCTATAGTAGGGTTTGACACTCATGAGCTACAATGAGAGGACACTTTTACACATGTCAGGCTATCTACATTGTGGGGACAGGCCCTACTCTGCATATCCAAAGTAATTTCTTACATTTTTGTGTTACCATCTGAGGACCTTTTACACACTGTCTTATTCACAAAGTTGCCATGTTCACAGAAATCAGTTAATACAAAATTGGTAGAGTTGCTATCATACCTGCAATTGACAGCTATCCAAAATAAGTGAGTTTTCATCAATAAAAATTAAGTAAACCAGATTGTACACACTTACTGTTGACAGCTAGAGAAAGCGCTGCATGACCATTTTAGACTGTTGAATATGGTAGAAGTTCTACTTTGCCTGTTTAGTGCTTCAGAAGGAGATTGGCTCCTGAGCTTTAGAGGGCTGGTCTGCAAGAACCTGGCTGTAGCTACAGGCCATATCTGCCTTGTTTATGTCTGTCACAGCAGGTGTAGTTTCCTCAGCCACCTATATGTAAAACATAATGAAAACAGCTTTGTACTATGAACTGCAATATCATCGCTAAATACAAAATGCATAGTTCTTATAATTATTCATAAAGAGTAATTAAATATATAGCAATGTAAATACATTATTAGAAATTAAAAAAAAAAACTCCTAAATCTTAGCTTGATCTGCATTTCAGGATTATATTCTCTTTGCATTATTTTGTATTATTAAAGCCACACATTTGAAAATGTGCAACACAATTTTCTGGAAAAATGCTTGCATTTACTATGAAATGAATTCGCTTTGTGTTATCACCTTTTTTGTTCCAGTACAGTTTGTCTACACTGAATTGTATTGCATGACATATGTTAAGTCTGGTTTTAAGTTAAGCTTTATGATTTAATTATCTAAACCTAATTCATGTTATTTTTAAATGCCTTAAATACTGTAATTCACCTCAGTTGTGAGTGTTTTTTTCCTTTCCAAGGGTGAGGTCTCTGTTGGCATACAGGCACAAATGTGGCTTTCCCGCCACAATAGTTGTTTTCATTTTTCAGTTGGGATTTTTATGGTCGTCATTTACCAGCCTTCCAAGAGAGGCCTCTTTTGCTGCATCAATGCGTTGATTATTGTAAACAAAACTCTATATCAACTATGATTTAATAATTATTTTGAAGTGACAAATCTAACATTGCTTAGAAGCAGAAAATTATACATCAAAAGCACTATGCTCCTTTGTAAAAAAAGATATAAAAAAATTCAAACCATTTATTTCTAATTATTATTTGATCCTGTATTTTGTAAATGCATTGTTTACCTACTTTGCTATTATTTATATAAAATCTAAAATAATCTTTTAAACCGATTACAAAGGACAGTATTTGAATATTAGATATTAAAACATGCAATACACTCTCACAAACAATACACTAAATGCACAGCGGTTTTCTTTATAATACTATACTAAGTAAATAAGGCTTGTGTTAATAAAAGCTCATACTAAATTGCATGTATGGTTATACTGCAAAATGCTGATCGACTAGATTTCAGAAGTTTCACCAAACTTATTTTAAAATCTTCAGGTATGTAGGCCTAATCATTTCAATATGTAATAATCACAATTGCTGTTTATATTTTAATAACTTTAAAAGCTTTAAAATTAATATTAAATATTGAAAAGTGCATTTATTGTTAACCATAAAGGTTTTTAAGCACGACTTTAACCTTAAAGTACCGTAAGAGCATCGTGGTAGATATTCTGTCTTCTCTGGCTTTGAAGGTAATTAATTAATTCTCCTCCTATTGAAATCAGAGCAAACACTCCCCTTCCTATACAAAGACAACACTAGTAGTCATGTAAAAATAAAAAAAAGTTAAACCCGTTCAAATATACACTAAAAACTGTGATAATTCCTTTAAAGTCGATTACAACTTCCCTTGGGACTGATCTATCTCACGTCAAATCCTTTTTTATCTGTAGATGAGCAGGCATGATATATGGCATCATGTTCTGGTTTAATCCTTCTTCTCATTTCAAAAGTAAATTACTTGTGATACATATAATAGCTGTAAAGACACCACAAAAGTATTGGATTCATGATTGTTTATCAAAGAACGCATTTAGCCCCTACTGTCTGTAGTTTGTCATGAAGACGGAATATTTTTCAGCAAAAAAAAAACCTTGTTAATTTTGTACTATAACTCAAACTTTAGATTATTGGTACAAATAAAGACTAGAAATTAATTGAAATTAACACATAATACTAATAAGAAAACACATGGTGATTATCTTACAATATTTTTTTAGGTAGCTATGGGTTTAACCTTGTTTTCACATCAAATATAATTTTCATCGACTCCAGAGTCCATGCCACGAATTCTGAAGCCGAAGAGCTGAGATCACGTGACCCAAAGTGTGTATCGGCTTCTAGTTCCATTCTGTTGGCGTCTCACTTTTACACACTGCACTTCCCCGGCCGTACACACACACACACACTTCCTCACGCCATTGTGAGTCATGGGGTCATGCTTTATTTTGATGTGGGATATGTTAAAAAGGTCTCCTGCATTGACTACAATGGTCAGTTTTGTGAATTTTTTGTCCCCACTTCGTCTCAAGTCCCTAATGTGTTGGTGTGTAATCAGGCCAATGTCCCCACAGGTATTATTTCTTAGCAGACGCAGAAGTATAGGGATGCGAAAACACACACACATGTATATGTATGTGTATATATATATATATATATATATATATATATATATATATATATATATATATATATATATATATATATATATATATATAATATAAACTGGGCTTTGTTTGCTAAAAAAAGGAATACAGTATAGAACTGCTGGGTTGTGACTGGTAAATGAGACATGAATAACTGCAGTTAAGTAAAAAAAGATCGCAGTATGCTCGAATTACACATTACAAACTGTCTACTCATTATGTGGTTTTGTATTGTTACAGTCAAGTAGCAAAAACCTTTGGTACATTCATGTAACTGTTGATTCCAAAAGATTCAGTGAATATTAGAGTAGCAGTGCTTTAACACTGTACTCATGCCATCAATATGTACAGACGTGCTCAAATTTGTTGGTACCCCTCCACAAAAAACGAAGAATGCACAATTTTCTCTGAAATAACTTGAAACTGACAAAAGTAATTGGCATCCACCATTGTTTATTCCATATTTAATAGAAATCAGACTTTGCTTTTGATTTTTTATTCAACATAATATTGTAAATAATAAAACAAATGAAAATGGCATGGACAAAAATGATGGGACCGCTAACCTAATATTTTGTTGCACAACCTTTAGAGGCAATCACTGCAGTCAAACGTTTTCTGTAGCTCTCAAAAAGACTTCTGCACCTGTTAACAGGTAGTTTGGCCCACTCGTCCTGAGCAAACTGCTCCAGCTGTCTCAGGTTTGATGGGTGCCTTCTCCAGACTGCAAGTTTCAGCTCTTTCCATAGATGTTCGATAGGATTCAGATCAGGACTCATAGAAGGCCACTTCAGAATAGTCCAATGTTTTGTTCTTATCCATTCTTGGGTGCTTTTAGCTGTGTGTTTTGGGTCATTATCCTGTTGGAGGACCCATGACTTGCGACTGAGACAGAGCTTTCTGACACTGGGCAGTACATTTCGCTCCAGAATGCCTTGATAGTCTTGAGATTTCATTGTGCCCTGCACAGATTCAAGGCACCCTGTGCCAGGCGCAGCAAAGCAGCCCCAAAACATAACCGAGCCTCCTCCATGTTTCACTGTAGGTATGATGTTCTTTTCTTTGAAAGCTTCATTTTTTCGTCTGTGAACATAGAGCTGATGTGACTTGCCAAAAAGCTCCAGTTTTGACTCATCTGTCCAAAGGACATTCTTCCAGAAGGATTGTGGTTTGTCAATATGCATTTTAGCAAATTCCAGTCTGGCTTTTTTATGTTTTTCTGTCAAAAGTGGAGACCTTCTTCCATGGAGCCCACTTTCGCTCAAAAAGCGACGGGTGGTGCGATCAGAAACTGACATACCTTCACCTTGGAGTTCAGCTTGTATCTCTTTGGCAGTTATCCTTGGTTCTTTTTCTACCATTCGCACTATCCTTCTGTTCAATCTGGGGTCGATTTTCCTCTTGCGGCCGCGCCCAGGGAGGTTGGCTACAGTTCCATGGACCTTAAACTTCTTAATAATATTTGCAACTGTTGTCACAGGAACATCAAGCTGCTTGGAGATGGTCTTGTAGCCTTTACCTTTACCATGCTTGTCTATTATTTTCTTTCTGATCTCCTCAGACAACTCTCTCCTTTGCTTTCTCTGGTCCATGTTCAGTGTGGTGCACACAATGATACCAAACAGCACAGTGACTACTTTTCTCCATTTAAATAGGCTGAATGACTGATTACAAGATTGGAGACATGTGTGATACGAATTAAAGAAACTAATTAGCTTGAAATATCACTATAATCCAGTTATTTATTATCTTTTCTAAGGGGTACCAACAAATGTGTCCAGGCCATTTTAGAATATCTTTGTAGAATAAGCAGTAATTCATCTCTTTTCACAGCTTCTTTGCTTTATTCTATGACATACCAAAGGCATGCAAGTATACATGATAAAATAGCTTTTAATTTCATCACTTTTCAGGAGGAATGAAACATTATTTCAATGAGCTGTAAGGGTACCAACAAATATGAGCACCTCTGTATGAATGTACAGTCTTATCAAGCGATTTTGAGATGCTTTATGAATATGGTTCAGTATACCTAGACTTTGTGAAATAATATATACCTGTAATAAACTGTCAGTGCTATAGTATTATTTTTATCTGTTGACAAGTAGCTGTACCGGTCCATCTAATTTACTTGTAAAAGGGCTTTTATGACTGTGGCAGAGGTACCCAGCACAATGGCACCATATAGCTATAAATGTTGTTTCAAACACAATAAAACCATTCATGAATTGGTTTGTGGGCGCCAGATTGTCTCTGTTTAAAACTATTGTGAATGTCCTGTTTCAAAGATTGCAAGTTCAATATTTGGTGCCTTATTGCAAGATATTCCAGATAAAACAGTTCAGTTTATTCATGCAGTATGTTCAAAAGTATTATCTTCCATGAAAGTGAGTACAAATAGAGATGTTATTAAAAAAGAATGCACTATGAAGTCCTCGTCCTCTCAACAAAAGTACCTAAAATACACAGATTAAAATAGAGCTCTTCCTGGATGTGTTGCAGTTAGTGCTGGGATATATATCCGAGTATCCAAACGATTTTATTTTTTACATGTATTCAGAGGCAAAAAACAACGTCTGTTTCTCCTGAAATTACACAATAGATAGAAATGAGAAATATGTATTGCAACATATTTTGCCAAGCACCGATTTACCGGAATTTGTGCTGCAGTTTCTAAATTTAGAAAGTGAAAAAATATCTCCGTCTGTGTGGGATTTCTGTATAAAAAACAGATCAACACAGTTGCTCTTGGACCCCTACTCTGTCAAAAAACATAAGCAATTTTAAACAGAGTCCAGATTTGGATGCCCACGCAGCTCAAGATTATAATTTTTTCACTGTAACTACGACTGTATATGACATCCATTGTGTAGTTAATTCAGTGGGGGTAAAGTAAGGTCTTTACCCCACTGAATTAACAAAAGTAAGGCCTTCACAACCTAATCTTACTCTTTGGGATTTTTTGATAACATTTTGCAGATTAATATTCAAATACTTGTCTTAAACTAGTTACCTGTAACACCTCTAATAAGGACAAAGAGTTAACATTTCTGCCCTTTTTAAAAAATGTATAAAATGTGTGAAGCTAATTTAAGAAATGCCTTTTTGTATTTAATTCCAAGTCTTGCAAAAGGTTGGTGTGTTTGCTTTGTTTTCTACTTTTGTTTTCCCAAATTTTCCTGGGAATTAAAAAAATAAATAAATAAATTAAAAGTGTTTTACCAAATCCTTTAACTAATTGTATTTTTTTGTGTGATACTGTAATATACGTTGCACCTGTGTTGTGTTTCTGTTTGCAGTCTCACTGTTTTACACGTTACTCACTTGTTTTCATCTGCATTCTAACATCTACTGTATTGGTCTTTTTGGAGGCAGACTGTCTGTCTGAATTCACATTTCTTGGATAGATTCTTACCACTGACCCTGTTGAATGTTGGAAATAATAATCCTTTCTGAAGGCCTCACACAGAGTCGATGTGCCTTATTAAATCTAGCTGAATGAATAGTTTTGCTTTGGCAAACGCTGTCAGTTTAAATTTGAATTGTTTGGAGTATGTTGAATGCACTGAAGTCAGCTACACAGTGTATACTGTAATCTCAGTAACTACCTTTTCTTTTTTTTTATCTGGATACTGGAGAATGCATGCTTCAGCAACAGCTATTTTTAAAATTTAAATTCTTGCCTAAATGTATCAGCAAAATCAAATATGGACATTAATTAGTCTGTTGTAGGCACACCCTAACATTTTAAATAAGTGCTTCAGGAAGCATTTGGTTTTTTATCTGGTCAAAAATTCTACTTTTAGTAATGTACTGTACTGTACTGTGGAATCACAAACACTGTCCTCCATAATGTAGTTTAAAATCCAAGCCTGAATTGTATGGTGTGTTTAGTTCTGATGGTTATTGCTTTAGCTATAAATAAAAATAAATAAAATCCATATGTTCATTCTCTACTTTACTGTATTGATTCCACTTAAGAATATAACATGTATTGGTCTATATGTGAGGTTTTTCGTGCTATGTACAATAGGAAATACCTGACAGTTTGAATTATTCAGCATTGGGGTCTAATCTGCACTGATTTGACTAAAACAATCCATAAATAATTTGCTTGACTTGTTCACATTGACCTATTTATTCAGAAGATACATGTTTCATGTTTTTTTCCTTAACAAACATTTTTTAAATGCTGGAAAAATAAGTAAACGTTGAGACTGGTTCATACTTCAATATAGTATTCATTTTATACTGTAAGTGTTAATATATGACCTTACATTATAGGTTTTAATAAGAACATTGTTCCATAGAAATAAAATAAACTGACCTGGAAGCCTCCGTCAGACCCCAATACAAATTCCTACACCTCCAATTGACTTGCAAGTGTGAGCAATTGCAGTTTCCTTTAACCTCTCTTTCAATCAGGACTCTACTTGACTTTTAACAATACGGTTATCCATGTATTGGTTTGCATTGTTCTACAGAAAAAGAAAAAAAAAGAAATTTGGTCTTGTGTAGCTAGTACAGTCAGCACTCACATATTCGACCCTATAAAATTTTAACTTCAGTGATGGTTCAACGCGTGTTAGTCATATGTGATTATTTCATTTGGTCCCATTCCAACCCTTGTCCGTTTTTCAGGGAACACAAAAAAGATACAATATCAAAAATACATAGCTGAATTTCAATAAAAACTGGAAAAATGGGGGTGTTCTAAAACTTTTTACCAGTAGTGTGTGTGTGTATATATATATATATATATATATATATATATATATATATATATATATATATATAAAGGGTACAGCAGCAGTGTCCCACAGGGGATTGTTAGTGTTCATTTGTTGTTCAGTTTTCAATTTGTAATGTTCTTTTATTGTGTGCCCTGTCTGTGGGTGTTTCTGATTGACTGATGATAACCCTAGTGTGTCCAGCTTCGGCACCACACCCTGAGAGGGTTGGCTAGCGATAGTAGGTTAGCGCTGCCCCCCTCGTTAATGTTGTTTTGGGCTGAGTGTTTTACTGTCATTCTTTTTATTTGGGTAAGTACCTGTTAAACTAGGAAACTGGGTGATTTCGTATGGTTTCACGGACCGTGAATATCACTAATCCTACACTACCTAATGTTAATGTAGGTAAACTAGTACATGGTACTAAAAAAAGGCATTGAGTAAATGAATGTATAATGCTCTTATTAGTAAAATTACTGTAAAACGAGAATTTCACAAGCAAGAAATGTTTGCTAATTTCACATTTATTAAAAATCTGCAAAATTAATGTGCCGTAAAATATATTATTCATACATGTGCCGTAAATTAAAAGAAAAAGAAACCCAAACATTGCAGAAAAAATTGACCTTGAAAGCCATTAGCGAAATTAAGTTGCCACAAAAAAAATCCTGTTTTACAGTAATCTTCACATTACTAACATGTTACAGTATTGTGCTTTATTATTTTTAAGTAAGTTAATTGTGTATTACTGTAATTTATACTGTAAATATAACTGTGTTTGCCATGAATAAAATGTTCGCTGCAGATGGTTCTTGAGATTGGTGGACTCCATTTAGACCCTTCATGCTGCCTGTGTAGCAGAAAGCCATTTTCCCTTCTATCTCTGAGCTTAAACGCCTCTTTGGAAGTGCAAAAAATGACAGCCCCTTGTCTTTCATGTAGTCGTGGTTGTGGCATCAAACAACCACACAACTCTTCGGCATTGTATTAAAAATAGATGGTACAACTCTTCAATTAATAAATGAAACAGCATCTGTCTTGGTTGTTTTCAGCGGCTCCGAAGTTGTTTTGCGGTTACTATGTGCGTGTGAACCAAATTGCCCGGATGTACACGCAAACCTGTACAGAACTGAAGCTTTGACTCTGTGCCCTTCTTCCCCACACCGATTGGCTGCCAGTGTCACAGACCGCAGAGGGAGGCGTGGTTGAAATGAGAGACCAATTCTCATTGATTTCAAACACTTTGTTTGCAACGAATACTGCCTAATATTCATAAAAATGAAAGACACTATTCTGCCATTACTAATATTAGGAAGAAGACCGTTATAAATGCATATCCTAATACACATTTGTATTCGGGAACACCCCTAGTACAAAGTATCATATTATAAAATATCACATTACAGAATAAATATCACATTACAGAGTATCATACAAAAAAAAATTCCAAACAGCAGAGAGGTTTTCGAGACATTTCTTTCAAGACAGCTTACGCTAAACAATGCTTTGATGTTGAGATGGCGAATGAAGTAATTAAAGTTATGCCTCTGGATAACACGAGGGGAGGGGGAGGGGTGGACGGTGCTCAGTTTTCAAAATGAAAGTTATTCGTTTTAGGGTATATTTTGTATGTTTCAAACATATTCTACCGTAGCATTTGTTTTACAATGTCTTGTACATATTCAGTACATATTTTACTGAAGCACTACAACCGCTATAGGAATTCCTGCTCCATACATAGGCGCGACGCCATAGAAGGTTGCTACGTATAACGACTTGGTAGTGGATTTTAATACAACTTTTGTTTAAGTAAGATACATTACACAAATCAAAAGGTCGAATTTTGCATGTGTGACATTTAATGTGTGATTTATAGTATTCTCATACATTGTCAAATGGTTTCTGTTAACAGAGAAAAAAATCATACAGTGCGTGAATGCCGCCTGACGAACCTTCGAAGGTTAAGATCTAGCTTCGAATTCCTGGCTTGTGAACGAACCTTTGAACACAGCCTTAGCTGTAATACTAATACTACTTAATAGCTCCCCTTGCCACTGAGCCTCAATTTCCACGAATTGACTTGACATTTTGAATTTGAAATATTGTCATAGCTACAGTTTACATACCCCAATGGAAATTTATAATTTCTAGAAATTTCGCGAAAACAAATAATTATAGGGAAAAATATTTTGTAGCAGATGTTTTTCTTTTGTGGATGAGGAAAACAAGTTACATGTCTGCAATTATTTATTTCAGCAATTTTCTTTGCAAAACTCCAAAAATGCTAATTGAAAAGTATTCATACCCCGACAAGGAAAATTAAATGCATAGCTAGCTGAGGCACCTTTAGCAATAATAACCTCTTTTAAACGATTAGGATATTTGTCAATTAGCTTTTGGCATGATTCTTTGGTGATTTTTGACCATTCACAAAATTATTCCAGTTCATTCAAATTCCGAGGAATTCTCTTGTGCACAGCCTTCTTCAATTAATACGAAAGAATCATTCTCAATTGGATTTAGATCAGGACTTTGACTAGGCCATTCCAGAACCTTGTTTTTATTCTTCTTTAACCATTCTGAAGTAGATTTTGATGTGTGCTTTGGATCGTTGTTGTGTTGGAATGTCCAGTTGCGCTTTAAACCAAGTTTTGTAGCGGAGGGTTTAAGATGATTGGCTAATATCTTTTGGTATGCTATGGAATCCATTTTACCATGTATTGGAACTACATTTCCTGTGTCAGAGGAAAAACAGCCTCATAGAAGGATATTACCACCTCCATGCTTGACAGTAGGTATGGTGTTCTTTTCTATGTACGCCTCACCAGGCTTTTTCCAAACGTAATGACTATCAGTGTGCCCAAATAGCTCGATTTTTGTTTCATCACTCCACAAAACCTTTGACCAAAACTCATATCCATCATTAAAATGCTGTTTTGCAAACTTTAAGCGATTCTCTTTGTGACGTTTTCCAAAGAGTGGCTTTTTCCTTGGCCTGAAACCATTGAGACCTTCACCATGCAATATTTGACCTATGGTTGAAATGGAAACCCCAGTCCCACTTGCAGCCAATTCATTTTGAATATCTTTGGCAGTCCATCTTGGATTGTTATTAACCTTCCTCACAATTCTGCTACTTGTTCTTGGATGAAAGAACTTTCTTTCTTCCAGACTGAGGGAGCATTGTGACAGTACCATGAGTCTTGTACTTCTTAATAATAGAAACAATAGTTGAAATTGCGATACTCAAATGCTTGGAAATCTTCTTGCATCCTTTTCCAGCTTCATGACAATAAAAAAAAAATTCTGCCTAAGGTCTTCAGATAGCTCTTTACTTTTTCCCATATTGATTTATTGGTAATGACAGCAATCATCCTATGCCTAACCCTTTTATACTCTCTAAGAATGTTCACCTACAATCCAGCATTTTCTAGACTTTTCTAGGTTCTGCATTATCATATTTAAATTTGTAGCACCTTGTAGACAATACTGTCATAGCATCAAAGGGTATGAATACTTTTGAATTAACATTTTGGAGTTTGGCAAACAACTTGCTGAAATAAATAATTGTAGACAAGATTTTTTAAGCAACAAAACCAACTTCATGGTTTTGTGTAAGTTGGCACAGAACAACACCAATGAACTATATTCTTGATGAAAACTTCAGATCAATATAATGTCATTGTTTTCTAGTGCTTTTTAAAAACATGAGCTCAAATGCTTGATTTAGGAAACCATGTACTTTTTTGTAGAGCAAGTAGATTTTTGTAAAGACTTGCTTTATCTCATCGGTCTGCCAATATGCATTTATTGGACTCTTCCTGTACAAATACTGTAGTGTACCCTTTTAGCTCCATTTTAAAACATGAACTGTTTTAACCATAAATGCAAATGAGTTAAGACTGGTCACCACTTGTAATCATCATCTACTGTAAATCCACCGCTGGTAGTGGACCCCGCTATGGAAGGTGCCAGATGGTTCAGTAGATCACTGGCCAGAAGGCTGCACAATTTCTCCAGTGGTACAAGAGCCTTCACGGTTCCTTCTTCGTCTAATTAACCTGCTTGATTTTTTTGAGGATGTAACATCGACAATGGATAATTGTAAAGCATACGACATGGTTTATTTAGATTTCTAGAAAGCTTCTGACAAAGTCCTGCATAAAAGATTAATTCTCAAACTGAACGCAGTAGGGATTCAAGGAAATGTATGCACATGGATTAGGGAGTGGTTAACATATAGAAAACAGAAAGTACTGATTAGATGAGAAACCTCAAAATGGACGAGGTAACCAGTGGAGTACCACAGGGATCAGTATTAGGTCACCTGCTATTCCTAATCTACATTAATGATTTAGATTCTGGTATAGTAAACAAACTCGTTAAATTTGCAGACGACACAAAAATAGGAGGAGTGGCAAACACTGTTGCAGCAGCAAAGGTCATTCAAAATTATCTAGACAGCATTCAGAACTGGGCAGACACATGGCAAATGAAATTTAATAGAGAAAAGTGTAAAGTATTGCATGCAGGCAATAAAAATGCATTATAAATATCATATGGGAGATACTGAAAATGAAGAAGGGAACTATGAAAAAGACCTAGGAGTTTATGTTGACTCAGAAATGTCTTCATCTAGACAATGTGGGGAAGCTATAAAAAAGGCCAAAAAGATGCTCGGATATATTGTGAGAAGTATTGAATTTAAATCAAGGGAAGTAATGTTAAAACTTTACAATGCATTAGTAAGACCTCACCTAGAATATTGTGCTCAGTTCTGGTCACCTCGTTACAAAAAGGATATTGCTGCTCTAGAAAGAGTGCAAAGAAGAGCAACCAGAATCATCCCGGGTTTAAAAGGCATGTCGTATGCAGACAGGCTAAAATAATTGAATCTATTCAGTCTTGAACAAAGAAGACTACGCTGCGATCTGATTCAAACATTCAAAATCCTAAAAGGTATAGACAATGTCGACCCAGGGGATTTCTTTTGACCTGAAAAAAAAGCAAGGACCAGGGGTCACAAATGGAGATTAGATAAAGGGGCATCATTCAGAACAGAAAATGGGAGCCACTTTTTTACACAGAGAATTGTGAGGGTCTGGAACCAACTCCCCAGTAATGTTGTTGAAGCTGACACCCTGGGATCCTTCAAGAAGCTGCTTGATGAGATTCTGGGATCAATAAGCTACTAACAACCAAATGAGCAAGATGGGCTGAATGGCCTCCTCGTTTGTAAACTTTCTTATGTTCTTATGATAGTTTGCAAAATCAGATGAAAGCTTTCAGTACAATCGGGATAATACATAATCATTATTTATAAAGTCTTGTTCGTCTCGTTAATTGTTAAAAACTGTATCTTTACCCCTATACTACTTGCAGTGTTATAAAGTGGAAGGACAACCTTTGTGGTGTGAAAGCTAGCACTATATATATATATATATATATATATATATATATATATATATATATATATATATATATATATATATATTGTCTCTGATACAGCTGGTTGTAGTATCCACGTGATCCCAATAACAGAAACCAGTATGGCAACACACTCCTGTAGATCCTTTAAATTTTGAACAGTTCCATAAGGTGAAATACTCGGCATCTCATTAAAACCAATCTTTATTGATACAAGTTAGAAGAAACAATTGGGGCAACCTTGGCCCCCATCGGTTTTACAGTTGTGCCTTTTTGCTTTTTCCTGAGCAAGGTTGCCCCAATGGGTTCTTGAAACTTGGCTTGTGTTTTTGATATCTCCACTTTAAATGGCTGGGCACTTTTGATAACTTGGCTTTTTTTCACATTTCCAATGTGTTTTTGTTTCAGATAAATTTTTGGGTAATTATGCTTTTTTTTGTGTGTTCTCCTAAAAGTATTATTTTTTTTTTCTTCTACTGTAGCGTCTATAAACTCTAACAGCTGCAAAAGACCTGCTGGAAATGGACTCCATGACGTAAATAAACTTCCTTGCGATGAACTGCTGGAAGGAGAACTCCTATTACAGGTAAGCACGCACTGTGGGTTTTAATTAAAATTGCATATAAAATATACAATTGGTGCCTATTTTTGAGAGTTACTAAAGTAACACAGATTGTGATATGGGGCCGATTCTGAGGACATGCAGTAAAACACAAACATAAGGGCAAAGTTTATGTTTGCACTGGATTGTGCCATCAACTTCAACTTTTTGATTTTGAAGGGAGTTCTAGCTGCGTGCTGGTGCAATTCTTTTAGCACTGACCAATTAATTACTCTGATGATGGGGCAGATGGGGGTGACTAAGGTTCAAACTAACCGGTAAGGGGAGATTTATTTGAAACGCAGATGCTGTCGATCCCATTACGAACAAGGAACAGCAAGTGGTCAAGGAGTGAGGGAGCGAGCGAGAGAGAAAATACAGTTTTCTATGTTCTATATATTTCCATATATTAAAATATACAATAAATTATATAGCTGTGTGAACTGTGATGTGGAACATGCCTTTGTTAACTTTAGGGCTGCTCTGAAAAATGAAGTTTGTAAATATAATATGTAAATTTCAAAAGACGCTACAAAGCAGATGATTACACGCATACTCAAATGTAAAACACTGAAATAAATTACTTCCAGTCATTATGAACTATGATATATATATATATATATATATATATATATATATATATATATATATATATATATATATATATATATATATAACCAGTTATAACGCACCTCGTTATAGTGTGGAATCGGATATAACACGGTAGGGTCGTGGCTCCCACTTGCTCCGTAATGCCATTAAAGTAGCCCTTTTATACTCGTTATAAGGCGGAACACAAATAGCACGGTCTTGTAACTGTGGCTCATGATTCACCGCAATGCCCAACCGTTGAACATGGCCGGTGACAAGTTTTGTGTGGGCTTCTGACTCGGCCATATAGTTGAGTACTCTGATGACTCAGAGTCATGCACTTCGAGAAGGCACGTGGAGCTAGGGAGAGGCCAAATGGCAAGACACGGAACTCATACGCAGTTCTCTGAAAGGCGAACCGCAGATACTTCCTGTGCACTGGATTTAGGGAGCTATAAAAATAGGCTTCCTTGAGGTCCACTGTGGTGAACCAGTCACCTGGCCTGAATGACTGCAACAGCTGTTGCATTGTCAACATCTTGAACCGCCTTCGGCTCAGACACAGGTTGACCTGTCTGAGGTCAAAGATTGGTCTGAGTCCACCATCCCACTTTGGCACTAGGAAGTACCTGGAGTAGAACCCTTTCTCCAGCTTGAGGTGGTCTATCATGTGAATAGCTCATTTTTGCAGCAGAGCTGCTGCCTACTGAGACACCACAGTGGCGTCTTGCTTGAATTTTAGCGAATATCAGGTCTGAACGGTAGTAAGAACCCAGATGTCTAGTGCACTGATGACAATACTCCAGATGGCTCCCTGGGCATGTGGCAGCAAACTCCTAGGGCTGCTGTTTCACCTGTGGCTTTGTCTTTGTGCAGGGCAGCGGAACGTATTATGGCCTCCGCGGCGAGCAGCCACGGGCCAGTTCCGAGCATCGTCTCTGGCAGCAGATGCAGCCGGTTTCTGGGGCTGCTGGGCTGTAGAGTGCCAGTTTGCCACTGGTTTACATGCCGGAGATGGTCGCTTGGGAAGCAGACTAACCAGCTCCTTAGTGGATTCCCCATGCGCAGTCAGAGTGCTGCAGCATCTCATCCACCACAGGACTAAACGTATGCCTTGGAGTGACCGGGGCATGCCTGGGAAAGATGAGCGCAGCCAGGTTTCTTCCTATAGCCTGTCCGTTGAGTTTGGACACATGGAGCAGGTTTTTGTTCACCAGGTCATCCAGCTGTTGTGGGGAGGGTCAGTGGTTCGTGGAGAGAGACTTCAGGCAGTGCGACTAGTAAGCTACTAGGACGCTGTTATAGTTCCCTAGCTGTGCAGCAAACAACACCACCCGGCTGAATAAGCCCTTATGAGGATCACCTCAGAAACCCAGCACTGCTTGTTCGGGCAGGCAGCATCCTTGGATAGCAGCGCCAAATTATGTGCATAGCCCAGGCAATAATGGAAGCCTCAAAGAACGTTAAATAGGCCAGGCCTAGCATTTCCGCATCATGCACCCTATACAGGACGTCCACTGTATGGGAAACAGCAGGAGCCGTTGCTGAATGGTCCCAGGATAACTGGATTTCATATAGAAAATCTGGGTGAACTGGGGGGAGGGGGTGTGGGAGAGGCAGTAAGCCACCTGGAGCAACTACTTGAACATCAGGGACACAACGGACCTGTCTGATCTGTTTATGAAACCAGTTAAACCAGCAGTACACCATGGAGTGGTCACTTGGTAACATCCAAGCACAGTAGTTTAGGTGGTGCTTAATGAAGCAGGGATATAGTCCATTAACTCTATTGGGTACTGCTCTGTGCTGATTCAGAGGCACATCTGTGAACGCAGACATTACAGTGTAGACAGACCCCCTGTGAAATGAATGAGACAGACCCCCTGTGAAATGAATGAGACAGACCCCCTGTGAAATGAATTCAGGATGGGCAGCAACAGCAGCTAGCTCGGAGACACAGTAACGTTTAGTTTTCTTCACTGTGGAGTAGTGGTTAGGGCTTTCTGTGGAAAACCATCAAATGGTACAAAAAGCTTGCCTTCCTCCTTATTGATGTGGCAATTCTTAATGCTCACATATTAAATTCGCTGAAGCAGAAGAAGCCACCAACTCTACTTGGCTTTCACATGAACTTAGTGAAGCAAATAATGCAACAAAGCCATGCAGATCCCAGTGCAGGTGATCAGGGGGGCAGGCCAAGCACATCAGTACATCCAGTGAGGTTGACAGCTCGCCATTTTCCAAGCCTTATCGTCTCCAACAAAAACAAGGCAGTGTTCCAGCATTGCAGAGTGTGCAATGAGGGTTACCGACATCTTCAGGGTGAGTGAAGAAGGCGCGTGCCACTGCGTACCTGGTGTAAACACTCCACTTTGCGCTGCACCATGTTGGATTTCTGGCACACAACCACAAATAAAACTAATTTGCGACCCAAGAGTGATTTATGTATTTAAGTTTTTTTTAATTATTATTATTATTATTATTATTATTATTATTATTATTATTATTATTATTAATAATTATTTATTTATTTATTTCTTAGCAGACACCCTTATCCAGGGCGACTTACAATTGCTGCCTGCCCGAACAAGCAGTGCTGGGTTTCTGAGGTGATCCTCATAAGGGCTTATTCAGCCGGGTGGTGTTGTTTGCTGCACAGCTAGGGAACTATAACAGCGTCCTAGTAGCTTACTAGTCGCACTGCCTGAAGTCTCTCTCCACGAACCACTGACCCTCCCCACAACAGCTGGATGACCTGGTGAACAAAAACCTGCTCCATGTGTCCAAACTCAACGGACAGGCTATAGGAAGAAACCTGGCTGCGCTCATCTTTCCCAGGCATGCCCCGGTCACTCCAAGGCATACGTTTAGTCCTGTGGTGGATGAGATGCTGCAGCACTCTGACTGCGCATGGGGAATCCACTAAGGAGCTGGTTAGTCTGCTTCCCAAGCGACCATCTCCGGCATGTAAACCAGTGGCAAACTGGCACTCTACAGCCCAGCAGCCCCAGAAACCGGCTGCATCTGCTGCCAGAGACGATGCTCGGAACTGGCCCGTGGCTGCTCGCCGCAGAGGCCATAATACGTTCCGCTGCCCTGCACAAAGACAAAGCCACAGGTGAAACAGCAGCCCTAGGAGTTTGCTGCCACATGCCCAGGGAGCCATCTGGAGTATTGTCATCAGTGCACTAGACATCTGGGTTCTTACTACCGTTCAGACCTGATATTCGCTAAAATTCAAGCAAGACGCCACTGTGGTGTCTCAATAGGTAGCAGCTCTGCTGCAAAAATGAGCTATTCACATGATAGACCACCTCAAGCTGGAGAAAGGGTTCTACTCCAGGTACTTCCTAGTGCCAAAGCGGGATGGTGGACTCAGACCAGTCTTCGACCTCAGACAGGTCAACCTGTATCTGAGCCGAAGGCGGTCCAAGAAGTTGACAGCGCAACAGCTGTTGCATTAAAAAAAACTTATAGTCTAACCTTAATCAATTCTTTACTTCTTTTTTCAGCATGTTCTGTTTTGCACAGTTATATTATTTAAGTGAACGTGATTTGCTTTTTTTTAGTTCGAGTTTTTTAAGCAGAGATTTACTCAATGTAACTTACCAAGTTTTAAAAATAACCCCCTGGATGTACAATGATGTCTACTTTTTAAATATAGTTTTTGTTGTTAAGACTAGCATCACGACAGCAAAGAAAATGAATTGTCAAATGTAGCAAGTTAACACTGGTCTTGTTTAGAAATACTGGCAAATGAAACACCCGCCAAAATTGTCTGACTCGCCTTTTTAAGTTTCACTTTGAAGTCCTCTTCAGTTCTTCATTGTCTTTTCTCTGTCTAGATACAAGTACAGCATATCTAGTACAGAATCACAATACTGTCTGTAAAAATTGTATAAATGTTTTCTGGTTCTGTTTAAATGTCTGTGTCCGCAGTTGTAAAATTCCATACTAAAAGAGTACTCCTTGATCTTCCCAGCAGTTGAGTAATTCAAGGGAAAACAATATTTCGCAACAGACGTCACAGCTATTTACATGAACTCAATGTTTTCAACTTTTTTTTTTTTTTCTCCTCCACACCAACCTTTATAGTTAAACCTCCAACTGGAAGCAGTGGAACATTTATCAAAACCTATTAGATGATATGCCAAGTCCCAAATGTTGTATTTGCTATCACAACAATCACCATGAACTTTATTGATTGAAAGAGCAGATAAATGCCCCTTGCGTGACTTATCAAAACGGAGACGCTTTGTCTAGTAGCTTGTTAGGAGAAATCTCATCCAAAACATTGTTTGTGCCTAGACTGCAAGTGCAGTGGTTTTTAAGCTAAATTATTACTGTTCGTTTCAAGGCAAACTGGTACTCTAATTGTATAACTTGCCGGATACAGGGTGTTTACATGCGTGAGAACTGGGATGATATATTTTTTCACACCATTGTTTTCAAGTAAAAACTCCACACACACACACACACACACACACATATATGCCCAGTGAATAATGTGTACCTTCAGGACAACCATTTGCTTTATTACTTACAGTATTTGCCTTCCTATTTAGACACATTGACCAAAAATGATCTAGTTCGACTGAAAGATCTGGGAATCATCATCAGTTAGCTACAGTAATTTTTTTTTTTTTTTTTACTGTAAATCTGGTGTTGCCACCATTTCAATAGTTACTATCCCAGAAACCATTTGAGATCCCTACTTCAAGTTATGGAAATATCAAAGTACTTATTTCCTTTACATTTGGTATGTTTTTTTTGATTATTTTTCTCAGTTAAATGAATACTCTACACAATATATGTATCTTTAATATCATGTAATAATTTATGTTCTTCAATTCAGTCTCTGAGCAAAAACAAATTGATGACTCGACTGTATCATCGTTAAAATTCCTCAAGTAAAAATAAATGGTTTTACTCTTAACTGTGTCCTTGATATAGATTACACAACTATTCACTTCCATTTGACTTATTTACTAACCATTTCATAGAGTTGCCATCCCTTTTATATAATGCCCCCCACCCCTTCACTAATATCCCCACATTTTATTTATTGTAATAAAGCGACTTCTGGTGTTTGCAAACCTATTGATACATATTTGCATTTGACCTATGCACATTGTTACAGTTATAACGCCATCTCTGTCTCTCTCACACACACACACACACACCATACATGACCAAGTATAAGTTGCTTGTCTCTATTATGTTGTAACATAATTGACAGATACACTTTTGTATTTTTTCCTATATACTGTTACACATGATGATCCACACATAGCAAAGCAAATATAAATTCAAGTTAAAAAGTTAGAAGTAATCACAACCCATTGTGTTTTTGTACTTCCGTTTGTTGTCTCTTGATTTATGTGTTGTACAAAAGCTCAATGTATAATTATAATGTTTTTGTATTGTATTCCCAGGTCCTGAATGGATTTGTGCTTGTGGTTACTGCCGATGGTTTAGTCTTTTATGTTTCATCTACTCTTCAGGACTACCTTGGATTTAATCAAGTAAGCTTTTTTTTAACCAAGATATTGGTTATTGGCTTTGACTTCAGGAGGTTCTTTTATTTGTTTCCTAAGGTTTCACGTACACAGGTGACAATTTATGTGAAATTCCAGTTAAATCCTATGAACTTGATTACTTTGGTATTTCCTTAATGTTAGCAGACACAGAGGCATATATTAGTGCAATGAAAGCTTCTAATTCCTCCAAGGGTATTGACCAGGGATCATCTTGTAGTTGTCGGTGGGCTTCAGGATTGCTTCTTCTCCCGTGGGATCTCCTGCGCCCTCGGTGTCACTGCTGCTCGATGATTAATCTTCGCAAACCCACTTTGCTTCAGAGACAGATTTGTCATTGTCCGTCTCTGCTGCATCAGAATCAAAAATTTGTTTTATATGTACTGGTGAATTTGACCGTGCTTGACTACTGGAAAGTCCTATTCATACAAATATTAATCCCCAGTGTAGAAGTAGATGTTAAATTTTTTAGGCCTTATGACTTGCAACTGATGCTCAGCAATATTCAGCTGAGCATCAGTTGTCATTTGTATTTACATTACCATTTGAGGTATCGCAAACTATAAGCATGAGTGACCACCCATGTGATGAAGACTTGATCTTAGCTTTATAAACACTGCTAATTTCTGCAGGGCTATGAAATACTACTCCATTACCTAATGTATACACAGGCAGGGGTAATATGCAGGAAAGTATGACATTGACTGTTTAATTTACTTGTGGTCCTAAAAGACTGTTGACATAATATGATCATCAGATTTTCCATTTAAGTGACATTTTTATTTTCTAGTTTTGGTCCAAGTTGCAAAACATAAAGTACTTGGTGTAATTGGCATCAGATCAAACATGAAAAGCAAACAATCTATGTCTGTTGCTCCTTTTGTGACCATTTCATTATTATGCAGTTTAAATAACTGTTTTGTTTTGTGCTTTTCGTGCCCCCTTCACGGTTTAAGGGTTAAAAGGCACATCAAATCCATGTTTGAGTTCATTTTTAACTTCACATATATTTAATGTATTTGTCTTTAAGACAGACTGCACAGTTTAACATTTTGGAACAGTATGTTCAATATGACAGTATGTCTTATATAAATGTTTGAGGACAGGTTAAAACAATTACGTTAGCACAGAGAGAACAAGAAGAGGGCATAAGTGGAAGCGTAGTAAAATAAATTTTAGAACAGAAGGTAGGAAGCACTTTTTACACAGAGTTAACCATGCATAGAATAACCGAGGGCTTTCCAAACTTTTTTTACTCGAGGCCCACCAGTTCAGCTGCATTAGGCACTGCGGCCCACTATTGGCACTCCTTGGGAAAATGTCAAATTAAAAACATTTTCTATGTTTAAACCTGTACATTATAAATAAACCTAATCTAAACTGTCCTTTATTCATTTGAATGAATATTGTGAAAAATGGAAATCACATAAAATAAAAGAATAAATAAAATAAAATCAATTGAAAAAACTAAACAGACGTTTTTATCAAACCTTTAAATTATTAATCACCTTTGTATAATTGAACATTTTAGAAATACAGTTGTGTTTCTTGGTCATCAAGCAAGAAAGAAGTGCATGTCTCTTATTATTCCCATTCATAAATACCTGAACAGGAATCACTTTGAGTAAAACCAGTACAATGTGCACTAGTTAAATCTTAATTTCTGAACACTGTGTTACTAAAACGTCCTGCCGTTATCTCTCCCGCTGAACAGTCATGCCCAAAAAAGATGAATATGCACAATACATACGGAAACGAGAGTCTTGCAGAAGTTACTTTTTTCGCCACTACTCTGTGCAACCAAATACAACTTGCAAAATCACATTCAGTTGGCTTGCAACCCCCCCCCCCCCCCCCCAAAAAAAAAAAAGAAATAGAAGCACAACTACGCCACTTAACCAAAAGAAAACCTATGAAAATAAATGCATCTGCAGCGAAATTTCGATTCGGTCAAAAAACTTTTTTTTTTATTATTGTTATTATTTTCCAACAAAACATATTCTAGCGTTATTTTAAGACGACGCGCCAGTAATCAATAAAATAGCAGTATATCCAGACATTTTAATAAATCAATTACCAGTATGTAACAAGATTTGGCAGTTTGATTAATAACTTGATTTATTTAACATTGAAACATAGATCAAAGTACTCAATATTTTAAATGTTAATAGCTAATTAGTCACAAAAACGTATTCCTCATAGGCATCAATTGGATTTGTAAATGAATGTTATCAAGTACAAAAGTTAGTATGAAAATGTTTCTACAAAAGAAAAAACCCATTCCAGCACCTCAAAGCTGAGCCCACGGTACAAACACATTCAAACACATTCAAACTCCTGTAGCTGCCTTTTTTATTCTTTATACTTTACTGCAGCTACAGCTGCCGCTGGCGCCTGCTTATCGCTATTAATAGAAAAAAATGCATAGAATGTCATTGCTTCCGCGGCCCACCCAGGACTGTGTCACGGCCCACCTTTGGGCAGCGGTCCACAGTTTGGGAACCCCTGGAATAATCAGGTGACATAGTAGGATCTAAAACACTGGGAACATTAAAAAAAAAAAAAAAAATTCTGTGCCTTTTTAAATGAGTTCCCTCCAGTAGGGGAGAATGGAGTGCTAACAAGGGACAAGCCTTGATGGGCCAAATGGCCTCTTCTCGTTCTCAAACTTTTCTAATGTTCTTATAATACATCAAAACCATGCCTCCAAAAAGCAGTCTTCCCTGCTTAGTGTTAATCAGAACAGAGATAGATATTCTTGTACATTTTGTCCTTTCATGTTTGAATGTTTCAGATATGGATGCGTGAGAACAGTTATGACTACAATTATAGGTGCTTCAAATTTTCTATATACAGTTCTCTTGATTTTTTTATTTTTATTTTATAAATACGGTTCTTGAAAATGGCTTGAAACAGACAAGTATAATTTAATCTTATTTATAACATCTATTTTTTTAAAAGTATATGTGTACATTTGTTTTTAATACGTTCCTCCTCATATTTGTTTTGCGTATCAGTTGTTCTTCTAAAATCATTATTGGACAAGAGAGTTGATTGGGGAAGACTGCTGTAGTACACAGCTTAAACTGGTGCCTGATCTGTTTACATATAAAGCATGAAAAAAAAAAGTCAACAAACTTTGATAGCGACATGTTCGTGACAAATGGTCTTCCTAAATCAGGAACACAAGACAAGAATGTGGATTTTCAGGGCCACACCAAGACAGTACTGGGTGTTTGTTGAGTGGCTGGGAAGCTTGAACAGTGTTCTCTCATAATGCTGTCTGTTCTATTACTGGTCCAAAAGTGTATATCAATAAAAATGTGGGTTATGCACTGGTTAAGAATCAACTGGTGGAGGGGCAGGGGGTAGGGAACTCTTAAGGTACTTAAAGGTGTTTGTATTTAAATTTCAAAGCAGAAATATGTAGATTCACAACTGCATTGTTGCAAAGCAGGGTTTTTATACAGTTCTTGCAACAGTTTGTACACATTTTCTTTGGAGGGAGAAGTTAAACACACAAAAAATACATTTATCATTACATATTAGGGCTGACATTTTCCCATGGTAAAAATTGCCCATTTCACAGTCTAAAAATAGGTATTTCAATAAACATAATATTTATTAAAGCAGACAAAATAAGCGTTGTCACATTCAAAATGTATAATTTTCTCTAGAGTTATCATACAAGTGTTCCTAAATATTTAAATGCTTACCTGTAAATGCCTTCTATTTTCACCGTCAGTGAATTATCAAAAAATAAATACAAATAAATACATTTAAAAATAAAACCACACATGAAATGCCCCCTTCTTGAATTTGGACAGAGTGATATTTGATGCGGCTGGTGTCTTTTTCATTGAAGACATTGTAAAGAAATTGTGCAGCTGTATGCAGTATGTAATTTACCGGAAGCAAACTAAACTGGCTGCCATGTTCCTAAACGCAGAGTAACAAGTAGTGTAAATGCTTGCAGTATTTATTTTTAAGTGATACAAAATATGTATAATTACGCTATTCTATCAGACATTGGAAACCCATATTACATGGCAATGGGTACATTTTACATACAGCATTACATTTTTTTTGTTATCTAAAAAAATATATACTTTTGAAAAACTAAAGTGACAAAATGTCAAAAAATGTGCCTGGAATTTGATTTTGATACATTTCATAATTTTTCTAATTCATTTTTTCACAAAAAAGGTACTAGGAAATTATGCTTTTTGAATGTTTTTGGTGATTTAAAACTCCTCAGTTTTCCAAGCTGTTTTACCCAGGGAGTAAATACATTTAAATAGATATTTACGAAGATCCAATTGCTATGTTCTGATCATTATGATTTCCCTTAGAAAAATTTGCAAGCTTCAGTCCACACGGGTCTAGCTAAGAAAACATGCATACTGTTTCAGTGTGTTCTGTTCTATACAGGCAGAAGCAGGGGTTCAATTCCCCATGCTACAAAAACTTCACATACAGGCTCCAGCAGAGACTTTTAAGCATTGCACTGAGTGCTGAAATAGGTATGTGAATGATTATATTCATATCTCTTGTTACTTGATAACCTACAAATGAAATTCCATTTTGTTGGTGTGTAAGTACAGCCATTTGACAGTCACTTGATAAAATCCTTATGTGAAGTACAATATGTTACATATGTATTAAAAAAAAACAGAGCTTTGAAATACCAGTACTAGATTTACTGGAATTTGTTTGACTGTAGATCTGCCATGCATTTGCTTGTTTCAACAATAATCATATTACGATCTTCAGTTATAAAAACATACTGTACACAAACAGACTCTAGTTAAGAACATAAGAAAGTTTGCAAACAAGAGGAGGCCATTCAGCCCCTCTTGCTCGTTTGGTTGTTAGTAGCTTATTGACCCCAGACTCTCATCAAGCAGCTTCTTGAATGATCCCAGGGTGTCAGCTTCAACAACATTACTGGGGAGTTGGTTCCAGACCCTCACAATTCTTTGTGTAAAAAAGTGCCTCCTATTTTCTGTTCTGAATGCCCCTTTATCTAATCTCCATTTGTGTCCTTGTTTCTTTTTTCAGGTCAAAAAAGTCCCCTGGGTCGACATTGTCTATACCTTTTAGGATTTTGAATGCTTGAATCAGATCACCGTGTAGTCTTCTTTGTTCAAGACTGAATAGATTCAATTCTTTTAGCCTGTCTGCATACGACATGCCTTTTAAACCCGGGATGATTCTGGTTGCTCTTCTTTGCACTCTTTCTAGAGCAGCAATATCCTTTTTGTAACGAGGTGACCAGAACTGAGCACAATATTCTAGGTGAGGTCTTACTAATTATTATTATTATTATTATTTATTTCTTAGCAGACGCCCTTATCCAGGGCGACTTACAATTGTTACAAGATATCACATTATACATTATTTCACATACAATTACCCATTTATACAGTTGGGTTTTTACTGGAGCAATCTAGGTAAGTACCTTGCTCAAGGGTATAACAGCAGTGTCCCCCACTGGGGATTGAACCCACAACCCTCCGGTCAAGAGTCCAGAGCCCTAACCACTACTCCACACTGCTCCGCACTAATGCATTGTAAAGTTTTAACATTACTTCCCTTGATTTAAATTCAACACTTCTCACAATATATCTGAGCATCTTATTGGCCTTTTTTATAGTTTCCCCACATTGTCTAGATGAAGACATTTCTGAGTCAACATAAACTCCTAGGTCTTTTTCATAGTTCCCGTCTTCATTTTCAGTATCTCCCATATGATATTTATAATGCACATTTTTTATTGCCTGCATGCAATACTTTACACTTTTCTCTATTAAATTTAATTTACCATGTGTCTGCCCAGTTCTGAATGCTGTCTAGATCATTTTGAATGACCTTTGCTGCTGCAACAGTGTTTGCCACTCCTCCTATTTTTGTGTCGTCTGCAAATTTAACAAGTTTGCTTACTATACCAGAATCTAAATCATTAATGTAGATTAGGAATAGCAGAGGACTTAATACTGATCCCTGTGGTACTCCACTGGTTACCTCGCTCCATTTTGAGGTTTCTCCTCTAATCAGTACTTTCTGTTTTCTACATGTTAACCACTCCTTAATCCATGTGCATGCATTTCTTTGAATCCCTACTGCGTTCAGTTTGAGAATTAATCTTTTATGCGGGACTTTGTCAAAAGCTTTCTGGAAATCTAAATAAACCATGTCGTATGCTTTGCAATTATCCATTGTCGATGTTGCATCCTCAAAAAAATCAAGCAGGTTAGTTAGACATGATCTCCCTTTCCTAAAACCATGCTGACTGTCTCCCAGGGTATTGTTCCCATATAAGTAATTTTCCATTTTGGATCTTAATATAGTTTCCATAAGTTTACATATAATAGATGTCAGGCTTATTGGTCTGTAGTTACCTAGTAAGGTTTTGTCTCCCTTTTTGTGGATCGGTATTACGTTTGCAATGTTCCAGTCTGTCGGTACAACCCCTGTGTCAAGAGACTGTTGCATGATCTTGGTTAGCGGTTTGTAAATAACTTCTCTCATTTCTTTGAGTACTATTGGAAGGATCTCATCTGGCCCAGGGGATTTGTTTATTTTAAGAGCTCCTAGTCCCTTTAACACTTCTGCCTCTGCTATGCTAAAGTTATTTAAAACTGGATAGGAACAGGTCGACATGTGGGGCATGTTGTCCGTGTCCTCCTTTGTGAAAACCTCAGGTAGCTGCTAGTTGTGCTTCTCTTTTTGCTTTAGTGTGGCAGATTTGATAACTTGAATCCAGCTAATTGTTTTCATAGCAGATGTTATTTTACAGAAAGCTAGAAGTTGCTGAAAGATTACATGGCCAACTTTATTATAAAGTGCAGAAACATTTGTTGCTGCAGTAGCTTTACTAACTTAGATTAAACAGGCACACTTTTTAAGGTTAATTTTGGAAAGGTAAAAGTAAGGATCCAAAATAAGGTTTTCACACATGATTAGCATTGTCACTTCTAAACCGAATATGCTGCATGGAAAATGCATACATTTATGTAAATTACAGTTTTGAATTTTTTTCCCTGCTCAATAAGCATTTTATGGAACAAATTGAATGAGATTTAATATGTATCCTAGTTTGTGACGTGTATTTTACACATTGTCCACAATACACCACACTGAAACCAAAATACTAACCCTGTATGAGTATAGTAATTGTTTTGATCCGCCTTCTCACAATGTTTAGTTAACCATTATACATATCAGAATTCTATACATCACTTATCAAGTGCAGTGTATTAAGCTGCTTTTAGAAGCATTTGTATTTGAACAAGTTTGTTAAGAAGACTGGATTTTACATAGCTCGCTCTTGTTCATTTGATATTTGATCACCCCAATTTTGAGAAAAAATATATATCATAATATAGGGTTATCAGATGGTGTACATCTGTGTCTGAGAGGAGTATCAGCTGAAAGCCTAGGTTTACGCACTACAAGTGCCGCAATGACCCACACAGATCCACTCACAGTGCTCTAAACCGGTGCTGCTATATTGTAAATGTGCACAACGATTTTCCTGAAAGGTCCTCAGAAGTCTATAATAATCATGGCTTCTGTATTATGGATTACTTTTTCTTTAACACACGTTGGCACTTCTCATCCCTGAGATCTTGATCTTGATGAGATCTTGGTCATCGTGACGTACTGATTGATTCCTGGCTTGGGATTGCATATACATTTGGAACCATTACAGAGTTTGCTGCATTGCTGTCTGTGTATGTCACACTAAACAATAAATGCATTCTGGGTCACTCGTTTTCTAATATGTATTAATATCATTTGGGCTGGGGATATGTACTGTATGTTGTTTAGATTCATTGTTTGGTTATAGGAAAAATTCACAAAGCTTTTGTATGCTTTTGCACCTGATGCAGTGTCTGTGAGCACTATCCAGTTTGAATCTAGGCAACCCGTGGCATGGCTAGTTAAAGACTAGTTATGGGGTAGCACAAATATTAGCGTTATTAGATGAAAGCAGACAGAGGAAATCTTTAATTAGAGTTTAGTCTGACAGCTTTCATCTAAGAATACTAATATGTGTTTTCCCATAACACTTGGGAAATGTATTCTATAGTGCAACATGTCCACTACAGTAAATCACTCCAAATGAAGACATGCTGTGGCCCATACATTTTTTTCTCAGTATTGTTATTATACATTAATGCTTGCAACCTAAAATTGTGTTTTATCTGGGGCATTGTCTAACACTGTGTACTATAGCCCTCAGACTGATGACACCAAAATGTGCCAGGCATTTCTCTACCACAGAGGTTCATTAAGCCAAAGGAGGATACAGTGGTATAGGCTTTGCAAAACCACCAAACCTTACATAGTAGTGAGGCTTTGACATGAAACACAAACTGCTTCTTAATTTAAAGAAAATGTGTATATAATTTCAGTAGGTGTAATATACAGTTGGTTTATGTGTAAATAAAAAATACCATTGTAAGCACAGTGGGATATTTCTGATTTTACAAATAGGATACATTAGTCATATCCAGCTTGGACAAATAGTAGAGATCGCAAGCTTAAGTAGTGTATGTGTGTGTGTGTGTGTGTGTATATGTGTGTATGTGTATATATATATATATATATATATATATATATAAAATTAGGGGTGTTCCCCGAATACTGATTCGTATTAGGATATGCACAAATATTGGTCTTCTTCCTAATATTAGTAATGGCTGAATAGTGTCTTTCATTTTTACGAATATTAGGCAGTATTCATTGCAGACGAAGTGTTTGAAATCAATGAGAATTGGTCTCTCATTTCAACCACGCCTCCCTCTGCGGTCTGTGACACTGGCAGCCGATCGGTGTGGGGAAGAAGGGTACAGAGTCAGTGCTTCAGTTCATTCGATTCGAGAGGGCTGTATAGGGAAAAAGTAAAGTGGAATTGTGCTTGTGTAAATAATTTTTTTTTTTTGGAAGGGGGTAGGAACTTTTAAGTTTTTTTTTTTTTTTTTTTTTTTTTTTTTTAAAGTTGTGAAAATATAATTTAGGGCTTATAGTTAGGGCTCTTCGTTTACGGTTTTTATTTTTGATGACGTAATGTCCCTTTAAGTTTTGTTTGTTTTGAGCCGAGTCGAATTAAACTCTTGTAGAAGTGTTGATTGTAAAATAAGATCGCTTTTGTTGTGTTTTTCCCCCCTGTAACTTCACTAAAACTCTCATTCCGTTTCACTGCTAACAATGCTTGCTATTTTTTTTTTTTAAAGGCAACTCTTTTTTTAAATCAAACTGAACCCAAAAAGCGAGTGAAGTTAAATTGCTTTAATCCCCATTTTGAAATCCTAGTGACTTGTTGCAAAAATTATTTCACCTGTTATGCAAGTTTTCTCTTAATTGTGTTGTGTGAATCTCTGATTATCAGTGAATCAAACCAAGCATTCAAGTTACAGGAAGAAAAAAAAACACAACAAAAGTGATCTTGTTTTACAATCAACAAGTGTTTAATTAAGAAACAATGTCAGCTCAAAACAAACTTAAAGGGGCATTACATCATCAAAAATAAAAAAACGAAAATGAAGAGCCCTACTTATAAAAACATGTTGAACGTTAGAAAGTTTACAAAAGAGAGGAGGCCATTCAGCCCATCTTGCTTGTTTGGTTGTTAGTAGCTTATTGATCCCAGAATCTCATCAAGCAGCTTCTTGAAGATTCCAGGGTGTCAGCTTCAATAACATTACTGGGGAGTTGGTTCCAGACCCTCACAATTCTCTGTGTAAAAAAGTGCCTCCTGTTTTCTGTTCTGAATGCCCCTTTATCTAATCTCCATTTATGACCCCTGGTCCTTTTTTCTTTTTTCAAGTCAAAGAAGTCCCCCGGGTTGACATTGTCTATACCTTTTAGGATTTTGAATGTTTGAATCAGATCGCCGCGTAGTCTTCTTTGTTCAAGACTGAATAGATTCAATTCTTTTAGCCTGTCTGCATACTACATGCCTTTTAAACCCGGGATGATTCTGGTTGCTCTTCTTTGCACTCTTTCTAGAGCAGCAATATCCTTTTTGTAACGAGGTGACCAGAACTGAACACAATATTCTAGGTGAGGTCTTACTAATGCATTGTAGAGTTTTAACATTACTTCCCTTGATTTAAATTCAACACTTCTCACAATATATCCAAGCATCTTGTTAGCCTTTATTATAGCTTCCCCACATTGTCTAGATGAAGACATTTCTGAGTCAACATAAACTCCTGGGTCTTTTTCATAGTTCCCTTCTTCAATTTCAGTATCTCCCATATGATATTTATAATGCACATTTTTATTGCCCGCATGCAATACTTTACACTTTTCTCTATTAAATTTCATTTGCCATGTGTCTGCCCAATTTTGAATGCTGTCTAGATCATTTTGAATGACCTTTGCTGCTTCAACAGTGTCTGCCACGCCTCCTATTTTTGTGTTGTCTGCAAATTTAACGAGTTTGCTTACTATAACAGAGTCTAAATCATTAATGTAGATTAGGAATAGCAGAGGACCTAATACTGATCCCTGTGGTACACCACTGGTTACCTCACTCCATTTCGAGGTTTCTCCTCTAATCAGTACTTTCTGTTTTCTACCTGTTAACCACTCCATGTGCATGCATTTCCTTGAATCCCTACTGCGTTCAGTTTGAGAAATAATCTTTTATGCGGGACTTTGTCAAAAGCTTTCTGGAAATCTAAATAAACCATGTCGTATGCTTTGCAGTTATCCATTTTCAATGTTGCATCCTCAAAAAAGTCAAGTAGGTTAGTTAGACATGATCTCCCTTTCCTAAAACCATGCTGACTGTCTCCCAGGATATTGTTCCCATATAGGTAATTTTCCATTTTGGATCTTATTATAGTTTCCATAAGTTTACATATAATAGAAGTCAGGCTTATTGGTCTGTAGTTACCTGGTTCGGTTTTGTCTCCCTTTTTTGTGGATTGGTATTACGTTTGCTATTGTCTGTTGGTACAACCCCTGTGTCAAGAGACTGTTGCATGATCTTGGTTAGCGGTTTGTAAATAACTTCTTTCATTTCTTTGAGTACTAGTGGGAGGATCTCATCTGGCCCAGGGGATTTGTTTATTTTTAAGAGCTCCTAGTCCCTTTAACACTTCTGCCTCTGTTATGCTAAAGTTATTTAAAATTGGATAGGAACAGATCGACATGTGGGGCATGTTGTCCGTGTCTTCCTTTGTAAAAACCTGTGAAAAGTAATCATTTAATGTATTTGCTATTTTTTTTTCTTCATCTATGATTTTGCCATTTGTGTCTCTTAGACATTTAACCTCCTCTTTGAATGTTCTCTTGCTGTTATAATATTGGAAAAACATTTTGGAATTGGTTTTAGCCCCCTTAGCAATATTGATTTCTATCTCTCTCTTGGCCTTTCTAACTTCCTTTTTGACTTGTGTTTGCAGTTCCAAGTACTCTTTCTGTGTACTTTGTTTTTGGTCCCTTTTAAACGCTCTGTAAAGTGCCTTTTTTCGCTGAATATTTTTTTAAATTGATCTATTAAACCATTTTGGCCATTTTGTTTTAGATTTAGATTTGTCTACTTTTGGGATGTAATTGTTTTGTGCCTCTAGTACTACATTTTTAAAAAACAGCCACCCTTTTTCTGTGGATGTTTTCTCTATTTTACTCCAATCTACTTCTATTAGTCTCTGTTTCATACCTTCGTAGTTTGCTTTTCTAAAATTGTAAACCTTAGCTTTAGTCATTACTTTTGGGGTTTTAAAAAATACTTCAAATGAGACCATGTTGTGGTCTGAGTTTGCCAATGGCTCTCTGACCTCTGTTTTAGTTATTCTGTCTTCATTATTTGAAAAGACTAAATCAAGGCATGCCTCCCCTCTAGTCGGTGCCTTGACAAATTGCGTTAGGAAGCAGTCATTTGTCATTTCCACCATTTAAATTTTGTCCGTCGTGCCCCCCATTGGGTTTTCCCATTTTATACAGGGGAAGTTGAAATCCCCCATTAGTATGGCTTCTCCTTTTCTACACGCATTTCGAATGTCATTGTACAACAGATTATTTTGCTCAGCGTCTGAATTTGGTGGTCTATAGCATGCTCCTATTATTATGCCCTTTGAATTTGTGTCCATTATTCTGACCCATATTGATTCTGCATTGTTTTCTTTGTCCTGATTTAACAAAGAATCAGAATTATGTTTCACTTTCATTGCATTTGCACTTTTATTAAGTCTGTAATACAATGATAATGTGTTTATCTTTTCTCATTTACACAAAACATTATATTTATGTATTTCTCCTTTGTGTTGGTTCATAATGGAATAAAAAAAAATTGAAGTTCACACAGACGGATTTCTGTGTTGACACTGCACAGCGTATTGTTAATGTGTTTTTCACACATCCATAATAAATTATTTTCATTTTGGTAAATTAAGTGGTATTAAGTTAGTCTGTTGATCTTTTTTTTTTTTGCTATCAATCAGTCCTTCTGTCATATCAGTCTGATATATCTGCCTGTTTGACGGTAGGCAATTTTCAATTTTGAGACTTTAGTGCCTAGTTTTACAGTGAATTTGCCAGGTGAATTAATTGGCGTTGCTTGCAGACAGTGATGCTGTGGAGATTAGAAGCAAAGCACAGAATATTTAATCACACAGCAACTTTCAGATATTAATTAAGAAGCTCTAAAAGTTTATTATTTTTTCATTCATTTTGTTTTCGCTGTACTCTAAATTAGTAAGGTGACCAATGTTCTGTTGTTTTCAGTGCAAACAAATAAATTATATTCCAGAGATTGAGGGAGTTCAGCAAAATCAAATGACGTATTTTTCAAGAATGCAGTTTTAGAAATGTATTTCTAAAGTCAGGGTTTTCAATTTATTTTAAAGTATGTGGTACTTCTAAGATAGTGGGGGCACCCATCTCATCGAGACGCGTAGCGCAAGGGGGAGTGTGCAGCAGGAGGGCTTCCCAGTGGAAGCTTTTGAAAAAAGGGTCTAAAAATGTGCATGCTGCATTTCTGCATGGTTTAAGCATGTGCTAGACTAGTAATGGTCTGCTTGTAGTGTCTGACAAAGTACTCCATTATTGCAATGAAGGAGCTTTATTTCAGCACTGTTCACAGCAAGGCAAGAGCAACAAGAAGAAAAATGGACTTTGAGACTCAAGGCCCCTGCAACACAAGAGTGGCTGAAAATGTGTGTGGAATTGGTGACTGCACCTTTAATTTTGTCCACTTGCAATATGGGAAACAGCATGCTGCAGCTCCCATGTGTTAGTAAAGTCCTGATCTGAGAGCATGCAACACAGACAGCTCTTAGGATTAGATGTTGTTTCTTCTTTTTCAGTAAAAACAAGTTTAAATTGCATTGAGTTTGTGCTACTATTTACAATATTAAATACACCACAGCAAGCACATTTCAATACATTTTAGATATTCTCATTTACACAATCTGTGAGCTAAATTTAGTGAATGTTTTTTTTGTTTTTTTTTTACTGCAATCAAGTAAGCTGCAGTGCATTTCATTTTTAATTCCCTGTTTTTAATAGATTTTTTTTTTTCTCAGCAGTACACTTCCAAAATAAAGTCCCAATTATTTCTATGCATTCTGCTTTCACCTTAAAATTGTCAGTTTGAGAAATAAACTTTTGTTTTCCCTGCAACAGCTGACCCTGCTTTAGTCCAAAACTCAGCCACATGCTGTTTTTCATTATGGTAAAGTCTTAAATTAGCGTGCATGCTTCTTTGGCTGAGATATTATCAGCTCATTATCTAACTAGGGAACCTGCTGTGGAATTAAATCACCCTTAAACTCCTGACGGTAAACAATGTAACATAATCTATTTTACCTGGAACGGTTGTGGCTGCTAAGAAGATGCAACAGACGAAATAAATATGTTCGTGTTGACTCAAAACTTTATTTAGGCACTCTATGACTTGACTGGTGAAAGATAGCATTGGTGTATTGGAGTTCATTTTTTTCAGCTTGATAAAGTAACCTTTTCACTTCCCTTTTTGTTTAAATATTGAGCTTTTGCTGCATTTACAGCACTTCTTTAAAATTATTTTCACAGCATTTTGTTAATGTCGCATGTCCAACACACAAACCTTAAGTGTATTTTTATTTTTGTTTTTCAATGTTCTTGTTCTAAATTTCTTGAATGCAACTGTTCATTTTTTTCAGTCAGATGTCATCCACCAGAGTGTTTACGAACTCATCCATACAGAAGACAGAGCAGAATTTCAGCGTCAGCTTCACTGGGCCCTGAACCCAGGCCCTCCACCTGACTCAGGACAGATTGTACCAGGTGAGTTTTCATCAGGGTTGGATTACATTACACTGGTCATCATGGTAGGGTTTCAAGAAAGTGTTGAGCAACGCTTGTATTGTAGAAAAAAGGTTGCCCCTGCACTCAGTCAAGTTTGATGGAAATCATCCACTATAAATGAACCTTTTTGCAGGGACATTTATTTTATTCTCTGTTCATGTCAATAATGCAACACTACTAGCTTTTGGGATATTAGACCTACATTCACAAAGAGTTTTACCCCCCCAAAAAAGTAGAAATGTATCCAGTAAGGCACCAAACCAAAAATGAAACAATTAAGATGGTCAATTTAATTTTTTAAAGGGGACTGAAAATATTTCCCATTGTCTTCAAACTTGGTACTCTGTGGTATTCTATGATTGTCTTGGTCAATTCTGATTATTAGTATTGTTAAAAACACACACACACACACATTTGTTTGGCAATATTTGTTTAAACATCTTGCTGTATTTAATCAACTTTTCATAATACATATTTTGTATGTACTGCTTCCTCTTTTCAATTCAATTGTTTTCCCATTCTATCCACATCTATACCCTTTACATTATGTCCCTGGTAGTTTTCTTGGCTGCCCTCACTTTCACATTTATACTGGAATGAAGTTCAGCACTGATCTTCCAAAACAGATAAGGCCTTAACATATCCTGGTGCTAACATGCAGATCCAGAGGTGATTTACCAGTCATGATTCTAAGTATATATCAATATATCACTAAACCCTTGTTTGTGTCTTAAACAGTTCCCATTCAGCATGGTTATGGGTCAAGTTCTTGGTGTGAAGATAGATACATTCTTGTTATCTGTCATACAGCATGACAAATGCATGGACATGCCACATTTAACTTTTCATATTACTTGCAACAACTCTAGGCACCACTAAATGTTCTTAAAAGCTACAGCAATTCTGCCCAAATGTGATAATTGTTTTATTAGATCAAGAGGCTGTATGCTTAAAGCCACACTGTGATGTTTATAAATGTCCAATTTACACAGACAGCCAATCAGCCAATAGCTTCATCCAGGTAGCCCTAATAGGTGAAGCATTGCTTGAGAAGCTACCACAAAAATGTGGACACCAAATTGTCAGTCTGCGCAGTCTTGGGAAGTTACCACAGAAATATAGACACCACAGTTGTCACCTGCAGCGATCTGTCAGTCGATTCTGCTGAGGTAGAAGATACAGGAAATACTTGTCAGATTTCAAAGCAAGCCGTGTTTGTATATGATGGACCAAGTGATACTGGATCATGTAAAACTAAACACACACATCTCACTATGACTCACAGTTGGTGTCGCTGGCATAAAATGGACTGATTCTGTTACTGAGCCGGCTCAGTTTTTACATCAGCCCAAGATCGTCTTACACTATCCATCTGAAGACATGTACATGACTCACAGCTTGCTGTCTGAACTTTATATAGCGAACAGCTGTTCTCAGAAAGCATAGATGTAATGGCCAGTTTACTCTGAAGTAAGATGGTATTCCATGAGTCTTGCACTTTTAAAGAAGAGCATTTGCCACACCAAAGTGGGTCACCAATATTTTTAAAGATACTAACATGGTTTATTATATCCTTTGATTATACAAAATTTACATTTGTAGATTTTAAAATTTCTCAAAGGACTCTGGCCTACCAAAAAAAGAGATCCACTCTTAATACTTCATGTGGCCAACATGACACATCCTAATTCTGAACTATGTCATTTGTATACCGCCCATAAACATCTGTGCTGATTTTAGCCTGTTCATCTTGATGAGCAATTTAAAAGAGAATGTGGTTTTCCATTAGATTCATGATGACAGTGCTGAGTGATCTAGATGGCTAAACAACGTCTGACAAGAGTTTTAGATGATCTGTTGTTCATAGGGATACAATGCTAGCATATGATACACCAAATGTTGTGCCAGGTGTGTTTCTTAGATAACAGAGTTGTTGAGCATCATTATAAAATCAGTCCAAATAGTAGGAGTGCAGTTATTGTTTCTAAGAAATGTTGTTCAACATCGCATTCGTGGTTTTAGAAGCATTAGGTTTATGTTGTATAAATAAATACTTAAATGGGAGAAAAGTTTTTTTTTTTTAACTAGTCAATTTGTTAGTACTGTAATTATTACCCTGCAAGTGATATGCTGAATTGATTTTTTTATAAAATATAACCTTTTGCTCAAACATTACTTGGAGAATGAAGTGCATAGTGAGTGCTTTTATTTTCTACTTCTTGCAAAATAACATGGTCATTGGTAAATTAAAAAGTGTTGTGGGTTTGCAGCTTCGTACGTCTGTCTGTGTGGTAGAAGTGGTGGCGATGGTGGTGATTTTGTGCTGGAGGCCCTTTTTATAGGTTACGCATGAATACATTAAATTGTCTCTAGAAGATTAAATGATGCTTTCAATATTAATTACATACGAGTGGGACCTCCGCAAAAGAGAAAACAAATCAAGCGATACCAAGCTGAAGAACAAAATATGTTGAAACGTTTGTTTCCATATTTTTTAGATGTTTTGCTGGATGGTTTCCTTCTAAAATCTAAAAGGCTAAAAAAAAAAAATACAAAAACATTTCTCACTTTATTGTATCAGCTCTTCAAATTTTTTATATATTTTTGTTTTAGCAGCAGACAATGGACTTTCCTTACCAGTCACCTACTACAACCCAGAGAAGCTTCCTCCAGAGAATTCTGCATTTTTAGAAAGAAACTTTGTCTGCAGGTTAAGGTGTCTTCTGGACAACTCCTCTGGATTTCTTGTGAGTAAAGTCTTCTGTTATCTTGATTTATGAAAAAGAAAATATATACCGTATGTTTATTTTTACAGGGTATTATACGCTTTTAAAGTCTATAGATAACCCTGTTCTGCGTCATTGTTTATGTGACCTTGTTTGTTTAATAGGGCATGGGGTTAAAAATGCAACACATTCTGTTTGAACACTGGAGTCTGGTTAGTTATCTAAGAAGGTTCTCATCTTCTGGTGTTTCACTGGGTTCAAGTAAGGGTCATCTGCAGCTCATCTGGAACAGGAAGTGATTTTTGCGATAGCTTTGCGTGCTAAGCCTAAATCCTATTTTATTTATTTTTATTTTATTATTTTTTTTTTTTTAAATACAGCACAATGTACCGATTCACTACCTCTTGATGCATTTCACTGTAATATTGTCTAGTGGAGTGTCTGTATGACTGCTGAACTTTATTCCTCAAAATAGCCTGCAGCAGCTCTTTTCAGTTTTACACAGTCAGCTTTATGTGATAGATTTCTGAATAGGGCAGTCTTAAGTGAAGGTTAAGACAGGTTTTAAGGGCTGAAATGATAGTTGTTAACACAACGCTGCAAAATATGATATAGATTCACTATATTCTCCCCCCAAAAAAGATATAATAAAGATATAATAAACCAGCAACATCCGAAGAATCCGACCCTTCCTCACCAACTATGCTACCCAGCTCCTGGTCCAGGCCCTGGTACTCTCCCGCCTAGACTACTGCAACTCCCTCCTGGCTGGCCTCCCTGCGTCCGCCACCCGTCCGCTCCAGCTCATCCAGTTCAAAACTCTTGTACTAGCCTACAGATGCCTTGATCAGACTGCACCCAGCTACCTCCAGACCCTCATCTCTCCCTACACCCCCACTCGACCTCTCCGCTCCGCCTGCACTAGAAGACTGGCTCTACCTCCGCTACGCTCCCCTGCCTCCCGAGCCCGCTCCTTCTCCACCCTTGCTCCGCAGTGGTGGAACAACCTTCCTACAGATGTCAGGACTGCCCAGTCCCTGACCACATTCCGGCGCCTCCTTAAGACTCACCTCTTCAAACAGCACCTGTAGAACTCCTCTGTTGTATCCTGGGACACTATCACCCTTCATTTAAATATGCTTTATTTTGCTCTTATCTGCCCCCTATTTTACTGCATTTAATCCTGTACCTCAGAATATTGTACCTCAGAATATCTGCCAAGTGTTTAATCTGTAGTATTTTGTACTTAATCATATCCTGATGTAACTATCACTATTTAATCATATCCTGATGTAACTTTCACTATTATCTGCTGTATTATTGAATTGTGGTTTGTCACACTTGAGAATTATTGTATTTCTTGTTCTTATTGTATGACTTATATTGTAACACTTGAATGTATTTGTATTTGCTTGCGATTGTAAGTCGCCCTGGATAAGGGCGTCTGCTAAGAAATAAATAATAATAATAATAATAATAAAAAGTCTCCCCTCCAACTCTTTCTTGTCTCTCTGGTGTTAATGGATTTTATTTTGTTTGTTTGTTAAATCTTCAGGCCCTGAACTTCCAAGGTCGTTTGAAGTTTCTGCACGGACAGAACACGAAGTCCAAAGATGGTTCCACAATCCCTCCTCAGCTGGCCTTGTTTGTGGTGGCAACTCCCCTGCAGCCCCCATCCATCCTTGAGATCCGTACCAGAAACTTTATCTTCAGAACGAAGCACAAGCTGGACTTTACTCCTACAGCTTGCGATGCCAAGTGAGTATCAGACTATCCCTTTGGGCGATTCTAGGACTTGACCAAGCCAAACCAATCACTGGGACTGAGCTTTTGTATATATTTTTTTTGTTGGTCTATAACACTTTTAAAATGTGAAATATATTTTGCAAAACCTGTACTGTTTTAACTAATTTAAATTCTAAAGATGATAGAATATAATAGTTTCCTACATTCTTTGAAATTTTGGTTACTCGTCAAAAAAGATGCTACAAATGACTGAAAACCGTTGATGGCATAAACACAGCTTTCCACAGCTCAATGTCCCAATTTGTTTATATAGCTTGAAACAATTAGCTGAGAGAAAATACTGGTTAGCGTCAATGAAATACAGGCAGCTTTGGTCTGGATTCTGAAACATCTGGTCATAATGCTCAAGTGCACAATACTTGGCAACTGAGGATGCTTGTAGAGGTTTACTTGTTTTTTTGTATTATGAGATATACAATATTATGCAGCAAGGTGTCTTACAAGCAAATGTGGTGCACATAATGTTTTGTTATCATTTTTACACTCACTTTTAAAATGTATACTCACTGTTTTTTTTTTTTTTTACAAATTAGTATTCTGAGCCACATGGTTTCTTGCTCACAAGGTGAACATAAACCTTTATATTTTCTTCAAAATATAGAAAACAAACCCTACATTCAAATGTTTTCAATAAGCGAGGGAACTTGAACCTGAAAACTATAGCCAAGGGGATTTAAACCACTGGCAAATGTGTTTGTGAATTAACACTTTTAACATAACAGATTGCATATGAGCTTTGGAGGTGGACCACACAGAACCTAGTGGGTGTCTATTTTCTTTTGACATGTCTCTGTATATGTTTAAAAGAGGAGCCCAATCCAGCACCACAATGTAAGCGGATTGCTGTGTATTGAGGTTCAATAGTTGGGGGAAAGGTATAAACACTACATCTATACAGGTTTGCTGTGTTGTACAGATGCAACATTTTGAAAAGGATTGTAATACTTCATATCATGTTGGAAGTTGTTTTTTGTGTATTTATGTTTTTTGCCGCCTTGTAAAAAGTCGTCTTGTATTTTATTGTTCTGCAGAGGAAAGATTGTGCTGGGTTACACTGAGGCCGAGCTGTGCTATCGTGGAACAGGATATCAGTTTATTCATGCAGCCGATATGCTGTATTGTGCTGAGAACCACATACGAAGTGAGTATAGCTGTCTTTTATGTAACCTTAAACATCCATGTTATCTTGCCTTACATTGGTTTTGACTTCAGTGTCTCTGCAGAGCGCGAGTATGTTTCACCTCAGGTCATGCCCTTATTCTCTGGAAGCACTTCCCCTGTAGGTCACTGTACCTGCCAATTTTATGCATTATTTGTGTGTTGGAAATCGTAACAGTCAAATCCTACTAATACGTTTCATGTTGAATTTCGTCTGTTTTATTTTCGTGTACTAGTTTTTATAGGACGTCAGAATTAAAAATATATGGGAATATGTTATGAATATTTAGTGTACATACATTTGGTGAGCCTGACGTTTTGAGTGTGTACAGCAGTCTTTACTGTACGTCTTCACTGTTGAAAGTTGTGCCTTGCCACTTGTCACACAGACAAATCTTTATTTATATCTATTTTAGTTATTTTATTAATGTGTATCTAATAAAACTAAATAAAACAACATTTTTAGTGGATAAAATAAAATAAAACTAAATTTGTGAAAAATAAAAACGAAAAATTATAAAAAAAAAATAAAAAGAATTTCACAGGGCTTTACATTTAGTATAATCCCGTTTGGAAGCACCCCAAAACTTCAACAGCAGTCCCAAAAATAAAAAAAAGATTAAATATTAAATTTATATAGACCTTTCATGATGCATAATTTAAAAGCAATTGACAATAAAATGTTACATTTTTGTTGTATAACTTTAAAACACTAACCAGTCCTTTTAAAAAACCTTAACATATTGTAGATGAATTTCAGAATGATACATACTCTGTAGCTCTGGTTGAATGTGGTAAAATCATCTAAACCCCCCCACCACCGGTACCTTTTTTACACAACTTTTACCACTGGGCATGAGGGATTCTGCAAAGAATGCTGTTCAATATTCAATGTGTACATCATTTATTCCCTCAATGGTGATACAATTAAAATGATAACACTATGTAACACAATTTTTGTTCCTGGGTAGTAAGTGTTATTTCCTAATTGCTTATGCCTCAAAAGTATAGAAAATGGCTATTATTCCCCACAAACTTTGCTTTTGTGACCAGGACAGTGATATTTTGAAATTTACCTATTTCCAATGAGAAAACGGGCGAATTTGTGTCTTTTCGTTCACATAAAGTCAGAAAAAAACAACATATGAATCCAAATTAACATGTATTTATACTAAAGTAATACAAAAATGACTACAAAAGATTTAGAAGTGAGTAGTTTTTCGAGATTTACGATTATACTGTAAATCACTTTCACGAATCAGCCCCCAAATGTAGTCTCCCATCATGTTCTCGTTATACTGTCCTTGGTAGCGGCGTTCAAAGTCCAGTATATCCTGGTGGAAGCGCTCGCCTTGCTCCTCCGAGTACGCTCCCATGTTCTCCTTGAATTTATCAAGATGAGCATCAAGGATATGGACTTTGAGGGACATCCTACAGCCCATTGTGCCGTAGTTCTTCACCAGAGTCTCAACCAGCTCCACATAGTTTTCGGCCTTGTGATTGCCCAGGAAGCCCCGAACCACTGCGACAAAGCTGTTCCAAGCCGCTTTCTCCTTACTAGTGAGCTTCTTGGGGAATTCATTGCACTCCAGGATCTTCTTTATCTGTGGTCCGATGAAGACACCGGCTTTGACCTTTGCCTCAGACAGCTTAGGGAAGAAGTCTTGAAGGTACTTGAAGGCTGCCGACTCCTTATCTAGAGCTCTGACAAATTGTTTCATAAGGCCCAATTTGATGTGCAGTGGTGGCATCAGCACCTTCTGGGGGTCCACCAGTGGCTCCCACTTGACGTTGTTCCTCCCCACAGAGAACTCGGTCCGCTGTGGCCAGTCCCGCCTGTGTCAGTGCGCCTTGGTGTCCCTGCTGTCCCAAAGGCAAAGATAGCAGGGAAACTTGGTAAAACCGCCTTGGAGACTGTGGCAAAGTGCCCCGCCCCTGTGTGCATTTGTGTGTTTTGTGTATGTATGCGTGCGTATGTTAATGTTGGTGTATAGATTGGTACACGGGATATAAACGGGTCTGTGTTTCACATGTATTTAAAGTGTAGATTTGTATTTAGGCACGAGGAGAGCACAAATCACTTCACGTGCTGGTTAAATGTAATATGTGAGCACGGGGTTGCACAGAATTAATTCACGTGCTGGGATTCAAGTGAATAATTAATTAGTAATTGAATCCCAGCACAACAGTATAAATAGGCACATTTTTAGTCAGTCAGGGTTGGGTGTTCGAGAGTGGAGAACGGGTGAGAGAGAAGGAGAACGTAAAGTAAAGGAAAATAATAATCTAGAAGTGTTTGTACTCACCGTGTTTGTTTGTGTCTCCGTGCACCGTTTGTTAAGTGTTAGTCCGTTTTGTCTGTCTGTTTATTTTGGCGTCAAGTGCCGTGTCCCGTGTTTTTGTCTGTTCCAACCTTTTATTTTCTGTTCTGTTTATTAAATGCTGAACGCGATCACGCGTTCAGCCTCACCAAAACCCCATCTCTCTGTCGTTTGTGTTCCTGTTTCTGGTCTGACGCCACCCACTCCGGCCGTCTTTGTGACAAGACCCATCAGGAATGCCACCATTTTGAAGTCTCCTATGACCTTGATGCCATTTCAGAAAAATGCAGATATGTATCCACTTAGGCAGCTGGAACTAAACTGAACTGGTGGGCTTAAGGCCCCTGTATTTATACTACTATTTATATAACTGGAAAGTTCTAGAAGTTACTCCAAGTTTACTCAGCGCTGAATCTATCTGGAATGTTCTGGAAAATAGGTAAATTTCAAAATATCACTGCCCTGGTCACAAAAGCAAAGTTTTTGGGGAATAATAGCCATTTTCTATACTTTTGAGGCATAAGCAATTAGGAAATGACACTTACTACCCAGGAACCAAAAAAAAAAAAAATTTGTTACACGGTGTAATAAATGTCTACAATTCTTAAGTTGAACAGAGCAGAGGTAATTTGTTTGATTTAGGTTTTTTCTCTCTGCTAGCTTCCCACAGACTGAATAGATGCAGTACTACAGACTGAATAGATGCAGTACTACAGACTGAATAGATGCAGTACGACAGTGTGTAACTTTTCATCTTTCAGTGATCAAGACTGGAGAGAGTGGCATGACAGTGTTCAGACTCCTTACCAAACAGAACCGATGGGCCTGGGTTCAGGCAAACGCACGCCTGGTGTACAAAAATGGAAGGCCAGACTATATCATTGCCACCCAAAGAGCTCTTTCGTAAGTACATACGTAAGGAATCCATGCAGCAGTGTGGAGTAGTGGTTAGGGCTCTGGACTCTTGACCGGAGGGTCGTGGGTTCAATCCCAGGTGGGGGACGCTGCTGCTGTACTTTACCTAGATTGCTCCAGTAAAAACCCAACTGTTTAAATGGGTAATTGTATGTAAAAATAATGTGTAAAAAAATAATGTAATTGTATGTAAAAATAATGTGATATCTTGTAATTGTAAGTTGGTACTTTTTTAAATCACAGGTAGGCAAATCTTAAATTCTGGGGGGGGTTTTGTTTTGTTTTTTATAATGTAATTGTATGTAAAAATAATGTGATATCTTGTAATTGTAAATTGGTACTTTTTTAAATCACAGGTAGGCAAATCTTAATTTCTGGGGTTTTTTTTGTTTTGTTTTTTATTTACGTGTACGTCCCACATGTTTTCCAGCTGAGGTATTTGATTAGCCTGAGAAATTCTGAAAAAAGTAGATAGCTCATGGAATATTTCATGCAGTGACTTGAGAGAGATAATTTGTACACTGTCTTGGATTACAGGTTCCAGCATAAAAATGGCTGGGAACTTCGAAATAGCTTCAGTATACTGTAACTTATGGAATGTAATGGTGTGTGTAAGGGGCACCCCATGTTTTCAACCTATTCCATCTCCAGCTTGAGTTAAAAGTAAATAAAAATACATGTTTTTTTTTATTTTTATATTTTCCTCAGGGATAACGAGGGGTTAGAAAACTTACGTAAACGGAATCTAAAGCTGCCTTTTAGTTTTGCTACTGGGGAGGCTGTACTGTACGAGACAACTTTCCCACTGGCAATGACGGATCCTATGCATGCCAAGGCCAAAGGCAAAGTAGCCACTGGAGCTTCCTCCAAAGCAAGAGATCAAGAGTCCTTGGATCCTAACTCACTCCTGGGTGCCATATTGAAACAAGATGAATCGATCTATGTCTGTGCTCCAGCACAAAACAAAATACCTTTTGAGACTGGCCCATTTAATGACACCAAAGATGACTTGAACGATATTATGTCAAGTGACTGGCAAGATAACATTTTGCCAGTAACACAAAACAATGCTTTCAGAGAAGAGGATAGTGAGCATACTTTGGATGGCAGAAGCAACGAGTTGTTTAACTTCATGAAAAACCTTGGGATCAGTATGGACGACCTGGAACTTATTCAGCAAGATGAAGAGTTTCTGAAAGTCGAGTGGGATGACCCTGGAGACATCACCGATGTGGCAGATGACATCCTAAACTATGTCCAGGAATCGCTGAAGAAGAGATCAGACTGTATGTTCTCAAGTTGCACTCTTCAAAAGCCACTGGTACAGAGCCCAAGTGGCACGCTTCAGCAGCAGCAGCTACATCCACAGCTGCACCCAGAACAACAGCAGCAGCAGCTATATCCACAGCAGCCTCAACAGAACCCACAGCAGCAGCAGCTATATCCACAGCAGCCTCAACAGAACCCACAACAGCAGCAGCAGCTATATCCACAGCAGCCTCAACAGAACCCACAGCAGCAGCAGCTATATCCACAGCAGCCTCAACAGAACCCACAACAGCAGCAGCAGCTATATCCACAGCAGCCTCAACAGAACCCACAGCAGCAGCAGCTATATCCACAGCAGCCTCAACAGAACCCACAGCAGCAGCAGCAGCTATATCCACAGCAACCTCAACAACAGAACCCACAGCAGCAGCTCTGCCAAAAAATGGAACACATGCAGGTCAACACACCTTGGGCCCCTGTCAATGTACTGCCTGCAAACTGTCAACAGCAACCCCAGCTGCTACAGCAGCAAGCACTACAGCAGTACGGTTACTTTGGTGTGGATGGCACTGCCCAAGATTTTCTGTATAAAACCGAGCTAAACACAGTTCAGCCAGCTTGCACACTGTATAGTATGCCTTCTGCAGTATCTCAACATCATCAGCCACTTAATGTTACAGACATGAACTATCCAGTCAATGACTTTAACACACTGGAATTGGAGGATTTCCTGGAGAGTTTACAGCCATGTCCAGAGACTCTGAAATGTGGAATAAGCCCTCAGGATAGTATGATTACTTCACAGACCTATTACACGGGTGCTGTGTCTATGTACCAGTGTCTGCCGGAAACTCAATCTACTTGTATGAATCAAGTAAATCAGATGAATCAAATGGTGTTTAGTCCGGGGACCTCACAGCAGCAGACATTCTTACCCAAGGTGAGCAACAACGTCTTCCCAATATATTGGTTTGAAAGTATAGATGTTTTACATAAAAAAAGTTATTTGAAAATAAAATTGTGTATCTGTGAGTTGATTAAGAATGTAGCCTGACCACCTGTGAAATCAATCAGTATTTATTTTGTATCCATTTCATTGTAGGTGAAATGTATTCTCCAAGGGTTCAGTTGTGGGCAGTGAAATTTCGCCTGGAGCCTGGAGCAAAGCAGTAAACATTAGGCAGCTACAGTAAGAAGTGAGAATTTTACAAAGTGACATTTTTTTTTTTTTTTTTTTTCCAGTTCCAAAATGGATACAATGAAACCTACCCAGAGCCCTACAGCTTGATGGATTGCACTCAGCCAAAACAACCTCTTCATTATCAACAGTCAGAAACAAGACCTAACTCGGACCCTTCATCCAGTGGCTCTCCATAACTACAAACCCTCGTACCATGCCTGACGGGTTGTTTTTGCTTGCATGAGTGCTGCCTTCTGAAGGATAGCTTATTATGTGAAGAATGTGAACTGGCCAAGTGGCTTGATAAGACAAAAAAAGATAAGGAGGATTAAGGCTGGTTACACTGTGCAGGATTTTAATCCAAAACTGAGGAGAAGGATCGCTTTTTGCTTTCTTGCACTAAATGTGCATAATCTAAACAAAGACATCTAAGAAACGTATTTCGAATTATTAAACTATGTTCTTTGCTTTCAAGGTAAATTCTGGAATATAAGATAAGGCACATGGTAGCAGTTGGAATAGAAATACAATGCACTAGATGAAAATTCTGACCCCAAATGATTTTACTGCACTAAGATATCCACTATTAAGGTCACTGCAGTTTTTTTGTGGAAATAGTTGCTGTTTAATCAAGATGTATATCTTTATTTGAAGTATTGTATGTCCAGTAGTTACAAACAGAAGATGCAGACTAAATAAGTGTTCTGTTAGTCATATGGGAGCTATTAATGGAGGTTTTATTTAAATGCAATTTAATTATTTTAATAAAACATCCCAAACAAACTACAAAATAAAACTGTATTTTTCTTGAAATCAGGCCATTATAAATCCACTATTTAATTCCACCTTATGATACTAACTTGAGAATGATTTCCTCATAGACAGCTACAATTTTTAGAGATGTTACATTTTTTTAATGGCAATAGTAACAGATGTTTGTGGATCATTTATTGGTCCTACTTTAATATTGTCAAGATTATTGTCTAATTTGAATTTTACAGTGTAAATGTAAGTGGTAATTTTAATAGACATTTTTATGTCTGAATTAGTAACTTTTTTTTCAAATGTTTAAATCACGTGCCTTATCTTATTAGAGAACAGGTTTTAACAGTGTTTGTCTAAAATCCTATGCAACTATTTTTCAGCGCTTTCAAAAAACAAAAAAATGCAGTTACAGTTTTATGATTCATGTTTACATGTTGACATGTTTGCATGAGTGACGTTTTTTTTTTCATTAAAAAAAGAAAATTTATCTTGTAGGAAATTTCTGGAGAATAAAAATTAAACTAATTTCTATTTCTTTTAGAACTTTTTGAATTTGAAGTATTCGAAAGTGTTGTTATTATTTTTTGTTTTAGAAATAACAAAATTGAACGTTACTTTTGCATTGCACTCTTAAGGGAAAGAAATCGGAATTAACATGGTGAGATTTTATTTTAGCCTTTAGATCCCATTGTGTCCTTCCAAACCTGTATAGCTTTTCTACTGTAAGACAGCTGTTGACTTCAGCGTTTGTAGAAAAGAATATAGTTACTGGTGGGCATCCTCTGAACCGTACAAGTCCAGTGTCCATGGGCTTTGTGGATCACAACAGTTTTACCAATGTCAATGGCTTTGCTGTATTGAACTTGCTCAGACAAAACCCTCAGTTGTATTTAAGATATACAATTTTAATTTCTTTGATATATACATTTGATACAGCTACATCTGTGTTTTTAAATGAACGTCAAAGATTTGCTATGTTGTTGTAATGCATATTTTAGTGTTTGTACCATATTATGTATATATAATTAACAGTTTTTTATTTGTCTTTTTTGTGATATAATTATTACTTCATAAACACATTTAATGAATGGATTTATAAACTGCCAGTTGTAGCATAAACAAGGGTTTTGAGTAATCACACTTTTAAGTTTTGCTTATTAATTTAAATTGGCAATGGCAAGAATTTTTCATCCAGCCTTCTGTTATGCTCTAGTATTCAGATACTATGCTGAAAATCATTTAGATGACAAAGGGGTGTGTGGACATGGTATGAAATAATTTATATACTGTAGTCTTGAATGATATTTGAATGATATGCAGGCAGAACATGGGACAGCCACCTGACAAAAAAGATAGATATTAGCGGTCCCCTGGTGCAGTTTCATCTGATTTAATGCATTGTAAGCAAACATACATTGTTAGGAATTCCTCAACATACTTCTCTGAATACAGATACGGATACCCTCTATTACCAACTGAACGGGACAGGTGGAAATTGATCAATTCTTATTTTATAATGGATCTAAAACAGAAAATTCAGCTTTTAGCAGGGCAGAATGGATTAAGCTGCAGATAAACAAAGGAAAGACAGAGCGTTTTGAAAATTCGGTTTCACTTTTTGGATGCTATCACTTTACATAAAACAAACTGCTCAGTTTAATGATGTTCAATGCAAGAAAGCAAGGGGTTAATATCATTAATGTACTGTTAAAAAGGTAAAAAAAAACATTTTCGCCAACTTCCAAAGCCAGTTTGTGTTGTATGTACGCTCTGTGTAGTTGTTTTTATTTTAATGCCATTTCTGTCTCGGTTTAACGCACATGAACTGAAAAAGCACTGTTTTTGGAATTATGTTTTTTAAATAACCAAATATTGTCTTCCAGTGCTTTGTGTTTTCACTGATTTTCTTTGCATAGTAGACGTGCAGTGCCATACCTTGGTGTTTTTGTCACACTGATGTACCTGACATTGTTCATTTATACTCCCCCGACGACAATAAAGTAACTACAGCTGTGGCCAAAAGTTTTGCATCACCGTAGAGTGAACTAATTTTGCTTCATAAAGTCAAATAAAACCTACTGAATAATGTTACGTTAACATATTGAATTGCATAACGCTTTGTAGTTTTACATATACTTAACAGAAAGATGACAAATTTAACATTTCGAAATCTAACATGAAATACTGTACAACTATTATTTCTTCCGGTACACTTTTGAAATATTTTCTATAATTATGCCTCAATCCTAAAATTGTAGGTGATGCAAAACTTTTGACCCTATGGCTATGACTGGTTCTACTGTAATCTCAAAACAGGTTCATGTTTTCGTACTGTACGTTCTTTAAATATCAATTAAATACAGTATGAAATCGATATACACACACTGTTGCTGATAACAGCACTGACATGTCAGCACCAAGCAGAACTCTCCGTATAGCTTACGGTACTTCAGCATTGCATCATTTTAATTCAAAGGTACTTCTCTTACTGTAATTACAGTAGTTACAACCTGTCTTTGATAATTGAATTCATTTGGAGTTTAGAATTGTATATCCTTGATAAATTGTAAACATGTGACCTATGTGTTTTTCCTATTCCAGTGAAGCTATTGATACTGACGATCACATTGCTGATGAGTGATAACCATGTGAGACACTTATTAACAGCACATTGTTCAAAAAATATACTTCAAGCAATTAATACTAATTGAAACATTTAACAAATAAATACATTAAACTGTCTTTAGGGACAAGTAAAACAATCCAGTTACAACTGTTAACCTGGATGGCCACGATTCTTAGGTAAGTAAAATTTTAACACTTCTGTAATATCATTCTAACATCTTACAAAGCTGCTGTAACACAATGAACATTTAATTTTATAGCAAGGTTATTTTTATGCCTGACAGCCAAAGTATCAGCATAGCACCTCCTTACTTACCATAAAATCACACCCACTGGCGCGGTACTTAAGTTTATTATAAACCCATATCATAATAAAAAAGGACAGGGTCAGACAGATGTTTTTCAGGAATAGTAGCGCTAAAATCGTACCATGCTACTTCTATTTCCGTTGTAAATGTAGCCATTGCGTTCATAAGGCAAGACCCCTTTTCACCTTTACATGCCATAAGGTGTGGTAGTAGCATTAGTTTAGCCAGACATGTACAAGAAGTACATTTAAAAATATTCTTTATTTAGAATCGTGGAATATGAGGCGTATATAACTTACCATGAGTTTTAGCAGTGTGCTAAATTAACAAATTCATAACATCTTGCTTAGGAATTTGTATTTTATGCTATTCAGTCACAAAACAATTAATAAGGTTATAAACAAAACAGCATTTACAGTATAAAACATGAGGGATTAGCCGGAGTTTCAAAACTATTAGAAGGCTGCTATAATTTCAGATTTAAGGCATAAAACTCTCTCATGTTTTGTTCGTCGGATCATAACTTTCCCTAAGGGCAAACAAAGGGCAGTTTGTACTTAACTGCCACAGCTAGAGAATGTCATAAGAAACCCCCATGTGTGTATTTATTGAGTTCATGTGTTTTCAGTAAACCAAGGTTTCTCTAGCTTCCCCCCCCCCCCCCCCCCCCAAATAAAGCACTTGTTTGGCCTTGTTTTGCTGTCACGAAACAACATTGCTTTGTATATAACTTGTTTTATCTAATGTTTTTCAGAATATAACATGGGGGAGCAACTTTAAATGCACTAATTTTCTAGGTGGAAGCTTTATAGATAGAATGTGAATATAATATGAAAGATAATCCAGTGTTAGTAAACATATAGGAGGTGGGAACAGATTCTACATCCATTTTAAATAAAATAATGTTGCTTTAAAAGAATATGATAATAGTTGATTTTATATAATCACTGTAAAAGAGTTTAAAGGGATAACAATGAAAAAAAGAAATCAACAGGTATATCGTGCTATGGATAATCACATTTATTAAGCCAAATACATATTCCCTACATCACTAAGTGCCAAACATGCAGTACCACTAAAGTACTGTTTTATTGTGAATTTCATTTGTATTGTACTATATGCATACAGACAGCTTATTATTGCTGTAGTAGCTGAGCTTCAGTAGAACACATGTAGAGGGTTTAATGCCTACATCAGAGTAGAACCAAACATACAAAACAAAAAGTTTAGATTGTGCGTTTCTTGTTCTTTTATTGTTGTAAAGTATTACCTTGTGTTAACAGTATTACTGTACATGTTATGTTTTTGTAAAAATAATAATAATAATAATAATTGTCTTCCAATTTTATTTCTTCTCATACATTTGCTATGCTTGCACATACTATGTCATTTGGGGCATGGTGTGTAGTACCCGCACTGACCTTCAGTGACATTTGTAAAATATAATATATTCTAATAAATTTGCTGAATGTATTGTATTTTTGTTGTTGTCATTACTTATTTTGTACAAATAAACAGTTTGTTATTTTTCCAGAATGTGTGAGATATATATATATATATATATATATATATATATATATATATATATATATATATAATTTTTTAAATCGTATATATAGAGAGAGAGATAGATATAGATATATATACACACAATTAAAAAAAATATTGCAATTAATCTCACAATTACATTTTTTAATCTTAGTTCATCTTGGTTTTAATTGCATATTTAATTGATACAATGAATCCTGAATCCATCTCATTTAAGTTTGTTTTAATACTGATGCTATTATTATTATTTTAAAGTTCTGTTTATTACCTATAAGGCCTTACATTGTCTTGGACCTTCTTGTCGTCAAGATCTGCTGACCTCACATGTCCCTGGTCGTCCCCTGAGATCGGAAAATGCTAATCTTCTGACAGTCCCTAAAATTCGTTTGAACTCTGTCGGAGCCGGGGTATTTAGGTATAATGCACCTCGTCTTTGGATCTTGCTCCCGATTCATACCAGGAATGCTAGCGCAATTTAATCTTTTAAATCTTGTTTTAAAACATATTTATTTTGTTCTGTTTATTTGTACCTGGATTATATATTAGACACAGGCTTTTTTTATATTTATTTTGTAAAGCGCCCTGGAATGCTTGCATGAAGAGCACTATATAAGTGAAATTCATATTGTCTTGTCATATTATTATTATTATTATTATTATTATTATTATTATTATTATTATTATTATCCAAAAAACAACCCAGCATAAAAAAAACATGTCCTATAGCTGGATTAATATTGTTGCCCCTTCTTTATAGTTTTATATTTATTTACACAGAATTATACAGAAACATTCCAGCATTTGCTGTGAAATTCTTTGAGTCGGTTTATTACTCACCTTAATGCATTTCAAATTATACTGTATATTTTCTTATAAGTGTCCTTTTATTTATATATATATATATATATATATATATATATATATATATATATATATAGTAGTCATTAGACAGATCATTTTGTTGTGCTTGCTTGCATATTACAGAACACTTTCTTTTACAAATCCATTATGTTTTATATCAATCTGTAGGTATGAGCATTCAGTGTTTTAATGTAATTTAAATCATGTTAAATAATGAGACACCACACAGTACCTTGGGTTACTGTTGTACCCTGGTCTCTCTTGTTCATATCACCTCATAAGAATATTATTGCATAAGGTCCTTATTGCAAATATATATATATTCCAGTGCTTGGAAATTCTGGCCTGTGATTGGTTAAAAAGTCATCATAGGAGCAAAAATAGATTTAATTATTGCCCTGACCTTACACCACCAGGCAATAGTCTCCCTCGGACATGTGACTGGTTCATTATCACTGTAAGCCCCGCCCCTTTTCAAAGGAATGCACTCCACCTCCTGTTGTTATGTGTCCCACGGCGCCCCCCCTATATATATATATAGTGCCTTGCAAAAGTATTCAGACCCCTGACCAATTCTCTCATATTACTGAATTACAAATGGTACATTGAAATTTCATTCTTTTTGATATTTTATTTTAAAACACTGAAACTCAAAATCAATTATTGTAAGGTGACATTGGTTTTATGTTGGGAAATATTTTTAAGAAAAATAAAAAACCGAAATATCTTGCTTGCATAAGTATTCAATCCCTGTGCTGTGGAAGCTCCCAGTTTACACCAATGAAAGAAATTGCCTTAACGAGGACACAGTTACCTTACCATCGGCCTCCACCTGTGAACCATTAAAGTTGCTGTCACATTTTCTGGATAAAATCCCCACTGTTGAAGGATCATTCGTCAGGCTGTGAATCTGAAGGAAAATGAAGACCAAAGAGCATTCTACAGAAGTTAGAGATAAAGTAATACAAATGCATAGATTAGGGAAAGGGTACAAAATAATATCCAAGTGTTTGGATATCCCAGTGAGCACAGTTGGATCAATAATCAGGAAGTGGAAGCTGCATCACACCACCCAGGCACTGCCAAGAAAAGGCCGTCCCTCAAAACTCAGTGCTCAAACAAGGAGACTTGTGAGAGAAGCCACAGAGAGGCCAACAATCACTTTGAAGGAGCTACAGAGTTAAGTGGCTGGGAGTGGAGTAACGGTGCACCAGTCAACCATATCAAGAGCTCTGCATAACACTGACCTGTATGGGAGGGTGGCAAAAAAGAAGCCGTTACTCAAAAAGTACCATCTGATAGCACGTCTGGAGTTTGCCAGAAAGCATGAGAGTGACCCAGCTGCAATGTGGGAAAAGGTTTTGTGGTCAGATGAGACCAAGATAGAGCTTTTTGGCCAAAATTCAAAGCGCTATGTGTGGTGCAAACCTAACATTGCCCATACCTCAAGACACACCATCCCTACAGTGAAGTATGGTGGTGGCAGCATCATGCTGTGGGGATGCTTCTCATCAGCAGGGACTGGGCATCTTGTTAAAATTGAAGGAAGAATGGATGGAGCAAAATACAGGGAAATACTGCAAGAGAACCTGCTTCAGTCCGCTAAAAAACTGAAGCTTGGGAGGAAATTCACCTTTCAGTAAGACAATGATCCCAAGCACAAGGCCAAAGCAACATTGAAGTGGCTCAAGAACAAAAAGGTGAATGTCCTACAGTGGCCCAGTCAAAGTCCTGATCTCAATCCCATTGAGAATCTGTGGCACTATTTGAAAAGTGTCGTCCAACCAACCTGAACAACCTGGAGCAAATCTGCCAAGAAGAATGGGCCAAAATCAATCCGACACTGTGTGCAAAGCTGGTACATACTTACCTCAAAAGACTTAAAGCTGTTATTGCAGCGAAAGGTGGCTCTACTAAATATTAATGTGTGGGGGTTGAATACTTATGCAAGCAAGATATTTCAGTTTTTTTATTTTTCTTAAAAATATTTCCCAACATAAAACCAATGTCACCTTACAATAATTGATTTTGAGTTTCAGTGTTTTAAAATAAAATATCAAACAGAACGAAATTTCAATGTACCATTTTTAATTCAGTAATATGTGAGAATTGGTCAGGGGTCTGAATACTTTTGCAAGGCACTGTATAAATATATGTATATATATATATATATATATATATATATATATATATATAGTACTGTGCAAAAGTTTTAGGCAGGTGTGAAAAAGTATTGTAAAGTAAGAATGCTTTCAAAAATAGACATGTTAATAGATTATATTTATCAATTAACTAAATGCAAAGTGAGTGAACAAAAGAAAAATCTAAATCAAATCCATATTTGGTGTGACCACCCTTTGCCTTCAAAACAGCATCAATTCTTCTAGGTACACTTGCACAAAGTCAGGGATTTTGTAGGCATATAGTCAGGTGTATGATTAAACAATTATACCAAACAGGTGCTAATGATCATCAATTCAATATGTAGGTTGAAACACAATCATTAACTGAAACAGAAACAGCTGTGTAGGAGGAATAAAACTGGGTGAGGAACAGCCAAACTCAGCTAACAAGGTGAGGTTGCTGAAGACCGTTTGCTGTCAAAATTCATACACCATGGCAAGACTGAGCACAGCAACAAGACACAAGGTAGTTATATTGCATCAGCAAGGTCTCTCCCAGACAGAAATTTCAAGGCAGACAGGGGTTTCCAGATGTGCTGTCCAAGCTCTTTTGAAGAAGCACAAAGAAACGGGCAACGCTGAGGACCGTAGACGCAGTGGTCGGCCAAGGAAACTTACTGCAGCAGATGAAAGACACATCATGCTTACTTCCCTTCACAATCGGAAGATGTCCAGCAGTGCCATCAGCTCAGAATTGGCAGAAAACAGTGGGACCCTGGTACACCCATCTACTGTCCGGAGAAGTCTTGTCAGAAGTGGCCTTCATGGAAGACTTGCGGCCAAAAAGCCATACCTCCGACGTGGAAACAAGGCCAAGCGACTCAACTATGTACGAAAACACAGGAACTGGGGTGCAGAAAAATGGCAGCAGGTGCTCTGGACTAATGAGTCAAAATTTGAAATATTTGGCTGAGCAGAAGGCAGTTTGTTCGCCCAAGGGCTGGAGAGCGGTACACGAATAAGTGTCTGCAGGCAACAGTGAAGCATGGTGGAGGTTCCTTGCAAGTTTGGGACTGCATTTCTGCAAATGGAGTTGGGGATTTGGTCAGAATTAATGGTCTCCTCAATGCTGAGAAGTACAGGCAAATACTTATCCATCATGCAATACCATCAGGGAGGCATCTGATTGGCCCCAAATTTATTCTGCAGCATGACAACGACCCCAAACATACAGCGAAAGTCATTAAGAACTATCTTCAGCGTAAAGAAGAACAAGGAGTCCTGGAAGTGATGGTATGGCCCCCACAGAGCCCTGATCTCAACATCATCGAGTCTGTCTGTCTGAGGCTGCCTAAATCCACAGAAGAACTGTGGTTAGTTCTCCAAGATGTTTGGGCCAACCTACCTGCCGAGTTCCTTCAAAAACTGTGTGCAAGTGTACCCAGAAGAATTGATGCTGTTTTGAAGGCAAAGGGTGGTCACACCAAATATGGATTTGATGTAGATTTTTCTTCTGTTCACTCACTTTGCATTTTGTTGATAAATATAAACTATTAACATGTCTATTTTTGAAAGCATTCTTACTTTACAGCATTTTTTCACACCTGCCTAAAACTTTTGCACAGTACTGTATATATATATATATATATATATTTATGAATAACAAGTAATAGCAAAATTACTTGTGTATTACTCATACATACTTGTTATGAATACTCGTTTGTGCTGGGATAGAGGCTCATTCTTGTTATTTATTTTTTTCTGAGCAGACGCCCTTATCCAGGGCGACTTACAATTGTTACAAAATATCACATTGTAAAGTATCACATTTCAGAATATCATATTACAGAGTATCAATTTATAGATAAGGGCAGTTGTAAAGTACAAGAAAATTAGTAGCAAAAGGATAAAATTCAAATAAGAGTAAAAAATAGAGAATACAGTAAATAATTACATGTAAGAGCGGGTTCGACTAAGAGCAGTTAACTTATATTAAAAATATTTGCTTATAAAGTCCAGTATGAGCACGTAGCAAGTATGATAAATGGATGAGAATGATTTCAAATAAGAGCAACAGTATGGAGCAGTTCAGTAGAAGTACAAGCTGATGCAAGTAATGGTACAATTGGGTGCCATATAGTCCAGTATAGTCGAGAGTTGTGAGGTGTACAGTTGCTGTCTGAACAGGTGTGTCTTGAGGAGGCGCCGGAAGGTGGTCAGGGACTGAGCAGTCCTGATATCCGTGGGTAGGTCATTCCACCACTAAGGGGCAAGGGTGGAGAAGAAGCGGGCTCTGGAAGCAGGGGAACGGAGGGGGGGGGGTTACAGGTAATCTGTTGGTGGTGGAGGAGCGGAGGGGGTGAGAGGGGGTGTAAGGGGAAATGAAAGCCTGGAGATAGGGAGCAGAAAGGGGAAGACAGCGATAGGCGAGTACAGGAGTTTTGAATTGGATGCGAGCAGCGATAGGGAGCCAGTGCAGAGAGCAGAGCAGCAGTGTAGCGTGGAAGAAACAAGGAAGTGAAAAGACATGTTGAGCAGCAGTTTTGAATGAGCTGGAGCGGACGGATCGCAGAGGCAGGGAGCCCTGGTACTGTTCTGCAGTAGTCAAGGTGCAGTAGACAGTACCAGGGCTTGAACTGAATATCTTGCATTGTAATCTGTTACAAAAAGAGGCCTTTGACATTAAGCAACCCATGACATAAAGTTCTGTTATCACATTCATGAGAGATATTATACAAAGTAGTGCTGGCTTAAGTTACTGTCCCAGACTCCATGTCATTCTGACAACTGGATATGCTAACACCTGAGGTTGGCAGTTTAATAAACTTGATATTGAGTCCTTCTAACCAACAAAAAAAAATTCCTCCATTATTAGGTCATTTTATTGATTAACAAAAGCATACAAGAAAAACAGGTTTTATGTTACGGTGTATTCAGCACAAAGTGAATGGATGCCTGTCTTAAGCACTTCATAGCATATTTTTGGTTTACCTTCCTGACAGCTTGCAACAAAGAGGTCTTTCTAGCCAAGGCTGGTGTTATTGTTCATCAGATGAATGTTCATATGCTGAATTTTCTTTAAGCATGGCTTGTGAAGTTTTAGGTTTCCACATGGGCACTTGAAAAATAGTATAATATCAATTTACTACTGATACTTGCTCTTTTTGTTTTGACCTTGTGGCTGTTCAGGACAAGTTTTACAAATAAAATAAGTTAAATGTATTCAGTTTTTTTAAATTATTATTATTATTTGTATACCTTATTTGAGATTTTGATATATCTAGCATAATGAAAGTACATTATAAAGTCACTCAAGTGGTGTCTGCTGCTGAAAGTTAAAGCATTTCCAGGGATCAGCTGCAGCACATGGTGGAAGTTTCTGTGTTTTGTTTGGCACTTCCACTTTATAACCTGTACATAAAAGCACAACATGATTGCATTTCTCTTCATTTCCAAAAGGCAAGAGATTCTTGTTAATCCAACTTGCTTTCCTAAAATTATACTCCCCATACACTACAGCACTCATGTTTCCAAAATAGGCCCATCAAGTGCAACGAGTACACATGAATAATGAATATTCGTAACGAGTATAATTGTTTTTTCCGAGACAAAGTCATACACAAGTAATTTTGGATTACTCATAATTGGGGGGGGGGGGGGATGCATTGATATCCTGACTCCAGTAGGAAAATGATGAATGGCAATCTCAATTCTACACATAGAGAACCCATCTGGGGGGAATGGGGAGGGGCTCATTATTTTAAAAGATTTTATTTGGTGATTTTAGCCAGTTTTCAAGGTTATTCATTATGTCTGTCAAAATTAATTTTGTTGTAATTTATCAAAGAAAGAAATAAAGCAACTAGTAAGTATGTTTTTAAAGGTGTTTTTTTGAAGGTATTTCTATTGTGTTTTGTGTGTTTTGGGGGTCTGTGTGGATTATAGTATCACTATTTCTTTGTCTTATAGTATTACTATTCCTCTGTCTTTGTTATAGTGTCAATAACTATCTTTCCATAGGGGCTTGTATAGGGGACTGGACATCTAGAGTCAGAGAAATTTAAGTTTCTTTTGGAACTGTTCCCTGTGATCCATTTATTTTTTGCTTCCGCTTTCTTTTGTTTTGGGGACCCTTTGTATTCTTTAATAAAAGAGAGAAATTGACAAAAAGAAAAAAAAAACACTCCTAGTCTCCTTGGTTAGATGCACTGTGCCCCAATGTTCAATAGATGGTTTTGTTCAGGATATTCCTGTCTAAGGTTCTTTGGCCCGAGTTCAGAATCTGCTCTTCAGTTGTCAGCTCCCCTGCCTCCAAAGCCCGCTCCTTCTCCACCCTTGCTCCGCAGTGGTGGAATGACCTTCCTACAGATGTCAGGACTGCCCAGTCCCTGACCACATTCCGGCGCCTCCTTAAGACTCACCTCTTCAAACAGCACCTGTAGAACTCCTCTGTTTGTATCCTGGGACACTATCACCCTTCATTTAAATGTGCTTTATTTTGCTCTTATCAGCCCCTATTTTACTGCATTTAATCCTGTACTTCAGAATACTGTAATCTGCCAAGTTTTTAACCTGTAGTACTTTGTATTTAATCACATCCTGATGTAACTATCACTATTTAATCATATCCTGATGTAACTATCACTATTACCTGCTGTATTATTGAATTGTGGTTTGTCAAACTTGTACTTTACTTGAACTAAAGTTATTGTATTTCTTGCTCTTATTGTATTACTTGTATTGTAACGCTTGAAATGTTTTTGCTTACGATTGTAAGTCGCCCTGGATAAGGGCGTCTGCTAAGAAATAAATAATAATAAATAATAATAATTGCCAGCCATAGGCTAGATCAGCAGAAGCGTGTTACTTGTTAGTAAGCTCCACTGCTATCTAGTGAACACCTAATATAGTATGTATCAAGGTACAGAATTATGGTCTAATCAAACCACCACGACAGCCATTTTGTCAGTTTGAGGTTTTCAAATTTAAATTAGTGTGCATGTCTGAAAGGTGTGCAGTTGTCCGTTAACGACTTTTCCTAAATACATGTGTTAAATACCCTGACGGCATTTGAAAGGCAGGATCACAAAAATAAGGAAGTTATAATCCCACCCACCAAAGCTGTCATTTTGACTGCCTTCTACAAAACATGTTTTTATTTTGAATATAACCTACAATATTCCATTTTATTTTTTATCTACAAGCCTGTTGTTATCTTTGCTGGACCTGGCAGCCATCAATTCCTTTGTACAAGGAATGCACCGGGGAAAATATCAGTAGGAGAGATTTCTTCTGGAAGCTAGCCACAGCGCTTCAACAGAAACATTTCGATAAGAAAACTGCAAAGCTGCAGCAGCAGCTCATCCTGGATTCTGTGCTGCACCGAGTGACACACACGCAAGAGAAAACATGTTACTTTTGTTTTAAATTAAAAACTACTTTAGTTTTTACAGTTTTGTATGTACATATACCTGTTTACACACTAGTTTCTTTTGAAATGTTTATTTTATTAAAGTTTTTCATTTTTTAAGTAGTGCTTTATGTGTGGTAAGTTAGAAAATGAACCCTTTTATGTTTAATTGTTCAATTAAATGCAAGAAATAAATGTACTTTGAAAGGCTAAGAGTTTAGCATAATAATGCGTGTTACAAAATACCGTAATTTTCATTATTTTCAGAAAAAAAGGAGGTTGTTCACTAATGTGCTTAAAAAATAGCGAAAATATTTCACAAAGAACACATCACACCATAAACCCTTTAACCACCTATACTTGGCACAATCAAATCCCAGTTGTTTGTCAAAATAGAATCATCAATGTAGTTAAAATGCGCAAAAGGTATTTTGAATAACCCAACTAACGTAAAAGGCTGGTATTGTAGCTGCTGTTTCATAAACACATGCAAATACCCCAGCAGCGCAAATGAACTTTTTTTTTTTTTTTTTTTTTACCGGTGTAATAATTGATCTGTGCACCAACTATGACAAAATCCACAGACCACTTCTTAAAAATTCATCGGAAACAAAGCACACCTTCTGTCTCCTTCTACTCAGCAGTCCAGTGCAGACTAACTGCACCTCTTAAATACCCTGCACCTGGTTCTAATTTACAATTACTACCAGGTGCAGGGGATAATTAACAATAAAATAAATTAAACAATTAAACAGAATGTGCATACACACATGTTTTATGCAGGGAGGATATTAACCCACTCCCTGCTGTGTTACTATATATATATATATATATATATATATATATATATATATATATATATATATATATATATATATACATACACAGTACCGGTCAAAAGTTTTAGAACACCTCCATTTTTCCAGTTTTTATTGAAATTTAAGCAGTTCAAGTCCAGTGAATAACCTGAAATGGTACAAAGGTAAGCGGTAAACTGCCAGAGGTTAAAAAAAAAAGTTTAGGTTACCAAAAACTGAAAAATAATGTACATTTCAGAGTTATAGAAAAAGGCCTTTTTCAGGGAACAAGTAATGGGTTAACAACTTACAGCTGTTCTGCAGCAATGGAAGTAAATTAAATTAGAAGTGAAAGTTGATGCTAACAATTCCTACAGGTGTCCCAACTTTTGTTGATTACTTATAAACCCTCTGTCTGTATAAAAGCAATGTTGGAACAGACTGTGTTACTACACCCTCTTAAGCATTATTTCGAAAGTATTGTAGTGCAGGAAGTAGTATATTGCTCTCATAATGGCGAGAAAAAGGCAATTAACAAAGGAAGACAGACAGACCATTATAACCCATAAAGGGTAGGTCTTTCCTTTAGAGAAATTGCAAAGAAAGCCAAGGTGTCAGTGAGTACAGTTTCCTACACCATCAAAAGGCACTTGGAAACTGGAGGAAACTCTGACAGGAAGAGGTCTGGCAGACCCAAAGCCACAACAGAATCAGAAGACAAGTTTCTGAGAGTCAACAGCTTGCGTGATAGGCGGCTCACAGGACAACAGCTTCAAGCACAGCTTAACACTGGTCGAAGTAAGCAAGTCTCAGTAAGAGAAAGAAAGCCATTGCTAAGATGGCAAAATAAGAAAAAGAGGCTTGCCTGGGCCATGAAGCACCGCCAGTGGACTACTGAAGACTGGAAGAAGGTCTTATGGACCGATGAATCAAAATTTGAAATCTTTGGTTCATCACGCAGTGTTTTTGTACGCCGTCGAGTAGGCGAAAGGATGGTTCCTCGGTGTGTGACACCAACTGTCAAACATGGAGGAGGAAGCGTGATGGTCTGGGGCTCTTTTGCTGGATCCAGAGTCGGCGACTTGCACAGAGTGACTGGCACCCTGAACCAAAATTGCTACCACAGCATTTTGCAGCGCCATGCAATACCCTCTGATATACACCTAGTTGGTCAGGGGTTCATCCTACAGCAAGATAATGACCCAAAACATACCTCCAGGCTATGTCAGAACTACCTTAGAAGAAAAGAACAAGACGGTAGGCTTCAAATCATGGAATGGCCAGCACAGTCTCCAGACTTAAACCCCATCGAGCTGGTTTGGGATGAACTGGACAGAAGGGTGAAAGCAAAGCAACCTACAAGTGCAACACATTTGTGGGAACTTCTGCAACAGTGTTGGGAAGAACTTTCCGAACAATATTTGATTTCCATTGTAGAAAGAATGCCACGAGTGTGTTCGGCTGTTATATCTGCAAAAGGTGGCTACTTTGATGAGTCAAAAATTTAGATTAAATTTTGTTAAACAAAACGATTCCATGATTTCTTTTTTATCTCCAATTGTTTATTTGTTCTATGCTTTAATTTCAGAGTACATTGAGACATTAAACTGCGTAAATTTCAATAAAAACTGGAAAAATGGAGGTGTTCTAAAACTTTTGACCGGTAGTGTATATATATATATATTTGCCTCCTGTCTGATTTTCTGCATTTTTGCACATTTTTCACACTGTATTTGGTCAGATTTTTTTGTGGGTTGTAGTATATAGAGGGAGTCTGACAGTTTGGTGCTTCTTTCATTTGTTTGGTGTGCAAGGTAATCAAACATGCAATCTTCAGGTGTGAAAAAGTTATTGCCCCCCCCCTAGTTAACCCAATTAAAGGGATAATTAGGGTCAACTGTTTGAGTACTTTGGTTAACAACCAGGCCTGATTTGGGCCAGTCCTGCCTAATATAAATCTGACTAAATATGACCCTTACCATCAGAGTAAAGTTGTCAGCACACAGGTTCTAGAGGCACATCATGCCACGAACAAAAGAAATTCCTGAAGACCTCTGGAAAAAAGTTGTTGATGCCTATCATTCTGGAAAGGGTAACAAAGCCATTTCTAAGGCTCTGGGGCTCCACTGAACCACAGTCAGAGCCACATTTTCCAAATGGAGAAAGTTTGGGACAGTAGTGAATCTTCCCAGGAGTGGCCGTCCTGCCACAATCTCTCCAAGAGCAAGGCGTAAAATCTTCCAGGAAGTCACAAAGAACCCTATAACAACATCCAGGGATCTCCAGGTGTCTCTCGCCTCGGCTAAGGTCAGTGTTCATGACTCCACCATCAGAAAGACACTGGGCAAAAATGGGATTCATGGCAGAGTAGCAAGGCGGAAACCATTGCTCACTAAGAAGAACATGAATGCTCATCTCAAGTTTGCCAAAAAGCACCTGGATGATCCTCAAGAGTTCTGGAACAATGTTCTATGGACAGATGAGTCAAAAGTGGAACTTTTTGGCCGACATGGGCCCCGTTATGTCTGGCGAAAATCAAACACTGCATTCCACAGTAAGAACCTCATACCAACGGTCAAGCATGGTGGTAGTAGTGTCATGGTTTGGGGATGCTTTGCTGCATCAAGACCTGGACGCATTGCCATCATTGAAGGAACCATGAATTTTGCTCTGTATCAGAGAATTCTACAGGAGAATGTCAGGCCATCCGTCTGTGAGCTGAAGCTGAAGCGCAGCTGGGTCATGCAGCAAAACAATGATCCGAAACACACAAGCAAGTCTACATCAAAATGGTTGAAGCACAAGAAATGTAAAGTTTTAGAATGGCCTAGTCAAAGTCCAGACATAAACCCCATTGACATGTTGTGGCAGGACCTGAAACGAGCAGTTCATGCTCGAAAACCCACAAATGTCACTGAGTTGAAGCAGTTCTGCATGGAGGAGTGGGCCAAAATTCCTCCACGGCGCTGTGAGAGACTAATCAATAACTACAGGAAGCGTTTGGTTGCAGTTATTGCTGCTAAAGGTAGCGTAACCAGTTATTGAGTCTAAGGGGGCGGGAGTATTGGGTGTTGCATAACTTTCTTTAATAAATAAAGGAAATATGTATCACATTTTTGTGTTATTTGTTCACTCAGGGTCCCTTTTATCTAATATTAGGTTTTGGTTGAAGATCTGATAACATTCAGTGTCAAAAATATGCAAAAATGCAGAAAATCAGACAGGGGGCAAATACTTTTTCACGGCACTGTACATATATATACAGTGCCGTGAAAAGGGAGGGCGGCAAAATTTCGTTTGCCTAGGGCGGCAAAAATCCTTGCGCTCCCCCTGCCCGCCAGAAAATGTAATTGAATACCCCTGCTCTATCAGCATATGAAATACAATAGAAATCATAAAAATACCAGTATGCTTCAACTACAACTACACAACCAGTTAGAATTAGTTTATTTAAAACATCTAAACAGTGTGTTTTACAACAGTTAACATTGGTGCATTAGTAGTGATGTATTCCGGCGATCAACCACAACATTTGCTTCTTCACATGCTTGAATCAAGTCAACATCTTCACGTTGCAGGAACAAACAAAGAGGCTTTGTGAGTTGCAGGATTGACTCTGCACATATCTGACAAGGAAGTTACACTTAGAAATGGAATACAGAAATTTCTCTGCGTCGTAGTCGAACGCAGCAATCTTTTTCCAAAGTACAGATAATCACAATATATTTTGCACAACAAAATCGCACGTGTAAAAAATTTAATTGAAACCACTAGAAATGAAGCTTGACCTAATAACCTTTAAATTAGTTAACAGAAGTCAGGCAGCATATTGTTTACTTGCACTTACTGTATCAGAAAAGAATGCATGACCGTAGACATCTGTACTTTTTCCTCTTGTCGAGCACGTTTTGTCTTTCTATGCTGGGCACCTGACAATTGTTTCCTTTTACTTTCTGGCTCCATCTTGTCAAAGAATAATTTAAGAGCAATCGATGCTCACAAACAACAACGACTCATAAGACCATTTTCCGTCCAACTTTTAAGCTCTGTAAAACTTATGCGAATAAGAAAATATATCCGACAAACGCTGTGGAAAACGGTTTAAATCGACTTTTAAGAAGTTTTTACTCACATGACAAGCTCGCTAGAGGTGGTTTTATTTTTTACTCGCAGCGACATTTCATTCGACACTTGTATGGAAAGCTGTAACAAGCGTTTTTCTTGTCCTAGCACCCTTCCTCGTCATTGCAGTGATGTCACATTGTTTAATGCACATGCTCTGATGATAAAAACTATTATTTTTACAATTACTGAATGAATATGATGTCTCTGCACTTGATTTGTTTACGTTTTAAGTTCATATATACTGTGTACACACACACTTTTTAAATGGCTCCATAATAATACATATTTAATGCAGTTTAGTAGTATGCATCCTAGTACACTGTGCTACACAAAATTGGAAGACTTCTAACAAAAGAGCAGAAATAGAATAAGCAACCTTTAAACTAGTGGGAAAATACGTTAAAACGATGCTGCAGGTGTTATACTTTTACCTTTGTAAGTACCTTTTACGCATGCAACACTCCCTGCAGGGATGTACTGTACATTCTATTGTTGGTTTTGTGAACTGCATATGTGGTAAAAGGGTCAAGGTTCATTGATTTCAATTTTGTTTTAAGAGCTTAACTCGGTAGAATGTATACTCGCTAGACTAGCGAACGTCGCAGGGAATTCCCTTTGACTCGCTAAAATTTGCAGTGGATGGAAAACCATTTTTTCGCCCTTATGTAGCTACTATTTTTGTAGCTACTATTTTTGTAGCAATTTTACAGAGTAACATATAAACTCGCTTGATAAATGGATGGAAAGTGCACTATAGACAGAATGAGCAGAGGACTCGCAGTACTGCCTTGGTGCCAACACTAACTCGCCTGTCTCTCCATAAACTTAGATATTCTAACATGGCTGCAAATGTTTTTCGTTAAAGCGAAGTATGTGGAATCTTTCAAAGTCATCTGGCAAATATGTAGGCATTTTATGGGTTAAGTTGAAGTTAAAAATCAGCATATAAAATAAACAGGCTTATGGGAAACCTTTCAAAACATTACAATTTTAGCAAAATATGGCTTTTTGACAATTCTTCATTTTCTAAAACTTTTTTTTTAAACATAGTATAACGTTAGAGCAATATACATTAAATAGACAACAAACACTAACCAACTTTTCTGCCATGTTTAAGTTTTAAGCTTTCATAAATAAAGATCTATTGATTGACCCACCAAATAAGTATTGATTGGTCAGAAATGAAAAAAAGACCAAAAACTATTTGTTAGTTTAGACAGTTTATTTTAGTTTGGCATTTCTCATTGCTGGTAGGATGCAGACTGCTTATTTCTCTCCGTCTACTCCATAGTTTTTGTGAACTTGACGAGCGCAGGTACTCTAGATTTTCCTTCCATGTTGCTGACATTCTTCTCTCTGTCTCTATGTTGTCACATGTTCCTCCTACTCATAGAGAGGCAGGCCTTGTGCCCACCAGAAGAAGGGCTGGGGTTATTGAAAACAAAACTGATGGTGTAATTTATTTTATCATAAAGACAATGGCTTGAGTCAAGTGGAGACTTTTGGGCCTGGACTCGAGTCATTTCTTGCAGGGACTCGAGTCGAGTCATTTCTTGCAGGGACTCGAGTCGAGTCTTTTCTTGCAGGGAGTTGAGTCATTTGATGACAGTGAGTCGAGTCACCGAAAATTGCGACTCGAGTCGAGTCACTGACACGAGTCATTACAACTCTGCCACACTTACAATAAAAGGCAGAATAATCAGATTAATAAATGTAATTTTTCCCCCCATTTATTTAATATATACTTTATGTTACAACAGCTGGTTTAGAACAGAATACCAAACAGTAGGCCTAATTCTTAAAACTTGTAATTACAAGTCTTTAGATGCACAGTATTTGTGAATCTCTTTGGAAACACACACAATTGCTTTCTATTTGGCAAAGTTACTATAAATAATCCAAACAGTCTGCACTGTAAATTTTAGTTACCATTTACGTTCCATCTCAGCATAATTATGTGTGTCATTTAAAATGTTTACAACATCAAAAACATTAACCATATGTTTTTATTAAAGCCAACATAATGATGCAAAGGGACTTGGTATAACTTTCTGTCGCTTTGCACTTTCTGTAGACTCTTGTGTTGTCAAATTCAACCACGTGATGTAGTGTTACTAAAATGCAGCCCCAAGCATAAATAAAACAAAAAACATATGATTATTGTGATTATTATTCATGTTTACTGGAGCATTTACATTTTTAAAAAAAATGCAGAAAGTTTGTGCTTCACTGATTAGTATCTCCAGACACGTGCTTAACCCACCCAAAGAGAGTGGAGATCCACTCAAATCGAAATCATGCATGCGTACAGGTGGATGATCATTTTTAAATTATACTATACAAACCTTTGAGCTGCGAAACAAAAATGAAATATTTATGCACCCTTAGAATTACCTATAGGTTATGCATATCCTTGGTTGAAAATCTGTGTTATGATAATGAATGGATCTTCTTAAGTTGCAATAAATTGATTACACAATATATAATGCTATTTGTAGTGTATGAGGTATATTTGTATTTGGACTAGTTTAAGTTCTAATCATATAATACCTCATTTGAATTCAAAATCATGTAGAACCCACCATTATTGAAATAATCAGACTGGACAACGCTTCCAGTGATTACACCGTGTAACAATTTTTTTTTTTTTTTTTTTGGTTCCTGGGTAGTAAGTGTTATTTCCTAATTGCTAATGCCTCAAAAGTATAGAAAATGGCTATTATTTCCCACAAACATTGCTTTTGTAACCAGGTGTCACAAAGACGGCCGGAGTGGGTGGTGTCAGACCAGAAGCAGGAAGTAAATAAACAGAGAGATGTGGTTTGTTTAAGCTGAGCGCGTGATCGCGCTCAGCATTTAATAATTAACAGCACAGAAAATAAAAGGTTGGAACACAACAAAAACACAGGACACGGCACTACACGCCAAAATAAAAAGACAAACAAAACGGACTAGACAGTAAACAGACAGACAGACAAACGAAACACGGTGAGTGAGACAGTTCTTTCCTTATTATTATTATTTATTCTTCTTCTTCTTATTACCTCCTTCTCCACACTCGTTCTCCACTCACCAAACACCTAACCACGAGTGCATGCTACGTGTCTCTATATATACTATTGTGCTGGGATTCAATTACTAATTAATTATTCACTTGAATCCCAGCACGTGAATTAATTCTGTGCAACCCCGTGCTCACATATTACATTTAACCAGCACGTGAAGTGATTTGTGCCCTCCTCGTGCCTAAATATAAATCTACACTTTCTAAATACACGTGAAACACAGACCCATTTATATCCCGTGTACCAATGACTATACACCAACATTTACACACGCAACACGCAACACATAACACACAAATGCACACAGGGGCGGGGCGCATTGCCACACCAGGACAGTGATATTTTGAAATTTACCTATTTTCCAGAACATTCCAGATAGATTCAGTGCTGAGTAAACTTGGAGTAACTTCTAGAATTTTCTAGAACTTTCCAGTAATATAAATAGTAGTATAAATACAGGGGCCTTAAGCCCACCAGTTCAGTTTAGTTCCAGCTGCCTAAGTGGATACATATCTGCATTTTTCTGAGATGGCATCAAGAGGCTGCAAGCATCCGGCAGACGCATTTTGCTATGTCTGCGGCCAATTTATCAAGACAATAGCGAAAAAGTACTCAGTGGAAGCATCTGCTAAGATGTGTGAGGCCTACAAGGCATATTTCGGCATGCCTGTTGGGGATCAAGACAAACCCTGGGTACCTCATTTCACCTGCGAGCACTGCAAAAAAACTCTGGAAGGTAAGATGGACAATTGTTGCTCGGAATTTTATGTTATAAAATTTGTTAAAATTTTTAAAATTGTAAAAGTTTTAAATTTTAAAATGTTTTACAATTTTCAATGTTATTGGAAAAATATATCATATATGAAAAATGTTGCGAGAATCTCTTACACATAAGTCATGGGTGAAATAAATGTATTTTTGTAGGATGGTACAGAGGGGAAAAGAGAGCCATGAAGTTCGCTATCCCAAGAATTTGGCGGGAACCCACTGACCACTCAAGCAACTGCTACTTCTGCATGGTGGACCCTTCCAAACGTCGGACTGGCAAGAATGTACCTGCTATCACGTATCCGGACCTTCCTTCATCCATCGCCCTGGTGCCACACTGCCATGAGCTCCCCGTACCCACTCCTCCGGAGAGAGAGCAGTCGTCTTTAGAAGAGAGCAGCAAGTTAGAGAGCGAGGAAGACGTTGTAGATCCAGATGACAATTTCAGAGGTGGAGCTGAGGAGAGAAACCCATATTACCCCAACCAAAAAGACCTCAACAACTTGATTAGAGATCTTGGTCTCACCAAGTCCAATGCCAAGCTTTTGATGTCTAGGCTCAAGCAGTGGAACTTGTTGGATGAAAGTGTGCAAGTCACAGATCAGAGGAAGCGTCACCAACCTTTTTCCAGCTTCTTCACCTGTCAAGATGGGCTCTGCTTCTGCCACAATGTGACCAGTCTGTTTGAGGCAATCAGAATCACCTGTAACCAGAATGAGTGGCGCCTCTTCATTGACAGCTCATCCAGGAGCCTCAAAGCCGTGCTGCTCCATAATGGTAACAAGTACCCGTCTCTTCCCCTGGCACACTCGGTGCACCTCAAAGAGGATTACAACAGCATCAAGACCTTGCTGGACGCCTTGAAGTATGATGAGTACGGCTGGGAGGTCATAGGAGACTTCAAAATGGTGGCATTCCTGATGGGTCTCCAAGGCGGTTTTACCAAGTTTCCCTGCTATCTTTGCCTTTGGGACAGCAGGGACACCAAGACGCACTACCACAGGCGGGACTGGCCACAGCAGACCGAGTTCTCTGTGGGGAGGAACAACGTCAAGTGGGAGCCACTGGTGGACCCCCGGAAGGTGCTGATGCCACCACTGCACATCAAATTGGGCCTTATGAAACAATTTGTCAGAGCTCTAGATAAGGAGTCGGCAGCCTTCAAGTACCTTCAAGACTTCTTCCCTAAGCTGTCTGGGGCAAAGGTCAAAGCTGGTGTCTTCGTCAGACCACAGATAAAGAAGATCCTGGAGTGCAATGAATTCCCCAAGAAGCTCACTAGTAAGGAGAAAGCGGCTTGGAACAGCTTTGTCGCAGTGATTCGGGGCTTCCTGGACAATCACAAGGCCGAAAACTATGTGGAGCTGGTTGAGACTCTGGTGAAGAACTACGGCACAATGGGCTGTAGGATGTCCCTCAGAGTCCATATCCTTGATGCTCATCTTGATAAATTCAAGGAGAACATGGGAGCGTACTCGGAGGAGCAAGGCGAGCGCTTCCACCAGGATATACTGGACTTTGAAGGCCGCTACCAAGGACAGTATAACGAGAACATGATGGGAGACTACATTTGGGGGCTGATTCGTGAAAGTGATTTACAGTATAATCGTAAATCTCGAAAAACTACTCACTTCTAAATCTTTTGTAGACATTTTTGTATTACTTTTGTATAAATACATGTTAATTTGGATTCATATGTTGTTTTTTTCTGACTTTATGTGAACGAAAAGACACAAATTTGCCCGTTTTCTCACTGGAAATAGGTAAATTTCAAAATATCACTGTCCTGGTCACAAAAGCAAAGTTTGTGGGGAATAATAGCCATTTTCTATACTTTTGAGGCATAAGCAATTAGGAAATAACACTTACTACATAGTGTTATAAAGGAACAGTTTTATTAGAAAGGGAAAAATAATAAAGGTGCAACTACTAAACTGAAGTAATACAGAAAGAAATAATTTACTAAACAGTACAGAAAAGAAAGTATAAACAATGACACCCCACTCCTGATAGTTAATTAGCGATCCAAACGAATCTATGGGAGATTCGCCTAAAGGTTACAACCACACTCCTGACAGTTATTTAAGACAAAGGTTAGTCTTAGCAGGGGTGTCGTTAGTGACACAAATATTTACTTTCGTTCAATCGGTCTCATATGTTCAGAAGTCAAATCTCACTCTTGCGAGATAAAGATGCTCTTTGCGTCCAGACAACCTATCAGGAATTATCTATTATCAAGACAGCTAAATTTGGATTCTAGCTTTTAACGTAGAATGATAATTGTCTTGTAAAACCCACATCAATTTGTATAACTCACATACAACAAACAATTATTATAGTGTTCATTAACTCAAAGTGTGAATTGAAAGCAATAATACTTTTCTTACATTCTACCTTAAACAAAACGTTAATTTTACATTAAGGTTGGCTTATTCTCGAGTTCATAAGAGGATTAAAACACTACGTGTTAATACTTAACAAGCTCTTGGCTTTCCTGTTGGCAGAGAAGTCCAGGTTCCGGGGTCTGTCTTCTTTACTTCTGTGTCTCCTTACTAGGGGACTAAAGAAATGTCTTTGCAAAAACAAGAGTCATTAACTATTTAGGTATTCCACTGAAACAGCAAATCCTCCACCAATATGTGCACTCTTCGTCCGGTTATGTCTGGGATATTCCACCGCAAACTCCAGCACTGCTGGATTAATAAAAGACTAAAAATATATCAATCTCTGTCGACTTCAAATGTTCATCCAACTCTTTCACCGGTGATCAATCAGGGCTAAGTTAGAGATTTGATTACAAGTACTTTTAGGATTTTAGACGTCTTACGCAGCGGACTACCACAGCAAGGCAAACACTAGAGTGTCACAGATTGTCACAGTTCAGAGACTTGTTTGTGTGTCAAGAGCCTTGGGTTTCGTGTCGGGAGCCCTGTTTGAACATTGCGCTTCTGCTTTTGTAACTTCTCTCTTCACCCCTGTGATTGGATAGTTTGTTTATTTTGCACTGTGCCCGAGTCTACGTGGGGTGTTTCCCATTGGTTGTTCTCGTTCCGAGACAGCCCATTTTTCTCAATTGGTCTGCTGTTTCTCTCCTGTCGGCTGTATTTATGAGGGGTACTGTTCTCTCTCAGGGGTGTCGACATTCAAAACCGTCTGGTTTTACCTCTTTGACGATCCTGCTGGCGCCACAGGATTTATTTAATGATGGTGAAGATAAACCACTTGTCCAGTAGTTACTATTGCTTGCCTGCAGGCTTGGCCCTTATTTGACAGACAGTGATTAGTACTGCTGGTGGACAGTAGCCAAGCAGCTGCAGCTTTCATGGTTTGGAATGTGTATTATGCAAGGTGCTGGTAAATGTTTAATAGAAGTCAAATCAAGACCACATTAACACTGATGTATAATTCTGCAGACAAAAAGCACTGTCACTAATTTGATGTTTAAAGTTCATGAACAGATTGTAGGTGTTAGAATAAAATGTGTGGGTGATAAAATCCAGTTTTACCAACATTTCACCTCAGTTTCTGTTCCATTAGATTACCAGCTAGTGTGTAGGATATAATGACACCAGGCACCTACCACACCAATACGTATCTATTTCAATTTGAAAATGTTTTTTGTCTGTGTCAATTTTATTAGGTCCCAAAATTTTGAAATGAGTAAATGATACAAATAAAAAGTCTCCACATTGTTGGGTACCTGCCTCTTATTTTCAAGTATATCACAAACAAACCTGAAGTCATACTAATTTGGGGTCCTCAATGCCTTTCTCAAACCTTTTGATAAGCGGTCATTCAGTCTGTGTTCAAATCATGTGAATCACACTATAGACTTTGTAATGAAGTCTTCAAGTTATATCATTCAAGTAAACAAATACTAGATCACTTGGATTCATTAATTAACAACACTGTCAACAGTATGTTATCCCTTCCATCCTAATTACAATCTGAGTAATACAAATAAAGCATTTAGAAGTACACCACCAACAGAAAATGTGCTCCTCATGGCCTGATTCCTTTCCATAAATTAGATCATATTTCTGAAACAGGACATTAAGTAACAAAAAGCCACAATCTGGGTTCTATTTCACAATGTTCAATTTGAAACAGTAAACAGTTTCTGTTGATCTTAAAATTAGAGCCAAAGAAACTTAACATGGAGTAAATTGGCCTATTCGATGTACTCTAAGTTGTTTAGGAATTGGTTCTTAGAGCTTTGCTAGAAAACTATTATGCACAGTGTCCATCAACTTACAGTAATTTTCTTCTTGATTAAACTATTTCGATGTTACTGATTTTACTACAAATCTGCTCTGAACTGATTGCCCTTCTCAAACCATGAATAAATCACACCTAGAGGGACCAGGAGGGGGACCGGGGGAAAAATCTGGTCAACTTGAGGTAATAAGGTGGGTCCCGGGAAAGCCTGATGCAATGTCAAGTTTGGTCTGGTCGGTCACACTGTAGGGGTTTCAGAAGTTATGATAAAGTGAAATTGCTATACGAAATACCCACTAGAAAGCCCAGAAACTAGGATTTTAAAGTTTAAAGCGTATGCCAGATATACACATTTTTTAAGGTATTTTTCTCTTGGCAGCTGGAATTGTCAATATAAAGTCTACATGTGTCAGCAATTGACAAAGTCAAGTTAACAACCAATTTTCAACTTGCAGTCTAGTTGTTAGAATACTATGCTGATCTATTTTCAGCAATTCAGTAGTGACTATGTGTGTTCATGTTCATGTATCACCTGACTTCACTTTCCAGTTTGCCAAGAGCAAATAGAACTACAGACGTGGACGTAATTGGAAAACAGAACTGTTTATAGGACTGATTTAAATTCTGGGATTTTTTGCTATGTTTGGCAAATCACTATCAAAAGGTAAAAACAATTAAGAACTTGAGAATTCAGAATTGTATCAGAAAAACTTTTTCTTAACCTGTAGGCAATGTCTCTGAGCTTATTTTTGATCACAGGGCAAGGCACTAACACTGGGGCGCTAAGTAGGCACAATCAGACTTCAGTGTGCATGTGTAAAATGATCATATAACATGTGCTTTGCAGATTTACAGTACAGCGTCCATTTTGTACACTTCAGAATTACAGATTTTAGTTTGCCAATATTACAATAAGATACCATTTGAGAGGGGCTCAGTCCTGTGCTACTTTTGAGAAACTGGCACATATCCAATTCAGGTCGGGTTTAATATATTTGCAGACATTCAGAGAAATTGGACATTAAAAATATGCCTGCATTGGGGTTCCCGAGTGGCTCACCTGTTAGAAGCGCAGCCGCAGGTTTATATATATATATATAGAGGCGGGCCACTCCGCCACATGGCCTTATAAGTCAGGAGCAGAACTTTATAGTCAATATGATATTTGACCGGCAGCCAGTGTAAAGTTTTCAAAACAGGGATTATGTGTTCACCAGAACGTGTCTTAGTCAACACCCTAGCTGCTGAATTTTGAACATAGTGCAGTTTTTGAAGGGTGCTCTTTGACACCCCAGCAAGTAGGGCATTGCAGTGGTCAAGTCTGGATGAAACAAAAGCATGTACTAGTTTCTCTGTAAGAGACAGGGTGCAGCCGAGCAATGTTCCTAAGATGTTAAAAGGAAAGCTTGGTAATATTACAAACAAGCAGCTCAAAAGTTAAACCAGGATAAAAAATGACCCCCAAGTTTCTCATTTTGGAACAGAACTCGGTTTGGACCCCATCAATGGTCATGTTTAGATGATTAGATTTTCGCAGTTGATGCGGAGTACCCAATAACATAACCTCGGTCTTGTCACTGTTTAGCTGCAGAAAGTTTTGTTGCATCCAAAATTTCACATCAGTAATAGAATTTGTAATCACAGAAATAGCCAAGTTAATATCAGGTGCAGTTTGCAAATAAATCTGGGTATCATCAGCATAAATATGGAAATTAACACCATGATTTCTAAAAAAATTGACCCACTGGGAGCATATATATGCTAAACAGCAGAGATCCCAGTATGGAGCCCTGAGAGACACCAAAGGAGACCAACCCAGTAGCAGACCTGAAACCACCCAGAGACAAAGTGCTTTCTCTCATACATATATGAATTAAACCAACTAAGAGCAATGTCAGATATGCCAACCATCATCTCCAATCGAGCAAGGAGAATATTATGATTCACACTATCAAAAGCAGCACTAAGGTCCAATAAAACTAAAATAGAGAGAAATCGTCAGAGTCAGAAATTGTCAAAAGATTGTTAAGAACCTTGACCAGAGCTGTTTTGGTGCTATGAAGCTGTCTAAAGCCTGACTGAAGTTGTTCATAAAGTTTATTTAACAAAAGATGATTATTTAATTGTTGTGCCACAACACGTTCCAGAAGTTTAAACAGAAAAGGGAGATTTGAAATAGGCCTATAATTGCCCAGATCATCAGTGGAAAGTGTTTTTTTTTCAATACTGGGGTAACAGCTTGTGGCAGGATAGCAGCAGAGGGAAGACTCAGAGACAGAAAATGCAGTTAAACCAAAATATTTTAATTGACAAAACACAAATAAAAAGGCACGATGGCCAACCAAAAAGACAAACACAAAAACAGGCTTTAAACAAACTATATCAAGAAAACCACTCACTCTCACCAACTAACATACCCAACCACTCCCTTTTATACAGGTGCCTGGGCTAATTGGGCAATTCGCACCTCATTAGCCCAGGCACATTCCACACATTCCTCACGCAAATTCACTGAACCACACCCCATCACACACCTCCCCTCCTTGTGCGCAGCACAACATGGCCTAAATGGCCACCTCCCCCCTCAGTCTCAAAGTCCCGGAAGAGGGGGAAGCACAGTGTCCATGGGGGTGGACATGGTGGGAGGTCCGGCACCCCCAATTCATCGTGGCTGGCAGCTCCCTCTTCCGGGGCTCCCGCCACACACTATCCTGCCGCGAAAGTGCGGCTGGGGGAGCTGGTCTCCTGACCTCCCCCCTTTCTTCATGGCCGGCATTTCCCCTCCGTGGGGCTCCGACCACACGATCTCCAGCAGCGAAACTGCTGCGAGGGGAGCTGGTCTCCTGATCTCCCCCCCTTTCTTCATGGCCGGCAGCTCCCCTCCGTGGGGCTCCGGACACCGTGTAGCAACCCCAGGCGAAGCAGGACCCTCGACAACCCCAGGCAAAGCAGGATCCCCGACAACTCCAGGCGACGGCAGCAGCAGCGGACCCTCGGGAGGCGACGGCAGCAGCAGCGGACCCTCGGGAGGCGACGGTAGCAGCAGTGGACCCTCGGGAGGTGACGGCAGCAGCAGCGGACCCTCGGGAGGCGACGGCAGCAGCAGCGGACCCTCGGGAGGCGACGGCAGCAGCAGCGGACCCTCGGAGGCGATCCAGACGTGGTATCCCTGAGCGGAGTGGCTGTGGCATCCCTGGGTGGTGCGAGGCAGGCATCCTTGGGCGGTGCGAGGTAGGCATCCTTGGGCGGTGCGAGGCAGGCATCCTTGGACGTGGCCAACAGTGCAGAAACCTCCGGCCACGGTGGCAGCCGCCAGAGTTAATTGCATAAGTCTACTGCAACCTGTGTAAAATTAACCAATGGAATACCGATAAACTCATTTTGATGGTGAAGCAACATAGGTGGGGCAGGGACCTGCAATTTACGTCTATAAAGTCAGTGCATAGACCTTAAGAAGCAGGTAAAGCAGAAGAGTGTTTTGGCTCTAGCAACTGAGTAATCATTGAAAACAAAAACCTTGGGTTGTCATGGCAATTATCCTCTACAGAAGTGACCACAATTTCCCCCCAAAAATACATACTAAACCACATTCTAAACATACAATAAATATATAAAACACCATTTTTTTCCCTCCCCAGTCGTCCAACAAATCCCAGTCCCCTCAATCTCTACCCGATACCGCTCGCTGCTACTCTTGTTGTTTATAGATGGCTTCCTGCAAGCAACTGTCCCTTGCACTGACTCAGTTCTGACTCCAACCAAACAAAGCCAAAGATGTTTCCTCCTTCCCTTGCTCCTGGCACTGCACTGTCTCCAATGTCCAGAGCCCACTCTTACTCGCCCTTCCTACAAATAAGAAAGAGAAACAAACACGACCCTGAGGGCATCAACAATGGTATTTTCACCTGGTATTAATCACCCCTTTATTGGCCTATATCTGCATAATGCACTGCCTTCCAGCAGAAATTGCTACTTATCTCTATGGGGATATAGCCGCGCCTTGAGGTGACCGTGCAGCCGGTTGGCTTCTGGACTTATTTTCCCCCAGGGCCGTGTCTGCCTCCTCCCCTGCTTTCCGGTGGCTCTTGACAATGAGTGGGCTGAAAAAGACAGTAACAAAGCTGTTTTGAACTGTTTAAAAAACAAACAAGCTGTAAACTCAAACACAGAAAGTTGCAACAGAGAAAAGAAAAAAAATCAGTGGACTGCTGCCATTTTCTTTTAAAGGCTGCAAGGCATTATTGTTTCTATAGACAGGAAGGAAGTACATTTATTGATACAGACGATAACTTGTCACACCATTTTCCTTTTGAGTTTACTGTATTTCATGCTTTTTTGTTTAATTCAAGAAAATAAAGACCTATGAACACCAATACAATAGCCTACTTGGCTAGAAGAAAATGCAACCTGTATTAACCAGTATTTCATTTAGTTCGAACTGGAATGAAACTAAATCAACCATTCTGAACTTTCGGAACCGGAGCCGAAAATTCTGTTTCAGAGCTGAACCAGAACGGAAAAGAATCTGGTTTGAATCCCTGATATAAATCATTCCAGAGTCCAGACTGGAGGTTCTGCACCCTAACCTCCTATAAATTATATTGCATCCATCTATGACTTTGCCACTATATATATATATTCTATCCTCTATATTCCAGCGTGGCGCAGTGCTTGCTAATTATGTTGAGTGTCATTTTTCATCTTATATACACCATGCTTAAATGACAGCATTTCCTTTTTACAAGTTATTAGTTCATACACTTTGGCAAGTTATTGTTTCAATATTGTATTAATAATGTTTTTGGACACATAAAAATAGAAATGTCTGTTTTTCAAGTAGTGTATAATTACATCTGCATGTGTATACTTCAAATAGAAGGTTCCACAAAAAAATGGTCAGCATGGGTATATACAGTAAAATTCTGAATAAAATACATCTATTTCTTCATCTATAACTTCAATTTACCAATTAGAAGCATTGATTTTTAATAGTTTTCTCACTTATAAGCCCCTTCAGAGGTTATGCAAACTGATTTTTCTAAACTAGATTTGATTTCCATTGTACAGCTGTAGCTATTTCAATAAGCTAGACTGATTTAATAGTTAGTTGTACCAACATAAAAAAATAACTGGTCACACTGTAGAACTGTAGTAAAGCTGTATTTAATTTTCTGCTGAGAGCATGTTGCAAATTTAGTGAAGTCTTGGCACATGTTTGTGTTTTCTCCATTGCTTCAACACCTGGCAGTATGTTTAGTCTATGGAGCACTAAATTACCTGCTCTCTGAACTGAGTAAGATATCCACATTGTGGTGATTATATAACAGCACATGCTTCACTATGTATAATGTAAATTAGTATAACCTGCCACCCCAATGCCTGTGATAAAGGAGCAATACCACCAGATATGCTAAAAGTCAAACAGTGGGGAATTAATCATTTACAGAAGGTGCCCTGTATGTATCTTCGAACACAGCTGTAGTTGAAGGAGGAAATGCATTCAGAAATAGTGTGGTTTGAACATGCATGCTCTTGATTTGTGTTTCCAGCACTGAACAGCAGTGCACTCGATTGGGTCGGAAAGGTGATTTTTTTTTTCCCCCCAGAAATCAAATTACATCATAATATGTGATAATTACTGTGGTGACATCAGACCAGGAAGTAGACACAGTACTGGAGTGAGTGAAGGCACTGATGTGCAAGTTTACTATAAATAAAAAGTTTAAACAAACAAAACACTTTCCAAACAAAACACTTTCCAAACAAAACGGCACGTTGGCTAAAACAAACAGACACACACAAAACAATCAGTACGTTTACATGACAAAGTGTTTTCAGAAAATTAATGTTTTTGGAAAACTGAATCAGAAAACTGATTTTCTTAAAACATCACTTTTCTGTGTGTACACGATTAACGATAGAAAATCTAATTATAATTCAACTGTTTACATGGATTGAAGTTTTCGGAAAACGCAGGATATTTTCGCATGCAAAGTGCTGTAGTACCCAAAGTACGATTTGAACAGACCGGACATTTTTTCTAACGGAGATCAATCCAATGTAGTGCTTTATCGAAGTGTCAGGTCTTAAATTCAAAGATTACTATCCTATACCTCTTTTCAGATTCCCCACAATGTGCAATCAGCCTTTCAAACAGTTCATCCTGTTCTATATTACCAATTTCTTTTGCAGACATTATTTTAAATTATCACGTAATTTTAAAGCTGGATAACATGTGCTGCTTCTGTATGGGCTATTAATTACATACAGACAAATATTACTTTATCCCTGACATTATTATTATTATTATTATTATTATTATTATTATTATTATTATTATTATTATTATTATTTATTTCTTAGCAGACGCCCTTATCCAGGGCAGCTTACAGTCGTAAACAAAAATACATTTCAAGAATCACAGTACAAGTATTAATACAATTAAGAGCAAGATAAAATACAATGACTTCGGTTCTAGCAAGTACAAGTATATGAAAAAATACGACTCAACGGAGCAAATGGATCCATGCAGACTGACTACATATTATTATTATTTTCTCTGTTTTTCTAAAACCATGTGCAGGAATGAAGGTCAAAGTTTGCACATGTGCAGTACGCTATCAGAATAAGTTTTCCGAAAAGTGCGTTTACATGATATACATTTGGTTCGTTTTCGGAATTGAATCGGAAATTTCTAGGTGCTGTTTTTCGAAAACTTACGTAAGGAATATTCCGATACATTTTCCGAAAACTGTGTTTACATGACTTTTGATATCGGAATTAGTTTTCAGAAAACTTAGTTTTCCGAAAAATATCGTAATTGTTACGCTCATGGAAACGCACTGATTGACACAAACAAGTACTGTGCTGAGCCGTTTCAGCACGAGTAGCAATTGTTTTTATTTTAAATGTATTTCTACCCCGAGTGATGCTTTTATCCACAGTTGTGCCTGGACTTGATTGCTAATTAATCATTGACTTGAATCCCAGCACAGTCTGCATGTGAACTAATGGTGACTTCCCCGTGCCCACACACCAACATACATTTTAAATCACCTGCGCTACACAACCCAAACTATACCAAATAACCCAAAATACACCCAGGTACGCCATCACAATGACCAAAAACCTCATTACAACAAAACCAAAACTGCAAGATAAACCAGGGAGTTTAGCATGAATGCTATTTCAGAATGTGGTGCAGTAGCACAAAAGCACAGCTGACCATTTGAAATCCGTTTTGCGAAATTGTTAGGCTTAAGAGAATATTTTGGCAGACACACAGTTAGTTATTGGTGCTTATTATTAACTGTGGTGGAAACATGCTCAGATTTAAATGCAGACATTTTTCCAGAAACCAGTTCAGGAGGTTGAGAAGACAACAGAGAGCAAGGCCAAGTCCTACTATGTGAAAGCACACTTAACAAACTCAGAGGTTCCCAAAAATGTACTTGTGAATGACATACTTGTATGAGCAGAACAGAAACAGAGAACCATTGAGAAAAAGAGCAGCGGGGGTTCATGGAAGGGAGAGCTGATCTGAACCTCAGCAGTTTTTCTATTTTTTTATTTTTAGCAGAGACATTATACTTTAGTCAGCTAAATCTGCAGAGGTTATTGGAGAAGGCTTGGAGCTGTGTCCTAGATTACAAAGGGTCAGAGACCCAGAGGACAGGTCCTGTTAATGACATCAGACCTGATATCAATTGTTTATACTAGAGGAATGCTGGGTTCAATAGAGGATTAGAGGATTTTTTATATTAACTCATTAGTTAAAGCTTTGTACATAGGGCCCATTTTGGTTGTTCAAGTAAGTAGCCATTGCCGGTGGCTTGAGGAATCTGCAGGAACAAACATCTAGAAGTCTGTGCACATCATATCATTTTGTTTGTAGAGGATTTCCACTCAAAGTGGTCAAAGTGTGAGGATTGTTATTCTCTGGTCAAATGGACAGATGCACTCTTACAGTTCTGCAAAAATAAAAAATAAAAATACTTTCCATAATCAAGTGTGCCTTGTTGTCTTGTTGCATTGTTTTGGCTAACAGGCTTAGCCTTCTGTTGATTATGATTCATTTAAATCTACAGGATTCAAATGACTCAATAGCAAACCTCTGCTTAAAAAAAAGAAAAATGAAGTTATTTTTGACACAAACTATCATATATATATATATATATATATATATACAGTGCCTTGCGAAAGTATTCGGCCCCCTTGAACTTTGCGACCTTTTGCCACATTTCAGGCTTCAAACATAAAGATATGAAACTGTAATTTTTTGTGAAGAATCAACAACAAGTGGGACACAATCATGAAGTGGAACGAAATTTATTGGATATTTCAAACTTTTTTAACAAATAAAAAACTGAAAAATTGGGCGTGCAAAATTATTCAGCCCCCTTAAGTTAATACTTTGTAGCGCCACCTTTTGCTGCGATTACAGCTGTAAGTCGCTTGGGGTATGTCTCTATCAGTTTTGCACATCGAGAGACTGAAATTTTTGCCCATTCCTCCTTGCAAAACAGCTTGAGCTCAGTGAGGTTGGATGGAGAGCATTTGTGAACAGCAGTTTTCAGTTCTTTCCACAGATTCTCGATTGGATTCAGGTCTGGACTTTGACTTGGCCATTCTAACACCTGGATATGTTTATTTGTGAACCATTCCATTGTAGATTTTGCTTTATGTTTTGGATCATTGTCTTGTTGGAAGACAAATCTCCGTCCCAGTCTCAGGTCTTTTGCAGACTCCATCAGGTTTTCTTCCAGAATGGTCCTGTATTTGGCTCCATCCATCTTCCCATCAATTTTAACCATCTTCCCTGTCCCTGCTGAAGAAAAGCAGGCCCAAACCATGATGCTGCCACCACCATGTTTGACAGTGGGGATGGTGTGTTCAGGGTGATGAGCTGTGTTGCTTTTACGCCAAACATAACGTTTTGCATTGTTGCCAAAAAGTTCGATTTTGGTTTCATCTGACCCGAGCACCTTCTTCCACATGTTTGGTGTGTCTCCCAGGTGGCTTGTGGCAAACTGTAAACGACACTTTTTATGGATATCTTTAAGAAATGGCTTTCTTCTTGCCACTCTTCCATAAAGGCCAGATTTGTGCAGTATACGACTGATTGTTGTCCTATGGACAGAGTCTCCCACCTCAGCTGTAGATCTCTGCAGTTCATCCAGAGTGATCATGGGCCTCTTGGCTGCATCTCTGATCAGTCTTCTCCTTGTATGAGCTGAAAGTTTAGAGGGACGGCCAGGTCTTGGTAGATTTGCAGTGGTCTGATACTCCTTCCATTTCAATATTATCGCTTGCACAGTGCTCCTTGGGATGTTTAAAGCTTGGGAAATCTTTTTGTATCCAAATCCGGCTTTAAACTTCTCCACAACAGTATCTCGGACCTGCCTGGTGTGTTCCTTGTTCTTCATGATGCTCTCTGCGCTTTAAACGGACCTCTGAGACTATCACAGTGCAGGTGCATTTATACGGAGACTTGATTACACACAGGTGGATTCTATTTATCATCATTAGTCATTTAGGTCAACATTGGATCATTCAGAGATCCTCACTGAACTTCTGGAGAGAGTTTGCTGCACTGAAAGTAAAGGGGCTGAATAATTTTGCACGCCCAATTTTTCAGTTTTTTATTTGTTAAAAAAGTTTGAAATATCCAATAAATTTCGTTCCACTTCATGATTGTGTCCCACTTGTTGTTGATTCTTCACAAAAAATTACAGTTTCATATCTTTATGTTTGAAGCCTGAAATGTGGCAAAAGGTCGCAAAGTTCAAGGGGGCCGAATACTTTCGCAAGGCACTGTATATATATATATATATATATATATATATATATATATATATATATATATATATATATATATATGATCAGTTGGAGTGTGCAGAAACTACACTTGAACACCCCTAGTGGTCATTTCTTGAACCACTTCATATCATCAATGCATCTGTTAGAGACGTTTGAAAAAATCTTGCTACACAAGTTAGTAAGCAAGGTAAACAATGATCAATTCAGAAATAACACTAAACAATGATAGAGTGAAATAAAAATAATTCATTATTCAACATACTATTATTATATTTATGTTCAGTACTACTGTCATATAAACTCAGAGACTGTTGGAAGATATGGTGACTGGTTAAATATATCAGCACTGGCTTTCCAAATGACATTAGCTGCCAGCTTTCCTAATTCAGTTCAGATTTGTCAACATGAATTTGTTTATTGCCAGAATTTGAATGCTCTGAGGAAAGGAAGAAGTGAAGTTAAATGAATGCAGACATCAGATAACAATGGCAGGGTGGGGCTGCAGCATTCCCAGTTGTGTTTGTCTTAATCCCTGCTCTTAGTAAATTAAGTTCAAAAGGAACACTGATCAAATAATTAGAAAGCACGCTGGCAAAGTTTGTCTGAAATGAATTACATGAAATGACACAAAAGAAAAGACATATACAGTATAGAGTGCCAATAAACTTTTGAAGTAAAAGGGCAAATCTCTCTCCATAAACAAAAACATTTCTGACAGGAATTTTTAATATTTACTTAAAAACAGTTTTCAAAAATTAAACGTAAGATAGTTATACTTGTAAACCGAGACTTATTGCCGATTATAATTAAATATTGTTTCATTTTTTTTTCATTAAATGTCTCTACTACATTGTGTTAGGCCACATCACTGTATATGTACACCTATTGTAATTACTACTAGTAAAATGGGATTACAATGAGAAAAATAGAAATCGCTCTTTATATTTCAGTTTCTCATCGAGGGTATGCACACCTTAGAAGTTGATGATAATATAATCTGTATTTATATTTTGGCAGGTATGTCATTTTGTATGTTTTCATTTTGTTTTCCATAAGAGGTCTTCCACTGATATATTATTATAAATTACATTAACCGGAGCATATTAAAAGTTTATTTGTATTTTGTTAATTAAATCTGTAAATAAGAAACAAACGTATTTTTGGGGGAAAAAAACCAAACAAAAAACTATCCAATCACACTGTGAGTAAATGTTTAATTACTCGGCCATTTGATAAGATACCATTTCTTTTTTTATCTGTATTAAAATGTCAGCAGAAATAACGGTTTGCTGTGGCTGGAGTTTCTCACGGAGAGTATGCGATGAACTAGAAATTGATGACAATATAATCTGTATTTATATTTTGTCAGACGTGCGAAATAAAGAAAAGAAATGAACCTCAACTGTGTGCAGTGCGTCATTGGGTACTTACCAGAGCTTCAAAATCAGAAGGTTTACACATAATACCATTGTAATTATGTGTAAGCACGTGTGTATTTACTAACTACTATGTAAATCCACAGGAATTAGAGACACTTAGGGGTAGATGTACTAAAGTGTTGCGGCTGTCGCAATAGTCCCAAACAAGTCGGAAGTCTTGGGTGAAATGTACTAAACATGCACAATGCTGTTAGCGACTTTTTAGGGAATGCTTTGCGGTTCAACCTTAGATGAATATGTAATTATGAGCATTCCTGCCAATAGTACTTAAAGAAATGAAAGAAGTTATTTACAAACCTCTAACTAAGATCATGCAACAGTCTCTTGAGACAGGGGTGGTCCTGACAGACTGGAGAATTGCAAACATAATACCGATCCACAAAAAGGGAGACAAAACCGAACCAGGTAACTACAGACCAATAAGCCTGACTTCTATTATATGTAAACTTATGGAAACTATAATAAGATACAAAATGAAAAATTACCTATATGGTAACAGTATCCTGGGAGACAGCATGGTTTTAGGAAAGGGAGATCGTGTCTAACTAACCTGCTTGATTTTTCTGAGGATGCATCATCAACAATGGATAACTGCAAAGCATATGACATGGTTTATGACAAAGTCCCACGTAAAAGATTAATCCTCAAACTGAACGCGGTAGGGATTCAAGGAAATGCATGCATATGGATTAGGGAGTGGTTAACATGTAGAAAACAGAAAGTACTGATTAGAGGAGAAACTTCAGAATGGAGCGAGGTAACCAGTGGAGTACCACAGGGATCAGTATTAGGTCCTCTGCTCTTCCTAATCTACATTAATGATTTAGATTCTAATATAGTAAGCAAACTTGTTAAATTTGCAGACGACACAAAATGGCAAACACCATTGCAGCAGTAAAGGTCATTCAAAATAATCTAGACAGCATTCAGAACTGGGCAGACACCTGGCAAATGACATTTAATATAAAAAAGTGTAAGGTACTGCACGCAGGCAATACAAATGTCCATTATAAATACCATATGGGAGACACTGAAATTGAAGAAGGAATCTATGAAAAAGACCTAGGAGTTTATGTTGATTCAGAAATGTCTTCATCTAGACAATGTGGGGAAGCTATAAAAAAGGCCAACAAGATGCTCGGATATATTGTGAAAAGTGTTGACTTTAAATCAAGGGAACTAATGTTAAAGCTTTACAATGCATTAGTAAGACCTCACCTAGAATATTGTGTTCAGTTCCGGTCACCTCGTTACAAAAAGGATATTGCTGCTCTAGAAAGAGTGCAAAGAAGAGCAACCAGAAGTATCCCGTGTTTAAAAGGCATGTCGTATGCAGACAGGCTAAAAGAATTGAATCTATTCAGTCCTGAACAAAGAAGACTATGCAGTGATCTGATTCAAACATTCAAAATTCTAAAATGTATTGACAATGTCGACCCAGGGGACTTTTTCGACCTGAAAAAAGAAACAAGGACCAGGGGTCACAAATGGAGATTAGATAAAGGAGCATTCAGAACAGAAAATAGAGCCACTTTTTTACACAGAGTATTGTGAGGATCTGGAACCAACTCCCTAGTAATGTTGTTGAAGCTGACACCCTGGGATCCTTCAAGAAGCTGCTTGGGATCAATAAGCTACTAACAACCAATCAAGCAAGATGGGCCAAATGGCTTCCTCTCATTTGTAAACTTTCTTATGTTCTTATGTTCTTACTTAGTTACAATAGAGTATGTTAGGAATATATTTGTGGAGATGGTTGGGTCGGGTCGGGCCTGGTATGCAAATATTACAAAGGTCTCGGGCTGGGTTGAAATTTTGTTTGGTCAGTTCGGGTTCGTTTTAAATTTAGGCCCAAGCAGACCTCTACAACACAGTCACATCCAAAGAGCCATAGAAATGTTCTAAAGAAAAACTAAAGATTGCTCAGAACTGACCTGCAGCAACATGCACAGGAAGAGGACCATCCGGACAGGTGGAACTGACCGGCCTGCAAAAGAACATTGAGAACATCTTCTCTCCAGAACAACTAGAAGGTGTTCGGGGCTTCACTGACACCACAAGACTTAAAGATGATTCTCAACCAGGTAAGTTACAAACGACACAAACCACTTAATTGCTTTTATAAAGTTTATTTCATAATTATGTAACATACAATACAATAAAATACAATACAATTGTACAATTTATTAGGGATGAGCACCAATATGAATATTTTGATATGATAACGATAATTTCTATATCGCGATATTGTGGGAGTCAAGAAAAAATTCACGTGTGCTCACAGAGACATCGTTTTTATTGTAAATACTGCTAAAAATCCAAATGCAGTATAATCAAGTTTATTTTATATTGATATACAACAAACCCTATACACACCAATCATGGTCAGCCTCATAGGCAAACACCACTCACTAAAGTATTATTAACTATTGTATACGCTACTTGCAAAGTGACGTCACATTTCAGGATACCGGTATCTCAATTTCAGGCAAAACAGCGGTTTATTTGAAATCCTGTTGTTTACATCTTTTCCTTTGCTTATTGAATGGCTTTAAAATATATATTTTTTACTTGTTTGTTCCATTTGAGAGAAAAAGGATGAGTTGTAGTTCGTGCCAACGACGAGAAGGAAACTGCAGTGACCACTGCTGTCCCGTTATGCTCAGCTTCAACATGGTACAATTCAACAGTAAGTTTTCATTAATTTCCCATGCATGAAGAGACAAGAAACATTTGGCTGAAAAATATTCCAAGAGATAAATTCACAGTAACGAAACACACTAAAGTAATATTTTGCGAAGTGTTATTTCTAATTATTTGGATTCCTGGCTGGTTTTTTTTGCAAATCAAAGACCAGAATGCCGTTTTTCAATTGAATACCAGGGGGCAGGTTTATTTACAGGGATACATCAAAAGAAACATTCATTAAGAAAATAAAAATCTAACCCACTCTTCAGGGTACTATCTCCTTGTGTCCCTAACTAATATTATTGTGTGGCTAAGCCAGACAATAAGAAAACATACAAACAAAAAGAAAGAAACAAAAACAGATGGACTTTCCTTCTTTAGGTCTGAGCTCTGCCTGTAAATAATTGTTTTTTTTTTTGTTTTGTTTGTGTTTTGGTGGTGTTTGGCAGGGATGAGGTTAATTCCTGTCCCTGCCAAAAACATGTGAGAATGTTGCTGCTCCTTAATAGAATAATTGGTACTGATTGGGAGCAGCCACATTCAATAAAAGGAGAGCCCAGGAGAGAGGGGTTGGTGAGTTTTTGAATCTGTGTTGTGCTGTATTTGTATATTTCTTCTGTGTTCAGTGAAGCCGAATGCCCAGCCTGACAATGTTTTTGTTAAACATTTATTTTGGCCCTTGTGCCCGTTTGTTTGTGTTATTTTTGTTTATTAGTGCGCTTTAACACTTAAACTGCAGCTTCCCTGTGTCTGTGTCTCTTTCCCTGCTGGTAACACCTATGCCCACAGCGCTATCCCGTCATGGGGTCTCGTGACCTCAATGTACAGGTCTGTATCTTCTCTGGATAACTACACGGTAAGCTGCGTTTTAAAAAGTCCATCTAATTACTTTTAGTGTTCTGGTGTTATTCTTTGTTAATTACTTCTCTTCTTTTCCAAAGGATCTTCACTGTCTCTGGCACCTCTCAGGCTATTGTTGTTACTGCAGGGAAGTGTTCCAGTTCTCTCATTCCACCCTCAGAGTACCTCTGCTTGTGAAAGCTGGAATCGCAGTTTTGTTTTATAGTAGTTAATAAAACACTCTCCACAAGTACTTTTTGCTGTGTTGTATCCTTAAATAACTCTTGCTGGTTTGTTTTTCACAGTGTAATGATATTCTATCCAGCTGTACTCTTCTTCTTAAGCCTGTCCTTCGGTTTGATGGTTTACAGTCTTTGTGTTCCAAACTGCTATCACTTGTCTTCTCTGATGTAGGTACACACATAAAAGCGCTCCCTCAACTTTCTTTTCACAGACGCAGCAGGTACTTTTGTCCAGCTGGTCCAACGGGTTATGTGTACTCACGGTCCTGTGTAGACTTCAGAGTCCTGGCACTTCCCATGCGCGTGGACACTCCGTGGTGTCTTCTGAAACTGCTCCCGCACTGTTGTTAATCTTCCAGTGAAGCACAGCAGCTATTTTTAGTCTTTAGAAAATAACTTGATAAAAGAAAAAGCGAAAACGGGTCTCCTACACACAGTTGCGCACGCTTGTCCTTCAGTCATGGCTACACAGTTTGTTTACTTTTTGTCCATTTTTTTATTTTTTTTTTCTACTCCCCTTGTGGAAGTCTGGAACCAACTCCCCAGTAATGTTGTTGAAGCTGACACCCTGGGATCATTCAAGAAGCTGCTTCATGAGATTCTGGGATCAATAAGCTACTAACAACCAAAGGAGCAAGATGGGCCGAATGGCCTCCTCTTGTTTTTGTAAGTTTTTTTTTTTTTTTTTTTTGTGTTTTTATGTTCACTACCAGTTCCTGGTTTTATATGTCCCAGAATTCCTGCTGTTCCTGTCATGTTATGCAATACTGGGTATTGTAGTTAAGTGGGTTCATATAAATCTCACTACATACTCAATTTTCCATAAAAAAATATACTGTCACTAACCCCCTTCTTAATTCCTGCAAACCCACATTATATACAGACGTGCTCAAATTTGTTGGTACCCTTACAGCTCATTGAAATAATGCTTCATTCCTCCTGAAAAGTGATGAAATTAAAAGCTATTTTATCATGTATACTTGCAGGCCTTTGGTATGTCATAGAATAAAGCAAAGAAGCTGTGAAAAGAGATGAATTATTGCTTATTCTACAAAGATATTCTAAAATGGCCTGGACACATTTGTTGGTACCCCTTAGAAAAGATAATAAATAATTGGATTATAGTGATATTTCAAACTAATTAGTTTCTTTAATTAGTATCACACATGTCTCCAATCTTGTAATCAGTTATTCAGCCTATTTAAATGGAGAAAAGTAGTCACTGTGCTGTTTGGTATCATTGTGTGCACCACACTGAACATGGACCAAAGAAAGCAAAGGAGAGAGTTGTCTGAGGAGATCAGAAAGAAAATAATAGACAAGCATGGTAAAGGTAAAGGCTACAAGACCATCTCCAAGCAGCTTGATGTTCCTGTGACAACAGTTGCAAATATTAAGAAGTTTAAGGTCCATGGAACTGTAGCCAACCTCCCTGGGCGTGGCCGCAAGAGGAAAATTGACCCCAGATTGAACAGAAGGATAGTGCGAATGGTAGAAAAAGAACCAAGGATAACTGCCAAAGAGATACAAGCTGAACTCCAAGGTGAAGGTACGTCAGTTTCTGATCGCACCACCCGTCGCTTTTTGAGCGAAAGTGGGCTCCATGGAAGAAGACCCAGGAGGACTCCACTTTTGTCAGAAAAACATAAAAAAGCCAGACTGGAATTTGCTAAAATGCATACTGACAAGCCACAATCCTTCTGGGAGAATGTCCTTTGGACAGATGAGTCAAAACTGGAGCTTTTTGGCAAGTCACATCAGCTCTATGTTCACAGACGAAAAAATGAAGCTTTCAAAGAAAAGAACACCATACCTACAGTGAAACATGGAGGAGGCTCGGTTATGTTTTGGGGCTGCTTTGCTGCGCCTGGCACAGTGTGCCTTGAATCTGTGCAGGGCACAATGAAATCTCAAGACTATCAAGGCATTCTGGAGCGAAACGTGGGCCAAACTACCTGTTAACAGGTGCAGAAGTCTCATTGAGAGCTACAGAAAACGTTTGATTGCAGTGATTGCCTCTAAAGGTTGTGCAACAAAATATTAGGTTAGCAGTCCCATCATTTTTGTCCATGCCATTTTCATTTGTTTTATTATTTACAATATTATGTTGAATAAAAAATCAAAAGCAAAGTCTGATGTCTATTAAATATGGAATAAACAATGGTGGATGCCAATTACTTTTGTCAGTTTCAAGTTATTTCAGAGAAAATTGTGCAGTCTTCGTTTTTTGTGGAGGGGTACCAACAAATTTGAGCACGTCTGTGTATATATATATATATATATATATATATATATATATATATATATATATATATATATATATATATATATATATAAATAAAAATTAGGGGTGTTCCCGAATACTATTTCGTATTAGGATATGCACGAATATTGGTCTTCCTAATCTTAATAATGGCTGAATAGTGTCTTTCATTTTTACGAATATTAGGCAGTATTCATTGCAAAAATGTTTTGAAATCAATTAGAATTGGTCTCTCATTTCAACCACGCCTCTCTACTGCGGTCTGTGACACTGGCAGCCAATCGGTGTGGGGAAGAAGGGTACAGAGTCAGTGCTTCAGTTCATTCAATTCGAGAGGGCTGTATAGGGAAAAGTGGAATTGTGCTTACATTTGAAAAACATTTTTTTGGAGGGGGTAGGAATTTTTAGGTTTTTTTTAAATGTTGTGAAAATATAATTTTTAAATTTTTGTAAACAGCTTAGCAAGACACCATTGTCTTTGTGTATCGTGCACAGTTGCAGCACTAGGCTCCAGTTAGGAGCTACACTGCAGGCTGTGTGAAAGAGGAACATCGCTGTTTCACTGAGGGTTGGGATTTATTTAATTTTAAAAAAACATTTTTGTTTGCTTGTTTAATACAGTTATGGCAGCTCTGTGACTGCCTGTATTCAGAGCTTGCAGTCACTCCATGTGGTATTGCTTTAACATAGTGTGGCTCGCAGTGCTGTTTTTTCCACTCCGCAATCACAATTATTTATATTTATTAAAAAAGGAAATGTTTCTCTGCTTTTCCTACGCTTGCCTCAGTAAATTCATTGCAGTTTTTTTTTAATTATTAGTATTAAATTGTTTTGATCGCTACGTTTTGATTGCTATGTTTCACTAGCTGTCTGATTTGTGAGAAGACAAATAAGTTAAACTAATAATTTCACGATGTTCTAGACTGTGGTTCTTTTAGTGGGGTATAATAAATAGTCTTGAATACATTGTAATCATTTGAAAAAAAAACACTAGTTTTAGCACAAGATTTGATACTTATGATACAGATTCATAAAAAAAGTTAAGAGAAGGCAAATGTCTATCTAGGGTGGGTCCTTCAGTGCTAACAGCTCTATATCCACCCTCTTATCCTGTTCCTCGCCAAAAGCTGCTAAAAAGTGTTAAAAAGTACACCTCCTCCCTGTATCACAAACACCAAGTGTCCCTGTCCCAGTTGGAAATAATCAGCAGCAAACAGTCACACTCACTGGTATCAAACAGCAGCAGACCCTTCCTGATAAGCAGCATTGCTCCATCAATGATGAGCTAGATGTAGTGAGTGCCACTCTCATTTCCATAAGTTCTACTCATGCTGCTAGTGGCACTGGTAGTTCAATAAGCACAACACTGTGCAACACTGACCTCAAGCCCCAGTCTTGTTGGGACTGTCAAAACATTTGTACACCGGTCTTGCAAAATTATAACCAGGCTGCATGAGGTCCAGGAGGAGCTAGCTCTTCCTGTACACTGTCCTGTACACTTCACTCCTACCTGGCAGAGTGAAGATGAACCACTATCAGGAGATCCTGTGGCAACTTACTGAGCTAGGAAGGCACAATCCTGGCCTGCACTGGCACGTGTGGCATTTAAGTGTTTGACCTGTCCGCTGACAAGCGTGTCTTCAGAGAGGATTTTCAGTACAGCTGTGGATGTTGTTTCACCACATCGATCAAGGTTGTATCCCGCTCATGTGCAGGAGCTTGTCTTTACAAAGCTCAACTTGCATAAATTTAAGAACTAGTAACATACAGTTTACTGGGCAGTAGACACACATGTAACATGTGTTAAATAGCTGGTGCATTAAAGGTCACATTGTGGTGAGGGGTTCTCGCTGGCTGGCTGGCCAGGCAAGTTAGCTTCTTAGAGTATATCAGACAAACAGCTAACAGGGGAACTGCATCTGCAAGGGTATTGTGTCAGTGTGGTGCAGTCTCTACTCTGTGTCAATTAGAGCATTATGTCTCATTTCATGACTGTTCAATTTAAAATAGCACAAAATAAAAATGTTTTGCATTATCGTTCATTCCTCTTTATTGTTGTTACTGTGTGTATTGTAAAAGATTGGACCCACTCGGGTTCGTTGCCCCTTTAAGAATACGACCCAGCACACAGAAATGGCGTTTTCAAGCGCTGTCGCGCTATTATTTTAATAAACACAAAAATAAAACAAAATACAAACAAACACCTGACTCCGTTTGGAGCACTTACTGACCAGGTATTTCCCTGACTAACTTGCAGGACGGCTAAGCCGTTTACCTGCCACAAACCACAATCTTAAACACACAGGTTTCACAGCACTTACACTCTCTGACTGCTCGGAAGCACAGCACCTCATTTGCCTCCTTCTACTCAGCAGCCCCAAGCAAACTGCCTGCTCGTATTTTATACCCTGCACCTGGTTCTACTTTAATAATAAAACAATTAAACAATTAAATTAAACAATAAAACAATTAGCAAACTAAATGAAACAATAAATCAATACAATCAAACAATTAACCTCGCAGGGAGGTTTTAACCCCCTCCCTGCTGTCTCTCACAACCCGCTATCTTAAACATCCCCCCCCTTGTCTTTACAAGACACAGGCCATGAGATGGCCACCTCCTCCCCTAAAACACAACCACCCACCCTCGAGTCCACAAATGTCAATTTTCGCCCTCTTCCACGGGCGAACTCAAGGGTGGATCGGTCCACGTCCCGGCTCCGCCAGGTAGGGACCGCGCACTGGCGACGAGGGATCCCACCGGTTTGTCAGGGGCGACCGGAACGACAACCGGGGCACTGGAGGCTGCAGCAGCGGGCAGAGGTCTGCAGCTGGGACCCAGTGCAGCGACGTCCGGTCAGCAAGGGGGAGCGTAAGCGACGTCTGGGAGCAGCGAGCGGAGCAGGGGACCAGGTGGAGAACTGTGCCCAATTCTGCCGACTCCTGGGCTCCAGGTCTAGTGATGGGAGGTCCAGGCTAACCGACAGGGTGTCCAGGAGCAAGGGGTGAGGGACTGGACGCAGCAATGCCGGACTGGACCGTAGGGGTGGTGGTCAGGGCTGTGGTGGAGGTATGCTTTTCACCTCCTCCCTGGGCTCCGGAAGCAGCGGCTCCTCCCCTCTGGGCTCTGGCAGCGGTGGCTCTTCCCCTCTGGGCTCTGGCAGCGGCGGCTCCTCCCCTCTGGGCTCCGGCAGCGGCGGCTCCTCCCCTCTGGGCTCCGGCAGCGACGGCTCCTCCCCTCTGGGCTCCGGCAGCGGCGGCTCCTCCCCTCTGGGCTCCGGCCGCGAAACAATAAATCAATACAATCAAACAATTAACCAAAAGGTGCAAACCCGCTATCTTACAGTGTATATATATATATATATATATATATATATATATATATATATATATATATATATATATATATAGTGAATTTTGCTTGCACGCATGCAGAGATATTGGTTTGCACGTGGGAACAATACTTTTGTGGAAATGATTGCACATAAAGACAATTTCTACAGGTCACAAGCCTTAAAAATCCCAAATAGAGAGTATCTATTTTCATTATTGTTCCATTTAAAATGGCACAAACGATAAAAAAATCACCTTTCTGCATTATCTTTCTTTCATTACACTCTGTTGTTAGTGGTTCTTGTGGTTCCATTGCTTATGGGCAGGGCTCTGCATTTTCGGTTTTTATTTTTGATGACGTAATGTCCCTTTAAGTTTGTTTTGAGCCGACATCGTTTCTTAATTAAACTCTTGTAGAAGTGTTGATTGTAAAGCAAGATCGCTTTTGTTGGGGGGGTGGGGGGGTCACTTTTATTTTTAAAAGGCAAGTCTTTTTTAAATCAAACTGAAAACAAAAAGCCAGCAAAGTTAAATTGCTTTAATCCCCATTTTGAAATCCTATTGACTCGTTCCAAAAATGATTTCACCTGTTATGCAAGTTTTCTCTTAATTATGTTTTGTGAATCTCTTGGTGGTTATCAGTGAATCATACAGGGCATGTCATTCAAAAGGAGAAGAAAAAAACAAAAAAAAAACACAACAAAAGCGATCTTGTTTTCCAGGAGTTTAATTAAGAAACGATGTCGACTCAAAACAAACTTAAAGGGACATTATGTCATAAGCGGTTATTCTGGTTTAGGTCTTTTAACCAGTTTAGCATGATTAGTTACATTTTTGCTGTACACTTCCAACTTCATTGTTGCACTTTCTAGAATGCATTTTTTATTTTATTTTTTATGTTAAGGTTTAGGGTACGTATGCTGCATGTTTGCCTATGTCTGGGGACGGGACTGCTACATTACCAAAGCGTTGTATGGTGGTCCTTGTCAAAAACTGAAACCTGGGAAACGTGTATAGCCTGTGACATTCACAGTGGACATACAGTAGTCTATTATTCAAATAGCTATCCTTAAGAAAAGATAATTCCATAATAAAAAAGGTATCAATATTGCAAACCAGTATCCAAATTTGACAAATGTATACATATCAATCATTGACTAATGTTTGGAACCTTTTGAATAATATGCCAGAACAACACTGACATTACCTTATATTCGTATAAACTGAGTATGTGAATATACTATAGGCTACCGGATTAGAAATGAAACAGAATAATATGATTGTAGGATTTATGTGTTTCCATTTAAGACGAAGGAAAGACGATCTAAATATGATCAAATAAGAGGGAAATTATAAGTGCATATGGTGTATGGTGGTACGCCAATACAGCAGTAAAAATGTCAGCGCCCTGGATGAAAGGAACATATTCTTCCAATCTGCTTTTGAAACACTCAATGCAGTTTACGAGTAATGAGTTTTTGTACACCCCTAATTCATATTTCATTATCAATATTTTGTGATGAGGCTGCAGCCGTGGTGATGGTGTGACATTTTTCAATGCGTGGAACTTATGATTGACCAATCAGAGAGCAGCCATTCCTTCTGCCGTATTACAACTGGGATTTAATATACTGTATGTTGTCAAATCAGAACACAGTGGATATCACTTCATGACGCAAGGACATGCTCGGCTACAAAAATCGAGCACTAAGAATCTATCCCATAATTTAATGTTATTTACAGGTAAAATATTGTTACTGTCTTCCATTTTGGAAGACTTTTGGTAATAAGGGGTTTTGTTTATAAAAGGGCTGTATTGTTTTTATATGCATATGAATGGGAAAATGAAAGGTTACTGTGGCTTTAAGCATACTTATCAATTTAATATAGGAAACTTTACTTTATAGAAAGCAGCTGGCAAATATTAGATTACTGCGTAGTATAATGTAATATGAAGGGCTCAGCATTAAACACCAAATGATTTACTTTGTGGCTTTTATTCCAGTGGATATGTCCCAAAGCGTTGCAGGCTTTTAAAGATGTCTGAGGCTTCAAACACTTTAAGTCATTGCATCATTCAGAACCATAAATTGATAGCATATTGCAATGGCGGGGAAAACAGATTTCTGTTCTTTACCATTTTTGCAATAGTGTATGTCAAGTGACCAAAGTTTTAATTGTTTTACACTGGTAGTTTTGTTGTACACTGTTTTAGTTGCACTAATTCTTGTATTTTTTATACTGTGTGTTTTATTTATTTGTATACCCAAAGTGAGGCCCCAATAAGAGGTTAAATCTATGGGGGACTGTGACAGAAATATGAGTTTTGGTTGTAAATCTCTCTCCCAACCTGTGAGGGCACTAAGCAGCGAAAAGGGAAGTCTTTGGACTGGCTGGCCTGACAGTTCTTTCCCTGGGCCGGGAAGTCGGTCAGTCTGGAAGAAGGCAAGACTCCATTGCAGGAACGTATTGACCCAGAAGGGAAACGACGTAGCAGCTGCAGACAGTAGAGACAGCTGCACTCGTTTACCAAGGGGTCATGCGTGATAGCATAAAAGGGGACGGAGAATCGCAATCTACTCCTTCGCTTGGTTTTGAAAGAGAGCGAAACTGGAAGGACCAGGAGAAATCCAAAAAGAATAAAAAGGATTCATGAATGTTTTTTGTTTGTTGTTGCTGTTAGTAATTGTCTTTTGTTTGTGAATCACTAGACGGCTAAAACATATCCGGAGCTGTCGCCTTGGGCCAGCACCACCCGGAACAACACCACACCAGTCACTGTATAATTCTTATCACCCACCACGAGCACTACTGCATGCACCCGGACTGGTGACTGTGTACTGTATTATTGTGGGGCGGATAACATGTATTATTACTTGGTCTGCAAACCATTTATTATTGCTTCATTCCGAGCTTTACACATTGGTGTGTGTTGCCGGAGGATTATTGTTTGGTCACCAGACCGGGAGACCCCTTTTCCAAACCGGATTGCAGTTTCCTTTTGTGTGATTATTTCTGCACTGCATCACCTCTGCACCTGTTTCTAATCAGCAGCCACTTTGCCACAGGGACATGTATCAAGTGTTTGCGACGGCATTAAGGTTATACCGCCGAGTTTACGCCAGCCTTACAATTGTCCCGTATGTATCATGACACTTTTGGCAAGTTAAGGCTGTATTGGCACAGCCGTGCAATGCACTCTGTGGGATTGAACTATACTTTTTACTTACCTGAATACTTACCGTGTGGAGATTAAATTATAGTATCCCTTTGAAAACTATTGTTATTTTAGGGGATATAAGTTTTCTTCTTATTGACATTTCTTTTGTATAAAAACTGTGTTTTGTTGACTTTTTGTTGTTTGACATAATAAAGAACAACCATTTTACTCACCTGTCTGTGTGGTTCCTGTGTGCTCCTGGGGGGGGGGGGTCCAAACAACCTGGGGGGTATAGAAGAGAAGGTTATTATAAAAAATATACTTCCCGGTAAAGTCACCCAAACAAACCCCTGACACATACAACCTAGTTTATTGCAATGTGTCTCTTGACATGAACAGATAGTTAAGGTGTGTTGCAGTTGCCTTGTTAACATACTAGCATTTTGTGTATCATGGTTTATATAAATAGCAGTACAGTTCTCATGTTGTGTCTTTTCTTCCTAACACCAATATGTAGGCCTAACAACAACTTTCTGTGGCCTTGGTTGCCAATATTACCCTGAATATATCTTCCCTGGAGCGTAGTTATTATCCTTTGCTAATATAACGGCCTGCAAAAAATCCAATCACATCAACCACAGCAGTAATAGAGAAAGCTACTCCGCAATTAGAATAAAGAGGGAATTTGGTAACTTAATAGTTGTGGCATTAAAATAAGATGTCAGTGAAGTATACTTTATTGTATGCCAATGTTATGAATAAGTAATTATGGTGTTACTATTAAAAAATCTAAATATGTGACATATTGTATGCATTTCACATGTCTAACATAGAAAATCATAGATTGCAGACAGTGTATTATAAATAGAATTTGGGTCAGAATATGTTCTCAGACAACATGTTATATTAAGGTAAATTTATTTAATTTAATCTTAATTAAGAGGACTATTTGCAAAACAAGTTATAACATTTTGCAACGAGTCATTAAGTTTTTAAATAGGGGAAAATCTATTTAATTTCACTTGCTTTTTGCGTTTGGTTTCAATTAAAAACAAGGAGCTTTTTTTAACATTATCAATGAAACAGAATCATAGTCTCAAGTTACGAGAGGAAAAACAAAAGTAATCTTGATTCACAATCAACACTTTTCCAAGAGTTTAATTAAGAAACGGCTCAATCTAACTTTAAAGGGACATCATGTGATCAAAAATAAAAAATGAAAACGAAGAGCCTTAATAATCTTAATTATGGTACTCTAAAGAAGTCCTGTACACTTTGTCAAATAAGCTGTAAGTATGGATCTAATAACACATGCTTTCTATTGGCTGAAACACTACATAGTTTATGTTACTACTGAAGATCTTTCAGCCAACTACAGTCACTTCAAAACAGTGACATCACTTAACGGGACAGGAGCAAGGGCTGCTTGAAGGAAGAACCTCAGGAGTTGAAATGGAAGTAAAGTGTTTGTGACTAGAAAAGAGGACAGGGTCTCACCTTGGCTTACGGAGAGCCACTTTCACAAAGCTTTCCTGAGATCTCCCCAGCTTGCAAGGGTCATCTTTGCTGCCGGACTTCCAAGCTGACTGGAATGCAGGAAAAAGAAAAAAATAAATAACCATGCAAATTCCCCCATCTCTCAGAGAGCCACATCCGGGGTCGGGGCCGTGTGGTTGGGCTCTGAGGGTCGGAAACTGCTATAGTGACCAGAGGAAAAGAAAAATGGAAGAGAGGATAGTTTTGGATGGGGATACCTCTGGCTCGCGGAGAACCTTCATCACAGAGAACGAGGCCAGTGCGACCAGGCCTCTAAGGTTGGGAAGTGAGCTTCACTTGTCCCTGGAGGGAGACCGTTGCAGAGGTGGAACAGTATAGTGAAGGGAGGATAGAGGAAAGGAAAAAGCAAGACAGAGAATAAGGGTGTGAATTGGGGTTTAAATAAGGAAATTGACAGACATTTTGGCCCGACAGAACAGGGGGTATGAGCCCTAACTCCTGCCCCTGAACCACACATAAAGATTACAATGAATAGAAAATGGACTAAATAAAGGTTGGTCATGAAAGGAAAACAAATATAGCTGTTTTTTTTTAAGTCTGTATTTTGAAAACAAAATACAAAAATGGCATCATCAAAAATTATTTTGGCCACAATTATTCACAAATATAAGGTTAACAACATAAAGAAAAGTGCAAAAATAAGTAAATAGACCACCCTGTTAAAGTACTATTGTTAAATATATTTAGATTTCATTATTGCTGTTGCTCTTTAAAATGCACTTAGAATAGCATACTAGAGTATCTAATTAGAAATGGACATGTCTTATTTCAGTTTACATTTGATTTTTTTTAACATAATGCTTGTGTTAACATAATAGTTTGTTTGTGCTCTAAATGGCAAAACAATTGCCAAAATGTTTGAAAGGTCTCAGATGGTAAGATCAGTGATGTTTAAATGATTCCATAAAAGTGCCTTTCCTGCACTGTATGCAAAGGAAAGCATGATTCACATGAAACCCTTTTTTAGATGTTATTGGACACCCACACTGCATTATATCCAAGACAAGTTTCTCATTCAGATTGTCAAAGGGTATGTCACAAAGTTGGCAGTTGTGGATACATGCCTCTTGTTAAGTGTTGCAACTCTTTGCTCCAGTGATGTAAACCTGACACTGCTTTCTGAAGTGCAATGAAAGAAAGGAGATCATTGTTAGAGAGAGCAGCTGACTTCCTATAAATATGAGCCTGTAACACCTTGTGGAGCAGCCAGGTGCAAGTGATCTAACTTTCAACTTCATACAATACTAAATACAAAGCGATTGCATAGGCTTTTCCATAGTCTGAGAAATTCATAGTTACTCATGTACAGTAATATGCCAGAGATCTAAAGTATGCGGATTTAACACGAGAACGACCACATTTATAGGCATACCTAGAACAGCCATGAGTGGCAAATTTGACCGGAGTATTAAAAACAACATAAATATTATAATGCAAGGACAAACAATTGAATATAAGTCATAGTTTTATTCAGGATTGTCATATAAAGCATCTACACAACTGAAACATTGTAAATAAACGGACATTTGAACAAACGTTTACAAAGTCTAAGTGCTGGCACAAATCACACAGTTCCTGCGCTTTTCAACATGTGCAGTGCACTTACCGCAGACTGTCTTTGAGCATTTGGCACAGCTATCAACAGTCTTGTTGCTATTACATTTTGCAATCTGACATTGTCATCTCTTGCGGCTGGCTGCTGGTCTATTGTAATATGCTGTCCCAGTTTGTAGCAGAGAATGCCACTGTCAATGAAGCGGGTCCAAATTTAAGATGCCAGGGCAAATGTATAATTTTGAAGTCGGACGCTTCTGGTTTGCTTCAGATCAAAACGCAGAAATCACAAAATTTCACAAAAGTGATTCCATGGCATTGTCTCTGAAAAAAAGAAACTCCCCACTTACTGGACCACAAACTGTAGTGACAGGCTTCTGGCACCAAATGCTCGACGGGCATACACTAGTGCAATGAAAGATTCTGATTCCTCCAAGGGCATTGACCAGGAATCATCTTGTAGTTGTTGGTGGGCTTCTGCTTCAGTGCAATGTTGTATGTGGTGAAGCGTATGCATGTCAATAAATAGGCGAAAGCACTCAATACGCTTTCATCAATGTTGTGTTTTGTATATGCCATGGGCCCTGGAACTTCCCTCAAAATATTATGTTCACCCCTTCTACCTGCAGCTTCAACACCAGGATTTATAGTGTTCCAAACAGTGCCATCATTACCAGCCTTGAGTGCTGGCGCTACTGCTGGAGAAGCGGCTGCCTCAGGTGAAGTAGCGGCTGGATCAGGTGGAGGGGCTGATGCAGGTGAAGTGGCTGGAATCCTTGCAGGGGCTGCCACAGGATTGCTTCTTCTCCCATAGGATCTCCTGCACTCTCTTCACGCACTCGGTCCTGACACTATGCTGGCATCCTCCTCACTGTCACTGCTGCTGGAGGATTCATCTTCACAAATACAGTCTGCTTGAGATTTATTAACGCTAGAATGACCAAGGTGGTCATTTTGACCATTTTTTGAATTTAAATTTAAATTGTGGTGTGTGTGTTTAAGATACAGAGCTGTGCTTTCTTTATTTTTCCTAAACATATGTATACTAATTACCCTGACAAAGAAAGAATCGTGTAGCTGCAAAAATTATAGAGATAAAATAGCATCATACCTATTCCAACCAGGAGCTGTCAAATTGGCCGCTACATATAAAACATAATAAAAAAATAAATTAAAAAAAAACTATGGACATAATGTAGTTATTTTATTTAACATCATCATGTAATCAAAGAAACTACAAAATGATATCGCAAAAGCCTACCGGAAGCCATAATAGTAGTACAGTATTTTAGATTTAGAAATATGACATTTAAAAATGTGTTTCTGTTTTTCGTTAAGTATAAAGCTGTATGTAATTCAATATGTTAACATAACAATATTCAGCAGGTTTCATTCGACAATGAAGCAAAATTGTATAATTCTATAGGGTAATGCCAAACTTTTGGCCACAGCTATACAGTATATACCAAGGTCTTCTTTTCCAAGATTTCAGCAGACAAGATTACTTTTTCCATCGTGAAAACTTTTGCTGCTTTTGGCCAAATAATTGTAATATATAGATATAGGGCTAAGCGGTGGTAATTTGGCCAGAACTGTGGGACGAAAAGTCAGATGACTGCGCATGATGTCTCCCAAAGCGTCATGCCCTATTTACTAACGAATTAGAAGCAAAAATACCAATTAGAAAAATTCTAATTTGCATACAAATTATGGGCAGCAACAGGTCTGAAGTTGTGCACGGTATTTATTCTATTGACAACAGGTGAAGGAGCTTACTTACTGGTGGCGAATACAAATATGAGAAAGATAAAGAGAGAGAGCGGTAGAAGAAGATAACCAAACAAAAAAAATGTATTGCATATGAGGGAAAATCCTCGGAGTCAGTCCAAGCATCTAGTTTTCGAAATGTTAAATTTGGTGAAGAAGAGCTGAAAATATTGACAATGCAGGTTATGAAGAATTATGCCACACTATTTGACCATGCCTCGGCAAAAATACCAGCGACAGAGGAAAGCGATATGGATAGGCATTTTAACACCGATAAATGCGCTTGGGGTCAACGAACTTAATGTAGAAACAATTAACCCTTAGCGGTCCATTTATTCAGCACGTCTCAGGCGCGTCAGGTCCAATTTATTTTCACACGCACAGTTTATTTTAGACGTGCTGTTTAAAAGTCTCTGCATATCAACAGGACACTCAGTACTGCATCTCCAGTCCCGCCTCACCCCTTGTTCACTATATTTTTCACATACCTCTTCATAGTCTTGCATACCGATAAATCATCTCCTGATCACTCGTTTTATCACCAAACTCAATTGATTACTATAACATCTCAAAAAGCTCTGCAAATGTCTGTGCTATTCTTTGAATGCTGGATGCAGAAGCAGCTATCTTGTTTGTTTATGTCTGTGTTATCTCTGTGGTGCTGGGGCTATGTGTATTGCTCAGATCTGCCCCTTTTTATTTTATTTTTCTTTCAGCTTCTCTCGGCTCCTATCAGTCTCACTCAGCCATTGAATGGTTTTATCGGCTTTTTCCAGAGAAAAAACGACTAGAGACCTGTGCTTTATGTCTTTTTGATGATGTCGAACAGGGTCCGACGTCGGACCGGAAAGGGAAAATTGTAATGTCGGACCTGGTCCGACATAGGACCGCAAAGGGTTAGAAAACACTTTTGGGAATATGTTTTGGCTTCAGTAAAACCCCAGCTGTATAAAGAGGTACCAGAATTTGAACTCAATTCAACTGTTTGACACAAGATTCATCAAGATTCATAAGGTTGTTGTTCCTGCCTTCAGCACCAGAGGGAGATGGGTTGCTGTTCCCACCTCCGCCACCAGAGGGAGATGGGCTATTGTTCCTGCCTCTGCCATCAGAGGGAGCCGGGCCGCTGTTCCCATCTCCGCCACCAGAGGGGGTGGAACCGTTGCCATCCCGAGAGCCAGAGGAGGTGGAGCCATTGCCATCCTGAAAGCAGAGGGGGTGGAACTGTTGCCGTCCTGAGAGCCAGTGGGGGTAGAACTGTTGCCGTCCCGAGAGCTAGCAAATGAGGAGCAGGAACTGCCTCTGCCTCTACCACCACCCCACAAGCCAGCTTGTCGCAATGAGTAACAAATATCTTTTTGAAAGATAATTTCAAAGCAGAAACAGGAAATATTAGCTGTTAAGGATTAAAGACTGGGAGAAGGTTATTACAAAAATGATGCTGTTCTGATTCTAGTTAGTTAAAGTGAACACAACTAGAAAATAAATCTTTCAGAAGAACATGCTCCTTTTTTTCCAGTCCAAGAAAAATATACTGTGGTTGCTTGGTTTCTTGAACCTACTAGGGAATACCAATGTGCATCAGCTGCTCCATCTTAAAAGTCAGGCGCTCTGTCGTGGCATGCCCACCAGCCTATAACAGATCTGTAGCCAGCCAAACCTGGCTGACGTTCTCTAAATAAGCACAGAGCTGGAAAACTCACCTCACACAGAGCGTCTGGCTATTCTGGCAAGTATGTATGCATCTAAAGAGCCAGTAATGGGACACAGCCTGCCAGACTTGGTACCAGTATATAATAATAATACTGTTTTGGGGTTTTTTTAATTCCAAAAAATTGATCTTTCAAGAAACTGCGGTTAGTGGCATTGAGGCACATGAAATTAATAAATCATGAAAGGATTTGCAGTTGTATTATAAAACAAGCGTCAGGATATCTAGTATCGAATAATATTTTCACAGTTGTTGGAGTGGATATTTTTCTTACCAGGTCTCTATTTGGAATCTATTTCGCATTAATTTAAAACCAACAAGTACGCAGCCCAAATTTCCCATCCTAAAGATGCATTTACAAAGATGCATTTACTCATATAAGAAAACTGTGTATGGAGGCAGCTTGCAGCCATCTGCTGTCACGCAGAGCATCACAGTTATGCACTACTTCTCATTTCCAGTTGTGATTACTCCCACAGGTTTTTCTCCCTTTTTGTCAACTATTGCTTGACAAGTAGAAAAATACAGGGGTCGGATTAGAACTAAGCCTAATAACGAAATGCTGAAATTGTAAACGCTTCTCTTCGACTTCCTCAGGAAGCTAATGACGCTTTGTGACAGGGAGGACCCTGTCGCTGGTACAGTTGCACTGCTGTTGTGGCAAACAGGATGGCTTGCCCAGAGCTGAGCTGATCTGGAGGTCCTGATTGGCTATGGGGCGTGTCCGGGGATTCTATGCCTGTTTAAGAACACAGCAGCGTCAGTTCGAGGCTACTGCACCACGGCCATAGCTACACAGCCGTGCGCTGAGCAAAAGCTTGCTTTGTTTACATCGAGGAGGAGAGTGTCCGCCTCGCAGAATAACTACTACAGAACCCTTCAACTGCCAGTCAGTCACGTTGCTGTTTGTGTACTTGGGCTGTCCCATCTTTTGTTGGCGATTTTAATACAAGCATCACTATACTGTACTCTAATTTAAGACGTAGGTCCATTTTTGAGAAGAAAAATTGGTTTATAACGGTATATAATCTTAAATGTCTCCTGTCTGTCACCAACTCACTTAAGTGTGCCTGAGCTGCCTCTCTCTGCTCTGTCCTAATTCTCCTCGACCTCTCTGCTGCCTTTGACACTGTTGATCACTCTATTCTACTATCATCTCTTGCTGACCTGGGGATCTCTGGCACTGCTCTGGCCTGGTTCTCCTCCTACCTCTCCAACCGCACTTACCAGGTAACCTGGCGTGGAGCAACCTCCACACCTCACCCACTCTTAACTGGAGTCCCCCAAGGGTCAGTCTTGGGTCCTCTCCTGTTCTCTCTCTACACCCGCTCCCTGGGCCTCCTCATCGCATCCTATGGTTTCTCATACCATTTCTATGCTGATGATGCTCAGATTTTCCTCTCCTTCCCCACCTCTGACTCCACCATCTCCTCCCGTATCTCTACCTGTCTGTCTGCTATTTCCTCCTGGATGCACTCGCATCACCTCAAACTCAACCTCTCTAAATCTGACCTTTTCTTTCCCTCTTCCTCCCCCTCCTCTGATCTCTCTATCTCTGTTCCTCTGGAATCTACCACACTCTCTCCCTCTTCCTCCGCTAAGAACCTTGGAGTCACCCTGGACCCCTGCCTCTCTTATTCCCAGCACATCTCCACTCTGGCACGCACTTGCCGATTCTTCCTGAGCAACATCCGAAGAATCCGACCCTTCCTCACCAACTATGCTACCCAGCTCCTGGTCCAGGCCCTGGTACTCTCCCGCCTGGACTACTGCAACTCCCTCCTGGCTGGCCTCCCTGCGTCCGCCACCCGTCCGCTCCAGCTCATCCAGAACTCTGCTGCCCGCCTGGTGTTCTCTCTGCCTCGCTTTGCCCACGCTACTCCACTACTCCACTCACTCCACTGGCTCCCGATCACCGCTCTTGTACTAGCCTACAGATGCCTTGACCAGACTGCACCCAGCTACCTCCAGACACTCATCTCTCCCTACACCCCCACTCGACCTCTCCGCTCCGCCTGCACTAGAAGACTAGCTCTACCTCCGCTACGCTCCCCTGCCTCCCGAGCCCGCTCCTTCTCCACCCTTGCTCCGCAGTGGTGGAACGACCTTCCTACAGATGTCAGGACTGCCCAGTCCCTGACCACATTCCGGCGCCTCCTTAAGACTCACCTCTTCAAACAGCACCTGTAGAACTCCTCTGTTTGTATCCTGGGACACTATCACCCTTCATGTAAATGTGCTTTATTTTGCTCTTATCTGCCCCCTATTTTACTGCATTTAATCCTGTACTTCAGAATACTGTAATCTGCCAAGTGTTTAACCTGTAGTACTTTGTATTTAATCATATCCTGATGTAACTATCACTATTATCTGCTGTATTATTGAATTGTGGTTTGTCACACTTGAACAAAAATTATTGTATTTCTTGCTCTTATTGTATTACTTGTATTGTAACACTTGAATGTATTTGTATTTGCTTGCAATTGTAAGTCGCCCTGGATAAGGGCGTCTGCTAAGAAATAAATAATAATAATAATAATAATAATAATAATAATAATAATAATAATAATAATAATAATAATAATAAATACTTTCTTTTCCAAATATTGTTCTTGGACAGCTGTAAACCGACTTGACGCATATTAGTCTTTTTAAAGGTGATCTGCCCCCTTCAATCCTGCCTCCCCAGTCATGCACTGTTTTTAGATTTTGCCCAAGCCATGTTATAGTGCTATTATTTGAGCCGATTTCTTCTTTTTCTGCAATGGAATATGGAAATTATGGAATGCCCCCTCACTGAAACCTTTGTTTCAGAGTTAGGGTTGATATGACCATTTCTTGGCTTTTGAAGGAATAGCATAATATGTTTTGATTGCTACTGCAAAGCCCCTTTCTGTAACATATACATTTACTAACATTAGACAAGTACAGAGTCAGAGACCTTGTTTTACTTCCTCTCCCAGGACATGTTTTCTACGATTTATGTTTAAATAGTTGCACTTCAATTACCCATGACTGCAATAATATATACTGTCCTACGCTCAAATACTTGTCAGCCAGAGATGATAAAGCTTATTCTCGTCATAGAGCAACACTTTTTACAGATGTGCTTGCAATGTGCATAGATTTAGGCTACTACTATATTTTGAAAAAAAGGTTCAGGATACAAATCTAGTATCGTGTATATTTTGTATAATGCATTTCAGCAGTACAGTCTACAATGCAAATCAACCTGGTTAAAAAAATGGTTAGCCAGTGCTTATCACAAGTTTTGAACACAATGTCTTGTGGTTGCTGTTTTTCATTGGTTGGTGAGTCATCTGTATCAGATCTGTGTATGTATTGGAGTCTAGAGCAGTCATTGTTTTCTTTGCCTTGAGTTCACTAACCATTTGACATAGAGGCATAATCTACTGTGATACAGCCAGCATTGGATACATTACAAGAAGATGTGTTATAGACTTCCCTGCTCTCCCCATAGCCTTCATTTTAGGATTATTATAAATACTTTCACACATTTGAGGCAAATCTTTTTGTGTTGTGTATGATTTACATTAAATTATCATAATCAAAGTCATCTCTCTGCCATTCACCTGGATTCCAAACCCTGTTATCCTGCATTAACATGACACAGTTTGGATCAAAATACAACTGCTGTTTATACTATTCAAAAACATAAATACTCTCTATTTTGCATTAAGGACAACCCTCATAACTTGAGCTAATTAGAAATTAATTTGACAAACAGATTTTGCAGAGGTTTTTAGCTGAGAGGCTATTGAGCATGGAGATTATGAAAGCAGAGCATTTACAAAAAGCAGGTAATCTAGTAATCTACATTTTTTTTCTGATATACAATATTTCCATCAAAGACTATTTTGAAAAGGTGTATTATTGACTTTTATTATGGACAATATGAAAAGGGAAAGCTGTAGAACTTGATGCCAAATTCCATACCCTTCGCTCTAGTCTTGAACAGCCAGCTCGTTGTGTGAGGTGAAAAAGTGCCTGTAAGAAATCTTAATGTTTCCCTCTGGGGCCATCTGAAGAAACAATGCTCTGCTGTGATATTGTGTGGTTTTGTTCAAGCTTTCTAAATTCTAAACTAAAACACTGTTTCATGGGCAAAGCCAAATTCTTATCGATGCTGTTCTTTGTATTTCACAGTTCAAAGCACTGGCAATTGGTTCCAGGCAATGTTTCTGTTTGGTTTTCTGTCGATGATAAGGTCTACTAGACCATGTAACATGTTTATACAGTAATGTCTGATGGCATTTTTTACGTGTTCTACAGCAACACTGATACAATGTGGCCCTCTAGATGTATTCATGGAACCTGATGAATGCTGTACGTTTATTGATAAATTCGATTTAAGTGATTTTCAAAGCATGTTCTACCTAACAAGAAACGTTTCTGTCTTCTGTATACTAATTTAAGTCACCCAAGCCAATAAAAATGTTCTTTAAAACATAAAAGAAATGTTTTTGTAGGACATTCAAACTCATTTCAGTGACCAGCTGGATAAATGTATGCCTGACACTGATGCTTTCAGTTGCAACTAATTAATATCGTTAATATCTAATTAATACACTGACATTGAATTCTGGGCTTCATCTGGTTGGAGCGCCATCCCACAGTCTTAGAGTTTAAAATGAGCTAATGCAGCTGGGTGGATGTCTCACTCCAGCCGGACACCATCTGCACTTGCTTTATTGACCCTTGATGTGGCTGCCGCCTCTACTTTTGGGTACTTTTATGAAACAATTTATGTTGTTCAGCTTGTATAATCACTTTGTAAACTGCTTTGTTAATAGGTAATAACATGCAGTACAGAGTTGATGAGGGTCTGAGAGTAAATTAAATGGATTATTCGTAGTTGTTATAGCTCCTGGTACAACCCTAACCCTTCTGAGCTAACTGCAGTCTTTTATGTTAACCTTTCTAGCAAGTGAAGCATTAAACATTGTGATTGGCCTACCACAGATCCCAGTTTGTGAGAAGATGAGTTACAAAACAGGAAATTAACCTTAACTACCAAACTCAAAATACTATAAACACACACACACACTATTTACAGCATGTCTTCACCCTGTCACAATGTGATATTCTTACAAACTAACTATCTCACATATGTGTTTGATAAATGACGAGAGAAAGTAATTTTATGATTTAAACAAAACCCTAAAGAATAAAGTGTGCTAACAAAACTACTGCTTTTTCAATTGTGGATCAATTTTCTGAGGGCATTCTCCATTCTTCAGCACACATTTATGAGAGTATCAGAATATGTGGGTGCAGTTAAACAGCAACAAAAATAAAAAGGATGCAGAAGACACTTACAACATTTTAAAACATATGCAGTTTCATATACCTCTCAGAAATGACCTTTATGAGTTAAAAAAAAAAAAAGACTTCATAAACAATAATTCATTTTAATGTCAGTTTTGGCTTTTTGACAGCAAAAGTATGGTCTAAAACCATCCCATCAGGAACCAGATATTAAGCTATTTGTAGACTGTTAGGTAAAGAGCACTGGCTGTTCTTGGTTTAGTGATGGATTACCCAGTGCATTGCATTTTTTAAATGTTCCTCTTCTTGGTGAAGCTATATAATTCAGTTGTTAATTGGATTTCTGATCTATGGAAACTTAAATGTATAAATGTACTAATTCACATAAACATATTTCTAATTTATATTCAGGACTTTAGAAATAAACATTATTATTCAGGAAATGAATACCAGATGCAAGAAAGTTGTATGCGCACAACATCAGGAAATATTTATTATTTCCCAATAATATTCATGTTCTCGAATACATTTCTTACAATAATATTTTTACACACATCTTAAGAAGTCTGATATCATGAAGTGTACAGACTTAAGACTTAAACATCCCTACGGTGCTGAATTAAAATTTTAAAAAGAGGTAGATGTAAAAACAGATATTTTTTTTCCATTAAAAAGTTTCAGATTGAACTACATAAAAATTCCAATGGAAAAAATGTAAGAATCCTTATGTTTGCACCATCATACAATATTTAATTTGCCATGACTCAGGCGGAGACGACACACTGCCCCCTGTGGTACTCCCTCCACCACTCAGGAGGTCTACTTGGCGTTGACACCTTAGCCCATGAGTGGCCCAAAACGCTCCTCTACACATTCCTGCTGATACCGTTGCTCCCGGCCTTTCTAGAAAAGGTCCGGTTAGAGAAGGCGACAGTTCTCCTAGTGGCCCCCAGGTGGCCCAGGGGAATCTGGTTCTCAATCCTGTGCCAGCTCTTACTAGGCCAGTCCTGGGAGATCCCGCTTCACCTGGATCTCCTCAGTCAGATGAGAGGCACTATCTGGCATCCATAACCATAACCCAATCCAAACCCGACCCGAGCCAGAGACCTTTTCATTTTTCTCATACCCGACCCGACCCGACCCGAATATCGCCATAGATAATATCAAACATGCTATTGAAATACAGAAAGCATATTTCAAGTCAAAACGCAAATTAAAAAGAAAACAAATACTCTCAGCGAAGCATCCAGTCAGATGAACATTTTACTTGGTAGTCTCAGATACAGACATACAGCATCATGTTTGGACAAACCTAGCTAAACAGCAAAGTTAACATTCAACATCAAATAGCGTACCAGAACTATGCGTTTTAAATATTTTAACGATAGCTTAGTGGTCATGCTTCTTTTTAAGTATTCCAGAATATTATCAGGTATTTTATAAAATCCCTCAAAAAAAAAAGAAAACAAACAAAAAAAAATCTTATAAATTGTCATGTAAAAAAAGAATAGAGTCAACAGTGGAAGGCTTAAGAGCAGTTCTCCGCTAGTCTATAGTCCTTCCAGCTACGCTGAAGTTCCTCTCGCTGCTGCTACTGCAAAGTATTCTTCTAGCCAGCCTTGCCAATTTAGGGTACACAACACTACGTTCCTTCCACCAGCCCAACAGATCCCGCTCGTTTTCCATCGTAATCGGCCTCTGTTGTATACTGCTGCACTTCATCATTTGTGTCCTCTTCTTCATGTACATTCTCCCATTCAGCAGTCAGTCAGTGCTTTTTTGGCAGCTGTGGGTACATCGTCAACCACTATCGCAGGGTCTTCTCCTTTAAAGTTGTCGATAAGTCGGAGCTGATTAAACTTAGGCCAGAGAAATGTTGCCATTGCCTGACAATTGATTGCATTGGAGTATCTGAAAAAAGTGGCCTACACTGTCGTTAAAAGTTTCTCAAACCACAGAATAACCAGGTTCAATGTAGGATACTGGTCTCCCTCAAGTTCTCTCTGAGCTTCTTAAAATGGTCGAAGGAAATCAACCAAAAACTGCAGCACATCCGGGGCGATGTTTTCCAGCCTGAAGTTTTCTTCACGCTGTTCCAGTTTCTCGTGCAGCTCATGATAAATCTCCTGAATTGTATTCAGTGTCAGATACACAGTGCTGCACCTTGTTTCTACCATTGGATTAACAGTTTTAGACAACTGTGCTGCAAGGCCAGACTGTTTAACATATTTTACCAAGGATTTGGCATGACATAGTCTCTCCAACATCTGGAGCTTCGGAAGCTAATTTCGTGGGATCAAGTGCATGTTGAATGACTGTGTTATATATTTGGTCCTGACAATTCAGGCGTTGATATGGTCTTAGAGCAAGTACTATGTTAGCGCCCTGATCTGTCACCCAGACTAATTTATTTAAATTTGCTGGGTTGACTCCAAAAGTATTCACTAGCAGCTTTAAAATCTCACGCCTGATGTTTTCACAATTTTTGACGTCCTCCAGTGGAAACATTGCTGTTGTTAAAACTCTGGCATTGAGTTTAAAATCTGGTGTGATATAATGACAAGTCATGGATATATAATGGATTTTACGGTAATCATCTGTCCACATGTCATTTGTCATTCCTACACTCACATCCTTCAGTATATCACTAATCTTAGAAATTAGTTGTCTTTTTTCTTCTGCAACATCTCAACACCTCCTTGAAATTGTTCATGGATTCGGTAGCACACTACCTGCGGATACTTGACCGTACATAGCACCCACATTGATAAGCTCTTGTGCTAGCTCGACAAAACCACTAGAGATGGTTTGGAAGGGTCGAATATTCTTGCAACAGAGACACGCATTTGTCTATAATTCCTTGTGAGCGGGTATGTTTTTTTCGGTCTGTACAAACGAAGTTATGTACGACTGACTTGGCCCTGCTGCAGGGCGAGTACATCCTTTTTCAGTGTGCCGCTGCAAGATGAATTTTCCGTCTTTTTTGCTGTCTTATTTAAGTAGAAGTTTGCAAGATTTGCACTGTACAAATCCACTTGAACTTGAACTTGAACTATCGTGGAAAACAGAAGATTTACCCTTTCCAGCAACAGAAACATTCTCCAGTTAACTTTCTTTTTAAATCAACAGCCTCCATACTTAATAATGTACAATCACTTTTTGGCTGTATTTGTTTACAGCATAAACACGAGAACGCAAAGACGCCTCTCACTTCACGCTTTACGCTTTGCTCACATGGGAAGTAATTTTAGGAGGCATTTGCATTTGCAAGAAGAAAAAAACATTCGCTAAAATGTAATAATGCATTTATTTATAAAACACTGAGCCGGCCCGGTTTGACCCAAGACTGAGTGCTTGACACAGAATATACACCCGACCCGACCCGAACCCGAACCTGACACATAGTCAGGTCCCATCGGGTTCGGTTGACCTCCCTCAGCAAAAGTGACCCTTGCAAGCCATGGAGACCTCTGGACTTCTCCTGCTATCCTATTTTGTTTCCACTTGGGGGAAGCAAATGCCGCTTCCCAGCCTTGGAGGCTGGTCGGTCTGGCCTCACCTCAGCAAGGGTGGCTCTCCGCGAGCTAAGGGGAGTCCCAAGCACTATTCTTCCACTTGAACTCCTGTGATTCTTCCTTCATGCATGCCTTGCTCCTGTCTCTTGAATCAAAATAGAAAATACATGTTTTTTCTGTTGTTTTTATGCTCCTAACGCAGTTTTTGTGTAGTTCCAACCTCTTCCTTTTCTCAGAAAAAGTTGGACTGATTTGTGGAAATGGTAACTTCAGTCCCATCCCAAAGGGTTAAACATCCCTACAAAATTGATAGCATTAGATGTAATCTACCCCTAAGTGGTCAATTTCATCAACCTATACCTCACCAGGGTAAGCAACAGATGCAGTTTTTACAACAGTAGGAAATCACCATGGGTTGCATCAACCACCTATCCATAGTTATCCCGAGATGACCTCTTCAATAAGTGGTTATATGATTAGCCGAAGCCACAGGCAACTCTTAGTGATTTTTGACCTTTAAATGGTAAATTACTAAAACATGTTGTGACTTGCATAAACGAGTCTTTCCTTGCAACATAACATTAAGATGGAATACACACAGCTTTCAAAAATGTTCTAGTGTTAGTAAAAGCCACATAATGGAGTACTGAGGAATTTCCTTTGATGTTTTCCAGGTTGCATTTACTTTTCAGTGCTGGGTCTCTTTAATTACCTTGGCAGAAGGAAGAAGACAATCATATTTATGGAACAGTTCTACAACTTTAATCTCCCTTTAAAAAACAGATTCACATAATCTTAAATTATTTCTATCACATTTTACCTGTGCAATTATATGCATGCATCAAATGATAGCTAAAGTGATATTCTGAAAGACTAATACATTCCTGTGAAATCAGTCTAATTCTGCACTGTAGAGAAGAACAAAAATTAAGTGTCTCTCCATAACTTTTGAATAGCCACAAATGCACAATTAATTTTGTAATGAGTTCAAGAGCCAACAATTACAAAGAAATTGAAAAGGAAATTACCCTATACAGCACTTTTTCGCCCACTTGTTTAATTAAAAAGGTGATATCCTTGAAAGGCTGATGACAGCTGTATGAAAACAGACTTTCAAATGCCACTCCACATGCTGTGACAAGACTTCTCTCATACAGTGAAGTAAACCCTCCTATAGAGCAACATGCACACCTGAAACCAGAAAGAAGAAAGGCTTATTATTTCTTTGCGGCCTGACCCAACCTTATAAATCCAACACTCTGATAATCTTACTGTTTACATTTAGCCCCCAGTTCTTTGGCAAGTCTCCGCCGCTGAGCCCAGACGAGGACCCCTGGCTTGCAAGGTCATGGTTGTTTTCTTTCCCTAGCATGTAAAGTGAGTGGCACTGCTTGCTGGATTGTCTAAGAATTGCACAGTTTAGCATGAGACCCTCTAAGAACGCTGGGTAGGCTGCAACAATGGCTACCTTTTTTCCAAGTTAATTGGCAGCCAGATAGCCGGGTAGGTGTAAAGCAATGACTTGGCAGAATAAACAATCTTGACATTTCTAAGGTTTCTCTCTAACTGAGAGTGCAGTCTGCTTCTTGTTGTTTTTTACAGATGTGTGGGAGAGCATGAGAACCGAGGCACACTTTTTTGCAACATAAACAATATACAGATAAGAGTTTATTGCAAACCAGAGCTAAAAATACTTACAATTATATCCTGTGCTGTTAACCCTAAAGTTACCAGGAAGAGTCAAATCATTTGATACTTCAGCACTAGAAGTACACCCAGGCCTAAAGAGTAACTTGGTACAGGCATCCATCTGTCACAGTTATCATAACTAAAGTTTTCATCTTGCTTAGATTTCAGACATAACATCATGGTAATGTTTTAGATATATAGGCGTACATTTTCAAACGTGACTAAGGGCTTTAGACGGGTGTCACTCAGGTTTTTTTACGTTTGGACTGGAGTCTGGTGTAAGAGCGATTTTCTAAAGCATCACATTTTTGCACCTTGTGCAGTTTGGCGTCTGTTGGCTTCTATTTTTTTTAATGTATGCAGGGGATTTTCAGTGTATGTACACGTCTAAATTTAGCAGTTTAGACGTCAAAAGTTACACTTGCTTCAAGTCAGTGTAACTAGCACCTGAATAAAACATGAATAGTTGCCTCCAAGTAGGTACAATGGCAGATTTATTACTAGAAGTGGTTGCCATATGAGCTGAACGAAGAAGATATAGGTCAGATAGTGAAATGATTTACAATCACCGGCTGGCATTTTACCAGAAGTCGTCAGATGTTTCCGTCTCAACAAGCAAGCAATTTCAGATTTGTGTGAAGAGTTAGCATCAGATTTGGAGAGCCCCACGAGACGGAGCCATGCTGTTCCTCTTGTGGTGAAGCTTACCACTGCCCTAAGATTTTATGCCTCAGGAGGTTTTCAGAGGCTGATCAGGGATATCTGTGGCATAAGTCAGTCTTCCATCTCCAAAATAGTGACCAAGGTCACTGATGCAGGTAAATATATCTGTTTTCCTGCAACGCCACAGCAACTACACAAAAAGAAGCAACAATTTTTGACATTACACGGTTTCCAAATATCGTGGGTGCTATAGATTGCACACATATTGCATTACGTGCCCCAGTCTTAAACGGTAATGCTTATAAATTGGCTGCTAGCTGTCTCATAGGTAAATAACCATGTGTGTTTCCTTCTTCCTCTTTAATGTATAAGGAAAGTTAGTAAATTGTGTTTATTTAAACACACTTGTGACAGTGGATATCCATTAAAACCATGACTCATGACTCCTGTTACAAATCCTTCAACTCCTGCTCATCACAGCTATAATAACGCGCACCGATCAACCCGATCTGTGATAGAGGCGACCTTTGGCATTGAGATGCAAGATTGTGACATTGGAGATAGACAGAAAGACAATGAAACTTTGGATCAGGCGCCTCAAGTAAATGCTAGGGGGACAATTTGTGTGCCAATTTTTTTTGTTTTTAATAAATAGTATATCAATGCGTAAATTGACTTAGGCTCTCATTTCATTCAAAATGAGTGCTGATGATATTGTTTACATTGGGGAACAATAGATTAAAGTTACAGATTGAAAACAATAATATTTGTGCTGGTAAATAAACTCAATCCTTTTAATACCAGAACTGTCTCCTCACTCACGTCTTCGCTCCAAATTAGCAACACAATGATACTATACTGATAAACAAGTTGAGACATTTAAAATGAAAGTCTTTTATTTTTTGTTATTGAAGTATACATAAAATATATAAATGGTGTATAACGGACATACACACATTGTTTACATTTTCCTCTGTGAGAAAAATTACCTTCTAGTTTCAGTAACTCATAGCCTACACATTCAGCCTAGGTTCAGGCCATTTTCATTCACTAGACTAAACCTAGCTATATAACTATATAACTAAACCTAGCTATATAGTGTTGCAATCCTATCAGACAATAATGTAGAAACCTAGGGAAGCGTATTGAAGCCTTAGCTACAGTTTTGATTTATTTTGTTGTCCAATAACTGCAACTAAGCAATTCTAACCCTGTTCTTGAAATGCTCTTTGCAATGTAAACAAACTGGACTATCAACATCTGTCTTCTATATTGCAGTTTCCCCTTTCATGTATAGCAGGAGGGGAGATCTCACTTTGATATTTAAAATGTCTCTCTGTTTATGTCCTCTCCCCACGTAATGACTATGTTGTTTTGTATAAACTGTAGATTTCGGTTTGCCCTTTTTGTTATGTCTGAGGTGAGGGCTTTTATCTTTAGTACTAAAAGAAACGCTCCCATAAAACAGGGATGTCACAATTGCATCCCTCCAGAGACAGCTCAAGTTTGTAACAGCAGTTAGCCATGTGAGATTTAATATTTATTTGAGCAAATGTGTGTTGTCTAACGTGTGTGCAACTTAAACTTATCCATGTATAGCACAAATGCAACTTACAAATTACACTCAAGGTGCGATCTTTCTGTCAATGAGGGGTTTGGCGCATATGGAGGAGTGAGACTTTTTGACTTTTAACTTTTTGGGAGAGAGAGCTAATAATGTTTTTAACCACTATTAAAACCAGCCCTGGTGTCTTGCCTTTTCTGCACTGCCGCTGGAAACCCAACACACAGTCGCTACATTGTTGTCAGAAGTGGAGGCGAGGCAGGTACCCTGACACGCATTTGGAAGCTGGCAGGGGAGAGTGTAGAAATGCAAAACTAGACTAGGCCAAATAATTGGCATAGGCAAAACTAGATTAGCCCACCATCGATATTGAAGCTTTGGACAAAACTAGACTCACCCGGGCTAACCCTGAAATTCAGCAAAAACTGTTGAAAAAAACGGGTTTCGCCCGGTAGTCTTTTTCAAGTTCTGGGCCAATCTAGATTTCGCCAGACTGGAAGCGGACGAGTGCTGAAAAACAGTGGTAACTTCGGGATTCCCCCAGAAGCCCTTGGCGAAACTAGATTTGCCCGGGCAAAACTAGACTCACCAGACCACCGGGTTTCACCCTTAACATGTCTCTTTGAGGGGTATGTACAAAAACATGGACTGCTAGAAATGATCCACATGGATCAGGGCTGTCAATTTGAAGCAGACCTCATTCAGCAACTCTGTACCCTTCTTGGCATAAAGCAGACTCGAACCAAAGCATACCACCCCCAAGGGGATGGACTAGTGGAATGATTTAATCGTACACTAAAAGATCAGTTGGCGAAAACTTTATACCAGAAAGGAACTGAATGGGATGAACACCTAGGACAGGTTCAACTTGCTTATAACACCAGCGTACACACTAACACAGGTTACACACCCTTATTCCTTGTTCATGGCAGAGAAGCTAAATTGCCTGTCAACTTCTTTTTGGCTGCCCCTAAATCACCATCAGTTGCCACTCCCGGTACACCAGCAGCATACATTACAAGTCTGAAACGCAAACTCTCTGAAGCTTTTCGCTCCACTCAACAAGAAGCTGAATATCAAAAGGCTCGTCAAAAACACTACTACGACCAGAAGGTACAACATGTTCCTTACCAGCCCAGCAACCTGGTTTGGATAAATGATCCAGTTCACGAACGACACAAACTGGCTGCAAGATGGAAGGGACCATTCAAAGTTATCCGTTGCATTCCTAGCCAAGATCATCACCATGGGGTCACCTATGAAGTGTCTGATCCACATAATCCACAGAAACCCAGTAAGGTTGTACACTACAATCATCTCAAACCATATATCGCCAAACCTGACAGTTCTTTGACTCCAGGTCCCAGACCACTGGACCTGCCTCACCAAAACACAGCTCTTTATTCCTCCACCTAGTCTGTTTTCAATTCTTTCCATGCTTTATCCGAGAGAACTGACGTTCCTGTTGCACCAACTCCACATGTGCCTTCAACACCGGTTACTGAAAATCCAGGTCCAGATGAACTTCCAGCTGCTTTCATAACTGACCCCAGACCACCTGTGCCTCCATCCCTGGTAACAGCCGACCCAGTCTCACCACAGCCTTCTGACGAGTTCACCAATACCACTGTTCCAGAACCAGGTAGTCCAGTTCCAGCAAGAGACAACATTGAACTACCAGTTGACCAAGCTGAAGATGGGTATTTCTGCAGGACCCAGGAGTGTCACATCTGCATATACCACAAAAAGTGGCAGGACTGTTAAACCACCTCAGTACTTCAAAGAATCTGAACTGTTCAAGAAGTAGTTTGTTTAAAAAACAAACAAACAAACAAAAAATGAATTGCTTGATAACTTGTTATTTGTGTATGTATTCTATGTTTTGCTGAAACAAGGATGTTTTTGCTACAGGGAGGGAAAGATGTAGGATTAAACACAGCAGAATTAAAACATACATATACAGACGTGCTCAAATTTGTTGGTACCCCTCCACAAAAAACGAAGAATGCACAATTTTCTTTGAAATAACTTGAAACTGACAAAAGTAATTGGCATCCACCATTGTTTATTCCATATTTAATAGAAATCAGACTTTGCTTTTGATTTTTTATTCAACATAATATTGTAAATATTAAAACAAATGAAAATGGCATGGACAAAAATGATGGGACTGCTAACCTAATATTTTGTTGCACAACCTTTAGAGGCAATCACTGCAATCAAACGTTTTCTGTAGCTCTCAATGAGACTTCTGCACCTGTTAACAGGTAGTTTGGTCCACTCTTCCTGAGCAAACTGCTCCAGCTGTCTCAGGTTTGATGGGTGCCTTCTCCAGACTGCAAGTTTCAGCTCTTTCCATAGATGTTCGATAGGATTCAGATCAGGACTCATAGAAGGCCACTTCAGAATAGTCCAATGTTTTGTTCTTATCCATTCTTGGGTGCTTTTAGCTGTGTGTTTTGGGTCATTATCCTTTTTTAAGATCGATGACCTGCGACTGAGACAGAGCTTTCTGACACTGGGCAGTACGTTTCGCTCCAGAATGCCTTGATAGTCTTGAGATTTCATTGTGCCCTGCACAGATTCAAGGCACCCTGTGCCAGGTGCAGCAAAGCAGCCCCAAAACATAACCGAGCCTCCTCCATGTTCAGCTTGTATCTCTTTGGCAGTTATCCTTGGTTCTTTTTCTACCATTCGCACTATCCTTCTGTTCAATCTAGGGTCGATTTTCCTCTTGCAGCCGCGCCCAGGGAGGTTGGCTACAGTTCCATGGACCTTAAACTTCTTAATAATATTTGCAACTGTTGTCACAGGAACATCAAGCTGCTTGGAGATGGTCTTGTAGCCTTTACCTTTACCATGCTTGTCTATTATTTTCTTTCTGATCTCCTCAGACAACTCTCTCCTTTGCTTTCTCTGGTCCATGTTCAGTGTGGTGCACACAATGATACCAAACAGCACAGTGACTACTTTTCTCCATTTAAATAGGCTGAATGACTGATTACAAGATTGGAAACATGTGTGATACTAATTAAATAAACTAATTAGTTTGAAATATCACTATAATCCAATTATTTATTATCTTTTCTAAGGGGTACCAACAAATGTGTCCAGGCCATTTTAGAATATCTTTGTAGAATAAGCAATAATTCATCTTTTTTCACAGGTTGTTTGCTTTATTCTATGAAATACCAAAGGCATGCAAGTATACATGATAAAATAGCTTTTAATTTCATCACTTTTCAGGAGGAATGAAGCATTATATCAATGAGCTGTAAGGGTACCAACAAATTTGAGCACGTCTGTACGTTGGGAATTAACAATGCAATATGCTTTAGTTTTAATACAGGAGCTATATATGATTTGTTTATTATTATAACTTGAGAAACATAAGCAGTATATTTCAATACATTTATGCTTTAATTCTGTGCATAGTATTTTGGCAGTTTAGAGACACAGTAGATTTCTGGTATAGACAGGAAGTCGGTGGAGAGAAAAAAAAGACAGCTCTCTAGCTCTCGTTGTGATAATGAGAGGTTAAAATAAATAGCCACGGGTTCGGCAGAAGCAGTTAAGTACAAGATAAACTTTTCATCTTCTTTACCGAAGCCCTGTCTAGATTAGGATATTGTGAGTGCTGTTTATATTGTTTACTAAATAGGAATACATACGTTGTAAGCGAATGAGAGAGAAAAACAAGTGGCCATCTTATGTTTCATTTCAGCCCTGCTAAACCTGTATAACTGCTGTAACAAAAATAGAAAAATAAACATACCTATTTGTGTGGTTAAACTGACATATATTGTTCTCTAATTATTGTTCCAATTGCCATGCTACAGAAGATTTAGTGGCAGCGGATGGAGAGGTGTTATCCCCTTTATTCCATGACCGAGCAGTAAATAATAAATAAATAAACAGCTGTGTTTCACATTGCCACCTGTGCGCTTTGAACTGGAAACAAAATAAAAAAGCCAACTCAAGCTACACAAGAGCATTTTAAAAAAAAAAAAAGTATATATATGTCACATAGTGAGTCCTGCTTTTAAACAATGGCAGAAGATACAGAAATTGCCCCACTGCCATTTAAAACTGTATTGTCCCCATGTTTTACTGGAGACAACAATGAAAGCTTCAGTCAGTGGATAAGAAGGTTTCAGTTCAGCCCTGCTAAACCTGTATAACTGCTGTAACCAAAATAGAAAAATAAACATACCTCATTGGTGGTTAAACAGACATATGTTGTTCTCTGATTATTATTCCAATCGCCACGCTACAATAATAACTAATTAATTAATTAATTAATTAATTTAGCTGACAGCTTTATCCGAGGCGACTGCCAGGATTAATCAACCATTACAATATTGTATTTAAAACAACTTTTCATGCAAAATGTAGCCCTGTGGAAAAATACATAGTTATTAACTTATGTTGGTAGACTTATTTGAAAAAATACAGTAACTTATATACATATCTGCTGTTTAAACATTGCTTCAATATGCCTTGTCGACACCTTGAGTTAACAAAACTTACCAACGGCAAGGTCCAATGCACCAGTGTCCACGACTCCCACGCCATCCAGATTCCGGTGGTCAAATGCTTTCATTATCTTCAATAGAAGTAAGCGGAGCGAGGTGTTGGTCCCCAGCCAGTCGCTCTGGATGCCTTACAGAGAGCACTTCTTCACTGACCCCCATATGTTATGCCATCTCTTCATTATATCATTAACATCCCAGGGACAGCCACCTAAAGCATTAATTTTTAATTGTATTTTTTGCCATATAGGTCGCTTGACAGCTGCAGATTGCGTTTTTGTATCATATAGTTTTGTTTCATTTTTCAAAACTTCAAGTGCATTTCCATGTGTCCGAAAACAGCCCTTCCTACACCTGTTCACCGTGCTTGCAATGTTTTCGGTAGTGCTATCGGTTGACTCCATTTAGTGGTTTGCAACAGCTACCGACAGCACCCAGGTAACATTTATAGTGTTGATGATGTCATCAAAAGGAGACAAATTTCGTCCTTGAACGATGATTTAACCATTCATAAAGTGCTCAGATCATTTTATGAATAGCAATATGGATGACTTTCGTTAGTTTTAAACAAAATTACTTTTATTACGACAGTTGGCAAGTACTTTTATGAATAGTAGTCTGACATGAATTTTAAACAGATTTGCTCTAATCTAGAATCTTTTTTTTAAATTCTTTTCTGTAATATCAGCAATGTTGGGGGCTCCCGAGTGGCGCATCCAGTAAAGGCGCTCCACGTGGAGTGCAGGATACGCTCTATAGTCCGGATATCGCGAGTTTGAGTCCAGGCTATTCCTTTGCTGACCGAGGACGGGAGCTTCAGTTGGCCGAGCGCCGCCCGGGGGGAGGGAGGGTTAGGTCTGCCAGGGTGTCCTCGGCTCACCACACACCAGCGACCCCTGTAGCCTGGCCGGGCGCCTGCGGGCTTGCCTGTAAGCTGCCCGAGAGCTGTGTTGTCCTCCGACGCTGTAGCTCTTGGGTGGCTGCATGGTGAGTCCACAGTGTGAAAAAAAACGGTCGGCTGACGGCACACTCTTCGGAGGACAGTGTGTGTTCGTCTTCGCCCCCACCGAGTCAGCGCAGGGGTGGTAGCGGTGAGCTGAGCCTAAAAATAATTGGCCATTCCAAATTGGGGAGAAAATAATAAATTTATAAATATATATATATATATATATATATATATATATATATATATATATATATATATATATATACTGTGTATATATATATATACTGTGTATATATATATATACAGCTCTGGAAAAAATTAAGAGACCACTGCAAAATTATCAGTTTCTCTGGTTTTACTATTTATAGGTATGTGTTTGGGTAAAATGAACATTTTTGTTTTATTCTATAAACTACTGACAACATTTCTCCCAAATTCCAAAAAAAAATATTGTCAGTTAGAGCATTTATTTGCAGAAAATGACAACTGGTCAAAATAACAAAAAAGATGCAGTGTTGTCAGACCTCGAATAATGCAAAGAAAATAAGTTCAGATTCATTTTTAAACAACACAATACTAATGTTTTAACTTAGGAAGAGTTCAGAAATCAATATTTGGTGGAATAACCCTGATTTTCAAGCACAGCTTTCATGCGTCATGGCATGCTCTCCACCAGTCTTTCACATTGATGTTGGGTGACTTTATGCCACTCCTGGTGCAAAAATTCAAGCAGCTCGGCTTTGTTTGATGGCTTGTGACCATCCATCTTCCTCTTGATCACATTCCAGAGGTTTTCAATGGGGTTCAGGTCTGGAGATTGGGCTGGCCATGACAGGGTCTTGATCTGGTGGTCCTCCATCCACACCTTGATTGACCTGGCTGTGTGGCATGGAGCATTGTCCTGCTGGAAAAACCAATCCTCAGAGTTGGGGAACATTGTCAGAGCAGAAGGAAGCAAGTTTTCTTCCAGGACAACCTTGTACTTGGCTTGATTCATGCGTCCTTCACAAAAACAAATCTGCCCGATTCCAGCCTTGCTGAAGCACCCCCAGATCATCACCGATCCTCCACCACATTTCACAGTGGGTGCGAGACACTGTGGGCCTCTCCAGGTCTCCGTCTAACCATTAGACGACCAGGTGTTGGGCAAAGCTGAAAATTGGACTCATCTGGGGGTGCTTCAGCAAGGCTGGAATCGGGCAGATTTGGCATGAATCAAGCCAAGTACAAGGTTGTCCTGAAAGAAAACTTGCTTCCTTCTGCTCTGACAATGTTCCCCAACTCTGAGGATTGGTTTTTCCAGCAGGACAATGCTCCATGCCACACAGCCAGGTCAATCAAGGTGTGGATGGAGGACCACCAGATCAAGACCCTGTCATGGCCAGCCCAATCTCCAGACCTGAACCCCATTGAAAACCTCTGGAATGTGATCAAGAGGAAGATGGATGGTCACAAGCCATCAAACAAAGCCGAGCTGCTTGAATTTTTGCGCCAGGAGTGGCATAAAGTCACCCAACATCAATGTGAAAGACTGGTGGAGAGCATGCCAAGACACACGAAAGCTGTGCCTGAAAATCAGGGTTATTCCACCAAATATTGATTTCTGAACTCTTCCTAAGTTAAAACATAAGTATTGTGTTGTTTAAAAATGAATCTGAACTTATTTTCTTTGCATTATTCGAGGTCTGACAACACTGCGTCTTTTTTGTTATTTTGACCAGTTGTCATTTTCTGCAAATAAATGCTCTAACTGACAATATTTTTATTTGGAATTTGGGAGAAATGTTGTCAGTAGTTTATAGAATAAAACAAAAATGTTCATTTTACCCAAACACATACCTATAAATAGTAAAACCAGAGAAACTGATAATTTTGCAGTGGTCTCTTAATTTTTTCCAGAGCTGTATATATATATCAGCAATGTAGTATAGTGAATCTAGCCCTACATTCTGTAACACTTTAAATTACAATGTTCAGTTGTTTATTTTAGGAGGTTTCCCCCAATACATAGCTGGTAGTCTCCCCACTCTGTTTTCAACACTGCCAGTTGAGTCTTGCAACACCACCAGGTGACACCTGCAGCTGTGCTTCACTGCATCCTTCTTCTGCTAGAAAATGTCTATGAAAACAAATATCAACTGCAAGGTTCACATACAGAATACAATTGCATGCACTTTTGTAGGTCTACATTTTGGATATCCTCTCACTTTAGCTTAATCAAACAGGTTTAACATCTGGAGGAAGTATTTACAGTGGGAAAGTCACGTCTGCTTCACTGTCCTTGTAGCTGACAAAAAAGTCACTAGATCTGACCTATTTTGAACTTCCATTAGCTGCATAGGTCTGAAATGTGCAGTTTTGAAAGAAAATCATGTTAAAGCAAAAATACATGTCACTCTATAAACATCCCCCCAGCCCTCAAATGATGATACATTTTGTCTATACGTAAACTCTAGTTGTTTTATGGTTGTTGTCTATATCCCCTTAATAAAGACTTTTTGAAATTTCAGCCTGTAATTTCTATTGTTCCTGCCTAAATAAATGCCAGCCCGAATAAAACATTAGTGATATATACAAATTAGGTAATACGTCAAAGTAAATATATTCTTGGGGCAGCAGTGTGGAGAAGTGGTTAGGGCTCTGGACTCTTGACTGAAGGGTCGTGGGTTCAATCCCAGGTGGCAGACACTGCTGCTGTACCCTTGAGCAAGGTACTTTACCTAGATTGCTCCAGTAAAAACCCAACTGTATAAATGGGTAATTGTATGTAAAAATAATGTGTAAAAAAAAATAATGTAATTGTATGTAAAAAAAAAAAGAAGAAATGGTACCTTGTAACAATTGTAAGTCACCCTGGATAAGGGCATCTGCTAAGAAATAAATAATAAATAATAATAATTTGCAGCAGGTTGAGATATAAACATGAAATTGTCTTTGAAATCTGGTTTAGCAGCTCTTAATTCCTCCATTTTTGCACCATTGTTAAAGCAAGCGCTGGAAAAAATGCATAACACTTTAGTTATAGCAGGACATCAGCAGGATGAACTGCCATTTCTATTACACTGTGTACGCTGTCTGGCCTCTATTAGGATTTGTCTACCCGATTGGATTTGCCATCACCCTGGTGTGGGATGTTCTCCTGGTATACCCTGAATGCCCTGGCCCCTTAATTACTTTGGAATTACTATATACAGTATGTGTGTGTTCTACTTCAGGGAACTAAGAGGAACAAATTGAAAGTTATAAAAGTCAAGACCTTATTTATATTCCTCTGCCTAAATCTTGCTATTGCAGGATTTGTTTCTAGCATGTGCAGCTGTTGGCAGAAAACAAAGTAATTATAAAGAAAATGCTGTGACCCTGGAGGATCAGATCTAGGTCTAATGTAGCTGCTCAATCAGCGACAGCTGTTAAAGTAGTCACAAGTTAAATGAGTTCTGGCAGCCTTGATTTGCCGAAGGATATACAGTGTGTGTGTGTTAAGTAACCCAAGATTTTTTTCTGCTCAGAGCGCACATGTTAAGTAACTCAAAGCAAGAATTCTTCCGCTCACTCTCAGCTGCTCAGGAGTGGAACTGAACAGGCTGTTAAGTGTGTTCTTTCACTGAGCTGCTCTGAGCAACTCAGTTAAGGCAGCTACACACCAGATGCAATGTGATTTTTCACTCGGGCAACAAAATACTTTTGCAGTGACATGACCATACACACCTGAAGCGACACAGATGCAATGTGACAATTTGGAAGACACTGATATTTTTATATGGGCTCAATTTCACTCCAAAACAAATATAAAACTGTTCAAAATTGCTATTGATAAGACTATGATCAAGACTGGTACAAATTTGTCTATGATGTGGAAATTATGAGTGTTTTCTCTGATGGTATTTCAACATGATTAAACAGAAAGATATGTGTTTTTGTCTGTGAGAAAACAATTACAAATGTTTTCTGCAATGAAAACATCTATTGTTTGTATTACATCTCTGTGGTGTAGTGGCATGCGGTCAAGGCTGGTCTGTGCTCGTGAATTAGTCTGGTCTGCGCCCTTGAATTAGTAAATTAGTAAACTTTTCTTCTCAAACAAAACACAGACCAAATAAAAGGTTTAAACCAGGGGTGAAATTCTCAACAAAAAAGTGCAGGCACCATACATGCCAACAGTCCCTATATGGTCGGGACAGTCCCGATTTCCGGGAAAATGTTCCACGTCCCAGTGCATAGGAAGAAAGTTCTGACATTTACACGTAGAAAAAATTCATTTATTCTGCACAGTAGAGTTAGTGAAAACCACACACTGTGCTCTTTATGCGGCTGACACATCTGCTGATCACTAACTTACTGGTATACAAAGGTAAGAACGCTTCATTGTGTCTATGTTTGCTGTCATGCTGGTCGTGTGGCGTTGAGTTGAGGGGATATGTGTATTATATGATAGTGTTTTTTTGCGTATGACCCCTTGTCACAAAGACGGCCGGAGTGGGTGGCGTCAGACCAGAAGCAGGGAGTAAACAGACAGAGACTTGGAGTTTGGTGGAGCTGAGCGAATGGTTTCGCTCAGCATTTAATAAAACAGCACAGAAAATAAAAGGTTTGAAACACAAAAACACAGGACACGGCACTACACGCCAAAATAAAAAGACAAACAAAACGGACTAGACAGTAAACAGACAGACAGACAAATGAAACACGGTGAGTGAGACAGTTCTTTCCTTATTATTATTCTTATTCTTCTTCTTCTTCTTATTATTATTATTATTATTCTTTTTACCTCCTTCTCCACACTCGTTCTCCACTCACCGAACACCTAACCCCGACTGCAAGAAATGTGCGTCTATATATACTATTGTGCTGGGATTCAATTACTAATTAATTATTCACTTTGAATCCCAGCACGTGAATTAATTCTGTGCAACCCCGTGCTCACATATTACATTTAACCAGCACGTGAAGTGATTTGTGCTCTCCTCGTGCCTAAATACAAATCTACACTTTTTAAATACACGTGAAACACAGACCCGTTTATATCCCGTGTACCAATCTATACACCAACATTAACATACGCACGCAACACACAAATGCACACAGGGACGGGGCACATTGCCACATATACCCCCCCTTGTGCGCAGCACACATGGCCTCAACGGCCACCTCCCCCCTTAAAAACCCAGCAGTCCAGAACAAAGTCTCGGGCTGGGAAGGGAGGCTTCCAGGGGCCCACAGGTGGCAATGTTGCCAGTAGCCAGGCTGCTACTGGCCATGCTGTCAGCAGACGTGCTGACAGCTCCCAGACTGACTCCTTCAGCAGGGGCAGTCCTGGCAGCGGAAAGGCTGCTTGGGGGATGGTCTCCTGACCTCCCCTCTTCTTCGTAGCCGGCAGCTCCCTCTTCCGGGGCTCCGGCCACAGTCTCTTCTGCAGCACAAGTGCTGCAGTGGGAGCAGGTCTCCGGACCTCCCCCACAATCTCCGGCAGCGAAACTGCTGCAGTGGGAGCAGGTCTCCGGACCTCCCCCACGATCTCCGGCAGCGAAACTGCTGCAGTGGGAGCAGGTCTCCGGACCTCCCCCACGATCTCCGGCAGCGAAACTGCTGCTGGGGTTGGTGGTCTCCAGACCTCCTCCCCCTTCTTCGTGGCCGACAGCTCCCCTTTCTGGGGCTCCGGCCACCGTACTCCCCGTGGTGGAAGTACGGGAAGCAGAGACAGCTCCTGCTGTTCTGCTTCTGGCGGTGGTGGAGGCAGAGGCAGCTCCTGCTCCTCTGCTCCTGGAAGTGGCAAAGGCAGCTCCTGCTCCTCTGCTCCTTCCGGTGGTGGTGGCAGAGGCAGAGGCAGCTCCGGGGGAAGTGATACCAGCAGGCATTCATCCTCTGCTGGTGGGGGAAGTGATACCAGCAGGCATTCATCCTCTGCTGGTGGGGGAAGTGATACCAGCAGGCATTCACCCTCTGCTGGTGGGGGAAGTGATACCAGCAGGCATTCACCCTCTGCTGGTGGACAGGGACCCAGCAGGCATTCACCCTCGGCTGGTGGACATGGCGGAGGCAGAGGCAGCTCCTGCTGCTCTGCTCCTGCCGGTGGAGGTGGCGGAGGCAGAGGCAGCTCCTGCTCCTCTGCTCCTGGCGGTGGTGGAGGCAGAGGCAGCTCCTGCTGCTCTGCTCCTAATGGAGGAAGTGGTGGAGGTGGCGGAGGCAGAGGCAGCTCCTGCTGCTCTGCTCCTGCCGGTGAAGGTGGCGGAGACAGAGACAGCTCCGGCTGCTCTGCTCCTGCCGGTGAAGGTGGGAGCAGCGTGTAGTCTCCTGACGACGGAGGTGGGAGCAGCGTGTAGTCTCCCCCTTTTTCAGGGGACTGGTGCTGCTCTGCCTCTCTTGCAGAGGACTGGTGCGGCTCTGCCTCGGAAGGGGAAACCAGCAGGCATTCTTCCTCTGCTGGTGGAGATGGGGACAGCAGGCATTTTCCCTCTGCTGGTGGAGATGGGACCAGCAGGCATTCTCCCTCTGCTGGCAGCTTGGTTCCTAGGGTTATGGAAGCCCCGACTTTCCTCCCTTTGGGCTGTGGACGCACCGACTCCTCCCTTTTGGGCTGTGGACGCACCGACTCCTCCCTTTTGGGCTGTGGACGCACCGACTCCCCCCTCTTGGGCTGTGGACGTTCGGGCTCCCCCCACTCAGGCGTAGGACGTTCGGGCTCCTCCCACTCAGGCGTAGGACGTTCGGGCTCCTCCCACTCAGGCGTAGGACGTTCGGGCTCCTCCCACTCAGGCGTAGGACGTTCGGGCTCCTCCTCCCCTGGCTCCTGCTCTGGGCATTGCCCATAGGCAATGCACATGGTGCACCAACTTGGCTCCCTCTGCTTCCTCCTCACTTTTCCCCCTCTCTGCCTCCTTCTCCTCACCTTCCTCATTTGGGCTGGTTCCTCCTCCTCTTCCTGGAAGGGGCAGACAGCCACTGTGTGCCCATACACCCCGCAGGCAAGGCACCAGCCTTGGTCCTCCAACCTGCCGAGGAGCTCCTCCAGCTCACTGCAGCCGTCTCTCCAGTTCCAGCCTTCCATTGTATTTTGTTTTTATTTATTTATTTATTTATTTTAAATCCAAGAAACTGCGGTTCCTGCTCTGGCCCCTGTCGATCCCACGCAGGACACCACGTGTCACAAAGACGGCCGGAGTGGGTGGCGTCAGACCAGAAGCAGGGAGTAAACAGACAGAGACTTGGAGTTTGGTGGAGCTGAGCGAATGGTTTCGCTCAGCATTTAATAAAACAGCACAGAAAATAAAAGGTTTGAAACACAAAAACACAGGACACGGCACTACACGCCAAAATAAAAAGACAAACAAAACGGACTAGACAGTAAACAGACAGACAGACAAACGAAACACGGTGAGTGAGACAGTTCTTTCCTTATTATTCTTATTATTATTATTATTATTATTATTATTATTATTATTATTATTATTATTATTATTCTTTTTACCTCCTTCTCCACACTCGTTCTCCACTCACCGAACACCTAACCCCGACTGCAAGAAATGTGCGTCTATATATACTATTGTGCTGGAATTCAATTACTAATTAATTATTCACTTGAATCCCAGCACGTGAATTAATTCTGTGCAACCCCGTGCTCACATATTACATTTAACCAGCACGTGAAGTGATTTGTGCTCTCCTCGTGCCTAAATACAAATCTACACTTTTTAAATACACGTGAAACACAGACCCGTTTATATCCCGTGTACCAATCTATACACCAACATTAACATACGCACGCAACACACAAATGCACACAGGGACGGGGCACATTGCCACACCCCTCCCATAAGAACATAAGAAAGTTTACAAACGAGAGGAGGCCATTCAGCCCATCTTGCTCGTTTGGTTGTTAGTAGCTTATTGATCCCAGAATCTCATCAAGCAGCTTCTTGAAGGATCCCAGGGTGTCAGCTTCAACAACATTACTGGGGAGTTGGTTCCAGACCCTCACAAAAAAAGTGCCTCCTGTTTTCTGTTCTGAATGCCCCTTTATCTAATCTCCATTTGTGACCCCTGGTCTTTGTTTCTTTTTTCAGGTCGAAAAAGTCCCCTGGGTCAACATTGTCAACAACTTTTAGAATTTTGAATGCTTTGAATTGATCACTGCATAGTCTTCTTTGTTCAAGACTGAATAGATTCAATTCTTTTAGCCTGTCTGCATACGACATGCCTTTTAAACCAGGGATAACATTAACATTACTTCCCTTGATTTAAATTCAATGCTTTTCACAATATATCCGAGCATCTTGTTGACCTTTTTTTATAGCTTCCCCACATTGTCTAGATGACACATTTCTGAGTCAACATAAACTTCTGGGTCTTTTTCGTAGATTACTTCTTCAATTTCAGTATCTCCATGTGTATGATGCATATAACACCCCCCCAGGGGACGAGCGTCCTGTTGAACAGTTTCCAAATGTTGGCAAGTATGCAGGCACTCCTATGCGCAGCCTGGTGTAAACATTAAAAAACAAATTGAGCCAATTTGAGTGCCAATGATATATTTGAGTGCTAATATATATATATATATATATATATATATATATATATATATATATATATATATATATATATATATATATATATACAGGTACAGTCCACAACAAATCCTGTTAGAACGGAGTTCCGTTTACAATGTATTGAGGAGGCATGTCCCTGCCAAACAACATGGACTTTAATGGGGAATTACTCGGGTTAAAACCACAGTTAATTGTATGCTGTTGTTGAGTCTGGATACAAATTATTCACAAATCTGTACCTGTCACTAAACATGTGGCCTTTGTCAGTGGCCAATACAGTAACTTGCTGAAATCTGTAGTTGAGCTGGGTGTAAAGAAGCAATGGTTTGTTCAAGTATCCGACTAGGCCCATTGACCTTCAGTTCTCCTCAGTTGTTGTGATGATTGCTGTAGTGAGGGAACATAATACGACACTATTAATTGGGAAGAAACTATGGGTAAAATCATTGAAACAATGCATTTATTAAAAAAATAACAATAAACAGGATCTCTATGAGTCGGCACACCGAACAGCAACATTGCGCAGAGCTGAGTGCCTACAGAAACGCTACAAAAAGAAGGAGCGTGCGAGAACTAACTTTTATAAAGACTCATTCAAATTTGTAAAGAAGTTATTCACCAGTGAGAAGAATGGCACACTAAAAGCATCTAAGTTTGAGCTGGAGAGATATTTGGAGGAAACACATACAGATTCAAAAAAGGCAGGAGCCTATGTCAATTCCTTTAGACATCCCACTTATCAATCCACCAAAATACCAAATAGAGGACTGTGCACCTAAGTGGAAAGAAGTAGAGCAAGCTGTGAAAAAAGCAAGGGCTTCATCATCTCCAGGGCATAATGGAGTTCCATACAGAGTGTACAAAAGTGCTTCAGGAGTTCTACAAATCCTTTGGAAATTGGTGAAAGTGGCATGGGAAAAACAGGCTGTACCAAGAGCATGGCGCCGAGCAGGTGGAGTCTTTATACCTAAAGAAAAAGATTCTACAAGCATCAGTCAGTTTCACCCTATTTCCCTATTAAATGTAGAAGGCAAGATTTTCTTCAGCATTATTGCTCAGAGATTGTCAACTTACCTATTAAAGAACAGCTTCATTGACACTTCAATACAAAAAGCGGGCATTCCAGGTTTCCCAGGATGCTTAGAATACATCAATGTGATCTGGCAACAAATTCAGTCAGCTAAAAAGGAGAGGAAGGAGCTCCATGTGACATTCCTGGATTTGGCTAATGCATATGGTTCAGTGCCAAATTAACTTCTTTGGGCAGCATTTGATTTTTTCAGTGTACCAATGATAATAACAAATTTAGTGAAAGCCTACTTTGGAGATTTACAATTTAGTTTTTCAACTTCAGAATTCAGCACTACATGGCAATGCCTAGAAGTTGGAATAATGGCAGGATGCACCATTTCTCCACTGGTTTTTACCATGGCAATGGAAGTAATCATTAGGGCATCAAAATGGGTAGTGGAAGGAGAGAGCTTGGCTTCTGGAATGCAACTACCACTAATTCGAGCATACATGGATGACATGACAACCATGACTACAACAGTAGCCTGCACTAATCGGTTATTGGGCAAATTAACCAATAACATTGAGTGGGCACGAATGCAATTCAAGCCCACTAAATCAAGAAGCATCTCTATAATTAAAGGTAAAGTAGTAGATAAAATGTTCTACATTAATGGTGAGGCAATACCAACAGTGTCTGAGAAGCCAGTGAAAAGTCTTGGGAGATGGAACGATGGGGATCTAAAGGACATAGTTCGTGTGGGAGAAGTTAGACAACAAGCAGTTGAAGGGTTGAAGAGCATAGACAGCAGCGCTTTACCAGGCAAACTAAAACTCTGGTGCTTTCATTTCGGTCTACTGCTGAGGCTGATGTGGCCACTGACTGTGTACAAGGTTTCTTTGACAACAGTAGAGAAGCTGGAAGCTTTAATCAGTTCATACATCAGGAAATGGTTGGGAGTTCCACGCTGCCTCAGCAGAGTGGGACTTTATGGTAAAGGAATACTGCAGCTACCAGTCTCCGCTCTAACTGAGGAGTTTAAGTGCACCAAGGTCCAACTGGAAATGACATTAGTAGAGTCACGCGACAAATGCGTAAGGGAGGCAGCACCTGTGTTGAAAACTGGAAGAAAGTGTGCGGCAAAGAAAGCCGTGGAAGATGCAAAGGCTGCCCTTCGAATCAGTGATATCATGGGGCAAGTTCAGCATGGAAGAGTGGGTCTCAGTTCAGCTCCTCCTACATAGCACAAGGCAGTCCCAGCTCAACAGAGGAAGCTGGTAGTCAACGAGGTGCCCTCTTGAGGTGTCGTGGGCTAGTCGATGAAACACCGAAGATGGAAGGTGCCCACTTGAAGACCCCAGAGATGTACCCCACTTAGCTCAATCCAGACGGTTGTCATGCTGATGCGTTGGGGAGACCACACTGTGGTTGATCCCCGGAGCCAGCATCACAGCCGTTGCGTGTGCTGATGCGCTAGGGATGCAAAATAAGCTGATCCCTGGAGCCAGCATTACACTTCAGCCATCACCACCAGGCAGAAGGATATCTACATCATCATATGGTAGGAAACACAAATGGATGGAGACACAGATGGATCACATTAGTTTACTGTAAAGCTACGTCTTAGTTGGTGCTTATCTTGACGAGAGCCGAGTTCAAATTAGAATGAAGTTTTAACATCTACTCTCAAGTAATGGAAATCATTATAAGCAGTTTTCACTACAATAAAATAGACTGAGAAGTAAACTATTAATATCATCCTAGCAATTATACATACAGTATGCACAATAACAAAACCCTTAATTGAAAACAGCACTCATCCATGTCTGGCACTGATGGAAGTTATTTTTTGGTCATTTGTTTTTTCATAACTTGAACGAAACATTTCTGAACCTTTGTGAATGAAAATATTTTCCTTTTTCTGACGGGCAGAATGAGATCAGGCCCTTGGTGTAATGGAACACTTGACATTTGTGATTTCCTAATGCCAAACCTTTTTGTTTTTACCATGTTGGTAATTGTTCTGTGGTGGAATAATTTGTAAAGTATCAAGGGATCATAACAGGATTCCAATGATATTTATTAGCTATGCCATTCGTCTTTTGGGGCTTAATGTTCAAAAGCCATGTAATTATACAATTAGTAACAACAATGTCTACGGCAATACAGATAACAAATCTCTGAAACCAGGATCTTATGTTTGTCCTTAAATTGGGTTGCACACATGGCAGCACGTGTGTTCTGAGAAGCTACGAGAATTGTGCGACTTTCCAGTTCGGTTTCTTGTACGCAGCAACAAATAGAACAATTCCTGAAATTTAAGGAAGGGGAGATGTTGTATAATTGAGGAATAGTTTACTTTTTGGGAGGGACTAAAACTGGATGCGTTTTCTTTTTAAATAAAGAAATAATCTACAAATAGAAATAGCCATACTTCTTTATTCTATTATATGGTACTGTAGACTACATATTTGTGTAACAGGTCTAAATGCAATTAGACACAACCATTAAAAAAAATGCAGTTTATTCATAGCACTTAACTCAAACAGTGGCTGGAGATACAAATATAACTGGAATGTCCTGATATTGAAAAATAAATACATTTATAAAGACAAACACTTAATATATCTCAGTTGAGTATGTTATGTGATAAAATGACAACAGACTGCGTAATATCCAGCAAATGAGCATTTCTTTCATACAGAATTAGTAGCAACTAATGTGTTTTTGGTTACTGTATTTTTAAATAATTAAAAAAACTATAATAAGCACAAACTTTTACAATATGTTTTATGTTTTTACAGTCTGTAGATGTGTTTGGTGTACTGTGGTATGGTATAATGTCCATTATATATTTCATTTATATGTTGTGTTATTGTTTTTTTTTAACATGAATCTTCAAGTGTACTTTATAAGAGCAATGTCAAAGCTGTCTTTAAAAAAGCATGTGTGTTGTCTAATGAAGGTCATATAACGCTTGAATTAGGAATTGAGGAGCTTTGTCATTTTATTGTTAATGCCACATTAGCTAAGGCAGCACACACGATTTAGATTGAATCTGTCCCATGGTCAATAAATACTGATCACCAGAGTTTTTAGGATATACATTTACCATATGTCTTCAAGTTTATATGTTTCATGTTTTTTTCTTCCTTGGCAAAGGTGACTGGTTGTTGGTTGAAAGATACTGCTGGCATTTAATTGAATGTCCAAACTGAACCTAACCGTACACTTCAAACTACAAATATTCAACCTTAAAAACGAGAGCGCATCAGCTGAAAGCACTTTTCATTAATGTGATATGCTGCACAAAATCAAGCTCTGATGTTGAAAGACAAAAAACTGACAAATTGAAAAACGTGACATTTCGAAATCTAACATGAAATACTGTACTACTATTATGGCTTCTGCTAGACATTCGCAATATCATTTTGCAGTTTCTTTGATTACATGTTAAATTAAAATCTAAATTATATTCATATAGTTTTTTTTGTTAATTATGTCTCAATCCTAAAATTTTAGGTGATCCTAAACTTTTTGCCCTAGCTGTATTTAATGCTCACATTTATTTTAAAGTTATCCTATCAGTGCATGAAGTGTATAATTAAATCAAACCAGTTAACTATGTTCTCATATGGTTGCACACGTAATCATATAAAAAAACCCTAAATGCATGCTGTGCTAAGTGCCTTCAGTCAATGCAGCCATGTGTTTTTCTTTTCCAAGAAGAAATACGGGTGGTAGGGAAGGTTTCTGTGTGGTCTTTCATACCACTACTGTGATGGCAGATTTAATCCTATTTACAAGAAATTAGCAACAACTTTGTCATTAAACATGACCCCCTGTAACAGTGGAGAATAGGAGGGTATTTGCTGATTCGCAGGCAGGAGATCGAGATGGAGGTTTTGTTGTTGACACGCCCCACAGGTGCACAGGTTTTATTTACATTTACACACACACACAGGCAAACTCACGTGATGCTACCAGCAATGGTAGCTCAAGGAGAAAATACAATAAAATGTACACAACAGGGGACCTGGATGGCATGGATAGGGCGACTGAAGTGCAAGTGGTCACTCCCTATCTCCAGCACTCCTCTAAACCCCCAATGCCTTTTAAAATACTAGGTTAAAAACATACACATGACAGAATGGAGAGCAAAAACACAGGCAGGGAGATAAGCCCTTAAATTCAGTGGCTCTTTCTTTCAACTTTGTTTTCCTACCACCCGCCGAATCAGGGTCCAATTCCTTTACTCCTGCTGGCTCCAAACAAACCCGGGTTCACTTCACAATGGGCAAATCAATCTCGAATGGATGATATCAGCAACATTTATACCAGGTGCTCAGCTTCTCCAAATCAATCAATTTACACTTATGGGAGCTGTGAACAGGGGAGTATTAATGTGTTAGTGTAATCAGTGCAAATCTACAGAAAGTAATGTGCCAAAATAAACATGCTTTATACAAGGTGATAAAAATAAAAAAGACAACATTAAATACAAAGTGAATATACTACAATAATTAATCAAACATGCCTATTAATGTGATGTGAGCTACCCTGTTACACAGCTGGCAATCACACACAGCAGGTAGGCTCTCCCAGGAGCGTCAGGCTCTTCATTTAATATGTACATACATATATACACACACAATACTATTCACAATGCCTATGACTTTCTTGGAGAGTTGTGCCAGAACAATTTATATACAATTAAAACATAATTATGAATAAAGTTAATGGAGATCATGTGTACTGAATGCACACTATTAAGGTAGGGTATAAAAGGTGATTTATTACATTTTTTGGGGGGGCACTCATCAAATTAAAAAACGTAATAGTTCAAGCCCTATGGCTTACATATTGTATAAGTGTTGGTTTATTTAAAACATATATACAGTATATACATTTCCAGTGCAGCAGTCTCAAGGTGTGTGTCTTTGACATCTGACTAGACCTTGTGTCTGAAGTTCAAGCTCTCTGTTAGCCATATGGTTTGCTGTAAGAACCAGATAATGACTGAAAAAAGCACTATCTTTCATCCTTTAGTGCCCATTTCATTCAGGTGTATGTATACCTGATAGAAATTAAGCAAATTGAAAAAGAATGTCACACATCTTTCTGACATAGTAGACATGCTAGTTTTAAAATAATATCATGTTAACAGGCCAAGAATAACACCCCAGGCATAGAAGGATTAATGAGTACTATAAGGTTTTTACATACAAAGGTGCACATTGTTTACCTCAGTCTCTTTCATTGCAAACAAGGAAGTCTAGTTTACTGATAAACTGAAATTGAAGGCAGAAACCTAGGTGCACAGAGGTGCAGTGTTAAACAACTCACCTCTATAGAGTCCCTTATCATACCCATATGTGTCAAGGAGCAGGGTTCCACACCACCAAGGAAAGGTTGAAGTAATAACTTTAAATGTCCTGGAAGAAATATTCAACACACTCTGAAGACGGTAATATAAAATCATAGCATATACTCATACCCTCTTCATGGATTATTGTAAACTATGTTAACACTGTTTTTAATTATTCAAATTCAAACAAACTTTGTCCTGCAGTCAATTGAACTATGTAAAAGTAAAATAAGCAGTTGTGCAGCCATCTTTACACCTAACAATAAAAGCTGCAGTGTCTCACAATCATGTGTAAAAATGAGGCGAACCATTTCAACCTTATGTGCACTTTCCTTTATCACACAAACAGGCATACAGACGTGCTCAAATTTGTTTGTACCCCTCCACAAAAAACGAAGAATGCACAATTTTCTCTGAAATAACTTGAAACTGACAAAAGTAATTGGCATCCACCATTGTTTATTCCGTATTTAATAGAAATCAGACTTTGCTTTTGATTTTTTATTCAACATAATATTGTAAATAATAAAACAAATGAAAATGGCATGGACAAAAATGATGGGACCGCTAACCTAATATTTTGTTGCACAACCTTTAGAGGCAATCACTGCAATCAAACGTTTTCTGTAGCTCTCAATGAGATTTCTGCACCTGTTAACAGGTAGTTTGGCCCACTCTTCCTGAGCAAACTGCTCCAGCTGTCTCAGGTTTGATGGGTGCCTTCTCCAGACTGCAAGTTCCAGCTCTTTCCATAGATGTTCGATAGGATTCAGATCAGGACTCATAGAAGGCCACTTCAGAATAGTCCAATGTTTTGTTCTTATCCATTCTTGGGTGCTTTTAGCTGTGTGTTTTGGGTCATTATCCTGTTGGAGGACCCATGACCTGCGACTGAGACAAAGCTTTCTGACACTGGACAGTACGTTTCGCTCCAGAATGCCTTGATTTCATTGTGCCCTGCACAGATTCAAGGCACCTTGTGCCAGGCGCAGCAAAGCAGCCCCAAAACATAACCGAGCCTCCTCCATGTTTCACTGTAGGTATGGTGTTCTTTTCTTTGAAAGCTTCATTTTTTCGTCTGTGAACATAGAGCTGATGTGACTTGCTAAAAAGCTCCAGTTTTGACTCATCTGTCCAAAGGACATTCTCCCAGAAGGATTGTGGCTTGTCAATATGTATTTTAGCAACTTCCAGTCTGGCTTTTTTATGTTTTTCTGTCAAAAGTGGAGTCCTCCTGGGTCTTCTTCCATGGAGCCCACTTTCGAACAAAAAGCGACGGATGGTGCGATCAGAAACTGACGTACCTTTACCTTGGAGTTCAGCTTGTATCTCTTTGGCAGTTATCCTTGGTTCTTTTTCTACCATTCGCACTATCCTTCTGTTCAATCTGGGGTCGATTTTCCTCTTGCAGCCGCGCCCAGGGAGGTTGGCTACAGTTCCATGGACCTTAAACTTCTTAATAATATTTGCAACTGTTGTCACAGGAACATCAAGCTGCTTGGAGATGGTCTTGTAGCCTTTACCTTTACCATGCTTGTCTATTATTTTCTTTCTGATCTCCTCAGACAACTCTCTCCTTTGCTTTCTCTGGTCCATGTTCAGTGTGGTGCACACAATGATACCAAACAGCACAGTGACTACTTTTCTCCATTTAAATAAGCTGAATGACTGATTACAAGATTGGAGACATGTGTCATACTATTTAAAGAAACTAATTAGTTTGAAATATCACTATAATCCAATTATTTATTATCTTTTCTAAGGGGTACCAACAAATGTGTCCAGGCCATTTTAGAATATCTTTGTAGAATAAGCAATAATTCATCTCTTTTCACAGCTTCTTTGCTTTATTCTATGACATACCAAAGGCATGCAAGTATACATGATAAAATAGCTTTTAATTTCATCACTTTTCAGGAGGAATGAAGCATTATTTCAATGAGCACGTCTGTAATAATGACAAACAACCTGAGAGTGTTTGAGACCTTGAATGATCTCTCGTAGTTGTTAGTTCTTTAGATTTACAGTGTTACACAATCATTACTCCTTACATATTATTAACCAAGCAGAAATACCGTTCTAATTTAACAAAATGAGAAACCAGTTTAGTTAGTTGTTAGTATTTAGCTGTTTTTATGGAAAAATGCATATGGCAAAAGAAGAGCAATTGAGCTTAACTCAGTTGCAGTTTAATGTGCTATGAAGCAAAATATTCTTGCATAGTCAAATAGTTTCTCCGCACTAAAGAAAATAATATTACTCCATACTGCTGTTTTCACGTGCAGTGATTATACTGACGTTAATGCTGGCCAGTAGCAGCTAATAGAAACCGCATTTGAGAAACATGTAAATAAACTGAGGCCTCTTCAGAAACAATATGTCTGGACTTCTTATTCAGTGAAATATTATTCTACACGTCACTGTGGCTGGGAACCTCACACTACACAGCGAACACCACAGAGCAAAACCCTGGTTCTTTTGACTTATTATTTACTTAGGAAGTACATAAAAAGGCAAAGAAACTTGCCTGGTTAACATAAGAAATGTATAAATATTTTCATTCTGTTCAGTAAACAGAACAT